>NW_001865039.1:1131053-1260683 GCF_000002865.3 Monosiga brevicollis MX1 | reverse complement strand
CCCCCCCCTCCCCCCCCCCCCCCCCCCCGTGGTGCCACCGATGTTTAGGACAAGGCTGCCGGTGATGACGAGGCTCAGGACATCGATGAGGGCTTTATCAAGGCTCTTGAGCATGGTCTGCCCCCCACCGCTGGTTGGGGCATTGGTCTGGATCGTCTTGCCATGTTCTTGACCGACTCAAACAACATCAAGGTTTGTTGGTCGGCCTTGACGACGAGGATCGAAGCACATGTTGATTCTGATGGTTGTTACTCGCTCGGCTTGATTAGGAGGTGCTTCTGTTCCCGGCCATGCGCCCCGAGAGTGCAACCGAGGCGGCAGCCGCCGCGGCCAACGTGGCGGCTCAGGTGGCCACGCAGGCCAAGCCTGAGAAGAAGCAGGAGAAGAAGCAGGAGAAGAAGCAAGAGAAGAAGCAGGAGAAGAAGCCGGCCGCGGCTGACGGCAAGGACTCTGCCGAGGCCAAGGCTGCCAAGAAGGAGGGTGGCAAGAAGGCCCAGGACATCGCTGGTCTCAGTGATATGGGTGGTGTCAAGTTTTTCCACGTTGTGATGGAGAAGTGTGAGGGCTCTCCCGAACTGCTGCAGATTGCCATGGATGGCATGAACCGTGAGGTTGACGAAGCGGCCGATGATCGCAAGGGTGGCGCCGGCCACCTGGGCAAGATGCTTCTCAGCGGTATGTCACGAGGATGCATCAAGCGAGGCAGGGTCTCAGCCTGATGGGGGGGTTTTCTTTTTGGTTTTAATTTCGTTTTTGCTGGTGCTTTATCGGTGCACGCGCTCTCATTGACGTTTTGTGTATCATGTCCATGGGTGACGCGTTGACAGCCAACGATAAGCACGTGGCCATCAACCTGCACGTGCCCAAGCAGATCCAGTCCTCGCTGACCCTGGATGCTTGGATTGCGGGTACCGTGGGCAAGTTTGATCCGGAGATTCTGAGCAAGACCGAGGAAACCGCCTCAATCCTGGTGCACGGTGATGCGGCCAAGGAGCGCTTCCCTTTGAAGATGCGCGACGAGATTACCAACATGGGCTTTTCCCTTCTGCGCGACAACAGCCTCGTGCCTGATGATGATTCGGATGACGATGTGAACCTCGGTGACTTTGCTGAGGAGGCAGGCATTGAATGGTAAAGGACCTTAGTTTGAATGTGATCATTGTTGTTGCGCATGATGTGGACCTTGTGCGGTGTGTCTGCCCTTTGAAATTGTCTGGAGAGCGTGCGCATGCTCTTGTGGTGCTGGACCTCGCTCGTCCTCGTAGGGGTTTTCCTACCTTTCGCCTTTTGTTGGTAATTGATGTCGAAGTTTGTGTCAGCATCACCCGTCCAGTACCTGTGCGTGTTTGGTGGTGATGGGTGTAACCTAACCACGGCTGCCTGATATGGCGAGTCAGGTGTCAATCGATTGCCTTTCTTGAATGCATTCATCGCTGTCCTCCTCACTTGCCAAGGAGCGAGCCCAGTTGAAGACTGGAGGCAGATGCCAGACACCCAAAACATTATGAGTTTTATGATTCTTATAATTTTTTTGTCATGGTAACTCACGTGTCAATGGGAAGGTGCAGGGTCAAGGCGCGGGGTTTAGAAAGCGGGTAGGTAAGAAGTTGTGTCAAAGTCTTGTCAGGTACTCGATTAAGAACTGCCATGAGGAGGCAGGTCGGGTTGACAAGGGTCAGGCAATGTTGCCAACACGCGGGATGGCAAGCAAAATCTCCAGCAAGGTAACCAGGGCACGCTAGATACAGATCAAACCCAAAGGAGGCAACACAAATCACAGACATGATGGACCAGGGATCAGGCTGGCCAAATTTTCGAATCAGGGTCGGGGGAGAAGGAACGACACGCGCGTGTATTTGAGTGGAAAGGGGCAGGGTAGGGAACTCTCTGGGCATGCTTGGTATGTTTATGTGCATGTGCTTGTGTGTAAGTGTGGACAGTGGTGATGGGGGAGGGCTCGTGCATTCTCTCATACCAGTGGAAACGTTAGAAACAAGTGACGGTGCGCACGGACACACATGCACAGGCACAGACAGACAGCACCTCGATGGAGGTCAAGGGAAAAAATGGAAAGCCCAGGCTATAGGACAAGAAACGCTTTGCGTTGACGTCTGAGCTTGAAAAAGGGAGGTGGCCTGCTGTTGGTACCGGATAACTTAGCGTTCAGCTTCCGAGTCATGACCAGAGCTGATGCTGCGTGGGGAGAGTGGGGTCTTGCCAGCAAGCTGGGCTAGCGAGGGGCGGTTGAAGGTGGTGCCTAGTCGCTCGGTGGCGGTGGTTGCGAGCAGGGCGAGAGGGTTGAGCACGTCGACGCTCGGGCGAACGTCAGAGTGCTGGGGAATGGGACTGCGTTGACGATTGAGGTTGCGGGTGGGGGTGGGAGTTGATGAGGGCACCGCGTTGGCGTCGTCCTCATTGTCCTCGACGTCTGAGGGGTGACCAGCAGCATCCATGTCTTCGCTGTCACCGGCCTCGCTCGAAGTGCCAAGCATTTCGCTGCTGGGAAGGGCAACGGTGACTTCTTCGGGCATGAGGGCAGCGAGTTCGGGGTGTGATTCCAACAGCTTGTCATGAAAACTAATGTGCTGGGTTAAACGAGCAACGGCCAGTTCAAGGACTTGAGCCTGTTCCTCTCGTTTGAGGCCGAGCAGTTCGCGGAAGCCTTGGACGGCACTGGTGATGCGTTGGCGGCGCACAAGCTCTGTTTGCTTGTGTTTACGGCGGCGCAGGTCGAGGGTGGCGGTGGAGATTGTTTTGCGTCGTGAGCTGGGGGCTGAGCCAGTCATGATGACGGTGTGGGTCCGTGGACGCAAAAATAACTCTTGGGGCAACAACGGCGGTATATGTGTGTGTGTGTGTGTGTGTACCACGAGGAACGGCGAGGCACGGGCCAAAAATTTGAACCAATACCACGCGGGTAGCAAAGCCGGGAAAATCAAGAGAGTGTTCAAACGGCAGTCGTGCCGTTGAGGAAAGTTTTAGCGAGATGCACGTGGAAGTGGAGCAGACCGTGGTCAAAAAGAAAAGCGATAGAACCAAGCAGAGAGCGGCGGGGCAGCAGAAGACTGGTGGTGGTGCTGGCTGGAGTTGGGGTTGGGGTTTGTCGTGTTCGGCAGCGTCAACAGCAAGAAAGTGAAGCTTGTGGATCTCAAAGTCACAAAGTGTGGCACGGGGGCAAGCTGTTCACAGTAACAACAACAACAACAACAACAACAGCAGCAGCAGTAGTAGCAGGAGCAGGTGGTAAGTGGTCGTAAAGGTGGTATTGGTAAAGTGGGTGCTGATGTGGCACGGGGCACGTTCTTCTCAAAACCTCATCGTCCAAGCCCTTTTGCTTTTGTCATGTGTTTGGGTGGATGTGAGGGATGGGTGGGTCGGTGTCCGTCACCAGGGTCAATGTGGTTGGTCTGTGGTTTGTGGGTGAGGGAAGTGGCAGCGGAAGTGGCGGTGGCTCTTTGGCGGGAATGGCGGCGCGACGGTCAACTGGAGGGCTGGAGCAAGAGCTTGATCAGTCCCTCGGTGGGGTCTACAGCAGCAAAGGGCCCTAGGCCGCAAGACAGCATGGGAGCCAAGTCGTCGAAAGCGTGAAGGGGGAGGGGGTTGTGAGGTGGCGTGATAATCTTCGATAGCCCGTAGGTGCACATGTACAACGTAATGAAGTAGTGGTGGTGATGACAACGACAAAAAACCCGCCAAAATCAGATGGACCCTTTTTGACTTCACATCATCAAAGAGAGAGAGAGAGAGAGAGAGTGTGTGTGTGGTGTGTGTGACGCACGAGCACTCAGCGTGTGTGTGCTTTTGTGCTTGTTTCACTGTAAGCGTGTGTGGTAATGAATGGTTTGGGTATATCCATACAGCTTCATCATCGGGTGATCGCGCGGGTTGTGGACGTCATCATCAAGAAAACATGCAGAGCTCCCCTCCTTCTCAGAACGGTCCAAGCACGCAGGGATCGGAGAACTGACACGTCGACCCTTGCTGCGATCGTTCGATTCAGACACGCCTTTGCGCCATGCTCCATGTTCATAGAATGCTTGCACGACGCCAGGACTTCGTTCTACTACAGTTACAGAAACGGAGTTTGGCTATCTATGATGCCATGCCGTCACAACACATCTCACATCGATTGATGTGACTGGCCGGCTTTCCCTCGTAAGTCTGGCCCGAGCTGGAACGGCGCACGGGCCATATCCATCGCCAGACTAGGAAGGAAGCCCAAGTACTCCTCCTCCTAAACTGTGCCAGCTTGTGACCTGCTTGCTTCGCGTTTCTGCCCGCTTGCTTTGGCATTCCGTCTTTCTCCCCTCACACACACCCTGGTCCACAGCGTCGTGCGCACCACGAGCAAGATGATGGCCCGTGCCACAACTCATGCGCCCTGATTTGGGCTCGACCACGCAATTGCACCACGGGGCGAGTTTTGAGGAACCGAGGTCCCGAACCGGCCAACGAGGGAAACCCCACACCTGCATGCTTGACTCCAAGCCCAACGATATGCCAAATCCCACACCTTCCTACTCAGGACACAAAAGACACACATCGGGCGGTGAAGTTTGCCGCAATTGTCAGCATGGTGGAAGGGTGGTACTCGGCAAAGCGTGATTATGGTTACACTTGGAATCAAATCACCTGATTCGCGGATGGGTGGCTCGATCCACTCCATCATGCGCGTGGAGTTCAGAAGCGTCCAGGATTACATGTGCGTACCCGCGTGGCATTTGTCAGAAGTTATTATCACTGACTTCGACTGAAAATTATTTTAATTTTTCCTCACTAGGTTCGTGGTTATTACCGATGGTTGCAGTTCCAGTCGACGGTCGCGTTCCAGTCGACGGTCGCTGCTGTGGCAGAACATCAAATTACTAAAGTCAATCAATTATGAAGCTGATGAAGACGCCGAGGCAACAGGAGAAGAAAAAAAAAAAAAAAGAAGGGGCAAGGGCCGACACAAGGACGGAGCTAGGCGATGGTCGCGGGCTGCTGGTCAAATTGCACCATCTTGTACGAATCGAAACAGGCAACTCGGATATCTCCCGCCGCGTTAAAGGCCACGCCCGTTAAAAACCGATCCTTGATCCTAAAAAAATCCAATGCATGTCGTTAAAACACCATGCCAAGATTCAACATCAGCTGCTGCAGGCAGACCATGGCGCCAAGGTCTTCGACGTCGCGGACGTTGGCCATTGGAGATGGGCAGCGAGGAGGCATGCGATAAACATACGTGGCCGAAAATACAGCGCGAAGCCCTGCGATACCCTGACCCGAGAGGGGCGGTGGCAGCTGGTACACAATGGCTTTGCTGTCCAGCCCCACCGTAACCAACTACATGTGTCAGGCGAGGGTGATAAAGCCAATCAGCCGCGACCCTGCACCCGTGGGAGGTCACCTCGAGGACCTGCTGGGTGGCCACACGGGGAAAAAGGCACGACACAGCACAAACGCACCAAACGTTGGGCCGGAGACGTCGCCATCGCAAACAGTGTCCGCGCATGGGCATTGAGCATGGCCACCCGCTCATATGTCGAGCTATAAGGACCGGCGCGATCGGAATCCATGACGAGGCGCGTTTCCTGCTCGCTTCAGACATAAAAAAAAAAAATAAAAAAAAAATAAAAAAAAAATAAACAAACAGGCTGCATGCATACCTGGTGTAGACATGAATGCTGCCGTTGGCCTGACCCACAAACACAAACTTATCCAACACCTGCAGCGCGTGCACGGGCTGCGCGTCCTCTGGGCCAGCCCCCGCAAGCCCCCACCCCACGCACACAATCACCACAGCCAGACATATCAAGTCAGTTGACCACGCCTCACCCGTTCCAATCCAAAACAATCAAAGTGGCTCATGCGCACACTTACCAGCCTCCAAATGAGAAAGCAGGCGCAACCCATGCCCTTCAACCTGCCAGAAGGACACGCGTCGCTCCTCATCACCCACGACCAGCTACGTTTCGATGCATCCCCGGCATCCGGGGGAGGGGGCGCAGGGTCACCGCATGGCAGGCACATCAGCAATAGCATGTTGTGATGTACACGAAGCAAAGTACCAGCGCCTACCACTCCCGCAACAAACCAGGAGTCCTACCTGTGTTGCCCCTTCATCTGCGGCCATGCAGGTGATAGGGCCCGCATGGGGGGTGGCCAAGACGGCACCGGGGCGCATCTGGCCCAAGTCAATCAGGTGCAGCTGTCCGACTGAGTCGCCTAAGCCAAGACCAGGGCCAGGATGGCAAAATTATGCAAGAGCGTGCATGGCTGTGATTTCTGGCTCGGAGTCGGCCGGACCAGGGCGAGTTCAGGAGGGCAAGCAAAAGCATCGCTCGTCATCAGCGGGCCGGACTGCGCACCTAACACGAGAAGATCAGAGCCCACTCGCGCAATCCCACGGCAAAAGTAGTCTTCTAACGAATCAAATGGTCCAGCAAATGCAATGGTGTCGGCGTTACCAAGACGCACTCTACAGGTGACCACAAGCAGCCAACCCAGCCACGGGTGTTGATCGGTTGCCCATGCGTGGCGCTGCGCTCACCGTCCTCGGGCTGATGGGCGGGCGGGGAAATCTTGTGCGTCAGTAGGCAACGTCCGTTCAAGCCAAATATGCGCTGTACCAGCGTGCCGACCACAACTAAGAGTGCTTGTGCGCCATGCAAGACAAACTTTGCCTGACACCCGTGCCATGCCACACGAGATCAGTCAGCGATGATATCATGCAGACTGGAAACCGACAGTGCGCGACCCACCTGATGAATGGCGCCCGTGCCTTCAGAGGCACAAAATTGCCGATGCTCATCCTCGGCCCCCTGGACTGCCTTGGTCATCCACACACTAGAACTGAATCCGACGGTATCAAACTCGAATGAGTTGGGCTGGCGCCTGGCTGGTTTACCTGTTGTGTGCAAAGCCGACCCAGCGACCACCTTACCCAGACACGTAGCAATAATATGTGGTTCCATCCCCTGCACTGTACGCATCCAGGTTGTTAATCTGCAAGGAGGCACTGGCAGCCAAGGAGCATTGCTCTGCCATTGGGTTGAAGCGCGCCATTGTGCTTTGAGATTTTGAAAAAAAAAAATGATTTTTCATGGTTTCGATTTAGAATTTTGGCCACCAAAATCGTATTTCTCGCGATAATTGCTCAAAGGAGAAGAGGCGCTGGATCTTGGGCTTGGTCCTTTGCAACATTTGAAGACAACGTGCGCTTTGAATTGAATTCACATGTAAAGTGCTTTTCACTCACAGACACGAATACACTGACGCACAAGGACTCGGCTTCGCACACAGACACAGGCGCGCGCACACTCACCCACAAATACACAGGCACAAAGACACGGAGGCAGCGTTGATCGCCCTCCTGCTCAAAAACGATGATGGTGAAGCAAGCACACGAGAAAAGATACAAACCAAGCACAGCCGGACAACTCCACAATGGGGCAAACCAAAAACCCCAGAGGTTTAAGATCAACAAACATCTATCGACGTCAGGTCGGGACCCAGAAACAAGACACGGTAGAGGCGGGCCCCCAGCCAACAATAACCTGGGCGATGGCGACGCTCAGACACGCCTCGCCCAAGCACAGGCCCCTCAGCAACCAGGATGGGCGATGAAAAAGTTTTTGTGCTTTTTAGAGTTCAGAAAACTCGCCGTCACGCCATGCACTGGTCAGCTTGATCTTGAACTCGGCCATGGGCTTGCTAAAAAGTTTCTGTGACGAACAAATCGAGACGAGGCTCAGTGAAAAGGCGAGCATAGACACGGCGAGCGTGGGAGGGAGCAGCACATGGTTGCAGCCCCGGTCACGAGTTGCATGGTACAGCAAACAGTAGCGCACGTACGAGAATGCGCGCTTGCTCAGGCGAAAGGGAATCACCCTTGTTGCAGACCAAGTAGTCGTTGTCCAGCGTGACGATGCCCCGCTTCAGCGAGGTGGGCAGGCCCAGGGCGCGCAGCTGGGGCTCCATCGTGTGCGCAAACTCCGTCAAGGGACCTAAAAGGCACAGACAAGAAACATGAGACTTGGACCTCTGGTCTTGCTGACACCCCGCGTCCCATGAGGAGCTCCTAAAGAGCCAAAGGGACGACGCACCGGCAGTCAGCTTGACGGTGTCGGTAGCCGGGTTGCCGGAGCGAGCATAATCCAGCTCGGCAAAAGTTTCAAACCAGCTAACACAAAGGTCAAGAACTTGGGTGAGAACACAGAGGCAATCAGAATACGGCCGAGCAAGGCTGCGCGTCGGACCTGACAACATCCTCGTGCTTCTTGTTGGTAAAAAGGATGCCAACATTGCCCTTGAGGTGCTGTGACAAACGACCACAACACCAGCAGTCACAATGGAAAGGAAGCAACAGGAATCGATCAGTTCGCGCACCATGAAGGGAGCGGTCAAGGCGCCACCATCATCAATGACTAGACTGAATCGGAGGTCAAGGGTGGATACCTCGGAGATCAGGTGGGTGTTAGGCTTGTACTCATCCTGTGCACTGAAGCCAAAAGCACGCTGCATAACCCGGTTCTTGCCGAAGAAGAAGCTACAAGAGTCACCCAGGCGGTGAAAAAAAGCCGTACGTCTGGTTCCACATTGTGGTCAGCGCTTGAGTCTTGATAACATACCGGCTGTTGCGCCATGCGAGGCGCACATCCTTGAGCTTGGCGTTACGCATGTTGTCGACCGAGAAGATGTACGCGGCCTTGTATTCATCGAGGCATTGTTGAATCTACGCCCACGCCGCATCAACGGCAACAGGGCAGAGATAAGAAGACCATAGATTGCGCACACATGAGGGCAAACAAGGTCTCTCGGCGCACGAGGCTAGCGGCAGGCAGCACCAACCTGCTCCACCAGCTGCGTCTTGGTCTCCAGACCCTTCTTGTCCGTCTGAGTCAGAGAGACCACCTTGGCGCGCTTGCTCTTGGGCATCTTGGCGGACTTGAGACTCAACGGAGGATGAAATAGGCACGATGAAGGGAAGTGTGCCCGGCTGACCACAGAGAGCAGCGCACACGCAAAAAAAAGAGAGAGAGAGAGAGAGAGAGAGAGAGAGAGAGAGAGAGAACGAGCACGTGTAGACCTGTGGTCCATAACCTGTTCACACAGGATAATTTGATGACATTTCTGTATCGCTGTTGCAGAGAAAACCGTTGTCAGCTGGTTACCTTTTCCATCGGCCCTTGGCAACGCATTTGGACTGAAGGGCCCCAGATCGCCAAGCAGTCATGAGCAAAAAGCGACAAAAGTCCGCCCGGATCGGCGGGGCGGCCAAGGGCGGCGACGACAGCGCTCCCAACGAGCTCAGTCTTCTGAGTGATGTCCGTGATTCTGAATGACTCTTGTTCTGTCTGTCTGTCTGTCTGTCTCTCTTCCTCTCGTGATTTCTTAGCTGAGGCATGTCCCCAAGCTCGCTTCCGCACTCGGACCACCTCATTGCTCGCTCGCGCTGTGTATTCCAAAATTCCTCCTACAGGACAGCTGGCAGTGCCACCTGGCCTTGGTGCACAGTGCACAATATTATGCTGAAAAATATAGCCATGAGGCGTTGGCGCTGGCCCGTCGCGGTGTTCGACCCCGTTTTATGGTCATCTCTTACGCCACCATGAAGGCGGAGGCGGACGAGCTGGCCAAAGCCAAGGGCAAAGCCAAGAACGCTGATATCCAGGCGCGTGCCGAACAGCTTAGCGTCCTCAGTGCAGCCTTGGAGAGTGATGCTGACGGCGAGGTGGCATCTGCCATGGCCGCGGTCATTCGGGCCATGCTCCAGCAGCGCAAGACCCAGTTCTTGACTGCTCGTGATGCAGAAGGCGAGGGAAGGCTGGCGGCAGAGAGCGGTGAAAGCACCGTAGCGGCGGGTCGTGTCAGCAAAACACCCAAGCGTGGTACCAAACCTGCCAATTCACCCAGCTCCGCGCCTGGCAAACGTGCCGCAAGCATGAAAACCCGAGCCGAGGAACTGGCCCACGTCGATGTCACGGCAGATGAGCCCGAGAATGGCCCTCGGCTCTACTGCCTCCTCGAGGGCTTTCATGATCCCCAGCTCCTCCCAGCACTGGCCACGCAAGGCATTCCCATTCAAACCGTTGTGCAGGTCACGTCCGATGATGATGATGCACCTGATGAGCAACCGCCTGCTTCGACCGAGGCTGACACGGCATCAGAGGGATTGGCCGATCCCACCGCTTTCATTCCGCCGGTAGGTGAGCGGCTCGAGGCCGTCTGCCACACCCGACCTCTTTGCGCCTGTTTCTGACCTTGGCGCTTGCTCATACACCTTTGACTCGCTTGTCCCTCATCAAAACTTGCATTCCTGCCTGCCCGGCCTTTTTTCTTGGTAGCCTCGGGCCGATGCCGTCCTCAACTTTGTGAGCCACGCTCGCCAGCTTGTCCGTCAAGCAGACGAGGCCTCCGTTTTACGTGATATTGCTTGGCAGGTACGTGGTTGTGTTTGCTGCTTGCGAGCTGTCAGGGGCATGCCAATGTCGTCTGCGGTTCGACGCCAAGGCTCAGCGCCTCATGCTGTCTCATACTGATTCACGCCGACGCGTTATTTTTCTTCCGATGGTTGACAGGAGTTGGCTGTGGGCCAGCATCCAGACGCAGCCGCCACTTTTGACAGCATGGCACACCTCTTGTACAAGCTACTGGATCTCTTTCAAGACTACCGAGTCTTTTCGTCTTCCCTTGAACTCGTCACGGTTCCTGCCGTTCGAGGCCCAATCGACACTCGGCTCTACGACCAGCTCGTGGACAGGCTTTCGCCACGCGACCGTGTCGTTCCCGTGCTCTTGGACTGCATGCTTCAACACGTAGCGGCCACCGTGGAGCACACAGAAGCCCCCGTCTCCCTCGCCAAGCGTCTCATTTCGGATATGGAATCTGAGCCGCGCTCAGCCTCGGGCGAGCGCCCGCGCTCCAAATCGTCGCAACGGTCCGTGTCCGCAACTTCCCGGCCCACCACAGGTGCCGTAGAGGCTCGGAATGCCCGCAGCGCCATGGAGGCAGCCCGCCGCCTGGTGGAGCAACAGCTGGACACATTGATGGCCCCCTTTGATGAATTGGACCAGGATGAGGGTGTTGACACCGGGTCCACCGAGCCGCTCATCATTCGTCACAACGATGAGGTCCTGCAAACCCTGTCCTCTGACTTGCCGCACTCAGAATACGCCCCCTTGTCAGGGGCTCGTCGTATCTTCCAGGCGGCGCTGGCACACCAGCTCTCCGAGAGCATCACAGAGCGAGCAGTACTCTCGCAAATGGAGCGCGACTTTTTTTTCCAACAGCTCCTCGAACACAGCAGCCTCACCCGATCTGAAAGCGAGGTCATTATGCACCACCTCAAATTTGCGCAGCTTTTGGCACATGCCACCGGTACGCGTTTTTGTTCGTCAAAACCAAACGGGGGAAAAATGGAAAAAGAGAAAGAAAAAAAAAAAAAAAAAGAAAAAACCAAAACCAAAACCAAAAACCGTTCGCCCTCTGGGGTGAGTCGTTGCTCGTCCCTGGTCTGTGTGCTCATGTGGTATATGCCGCTCACTTTTACCAGGCTCTCAACCCCAAGACTGGGATCTGTCATCCTTTTGTTTTTCAGAGCGCTATGACGCCCAGACCACCCAGCAGGTCTTACACGACGCCACGGCCGGGAGCACGCAGCGCTTGTTGACGCGCTATGACCCCAGTAAGTCATGTCGAGACAACCACGGCTCGCACATCATGGGGGACAGCTGCCATCCGCACACCACTGGGCTCTTTTTATGATTTAATTCGGCGCCAATGCTTCTCACCGTCACGCTCCTCATCGGCCATTTCTATAGACTTGCATGCCATGGTTGCGTGTGTTGTCTCCGAGGCCACGCTGCCCAATGCTCAATGGTCATCATTTGCTCCAGGACCGGTTGGATTTTCCGATTACCTGGAGCATGTGCGTAGTGTGATTGGCGGCGGACCTCCTTACAACATGACTCCAGCCTGTAACGTTCGCCATCCTGTCCTCTCCGTGACGGGAAATTGCGAGGCGGCCGCCTACAATGACGTTGTGCTGCAGCGTAACACGTACCACTTCTACGACCAACCACAACGTGTACGCCTACTTTTAGAGCACGCCACACTTCCCTGCCAGGCCTTCTTGACTGCCTACCCCGAGGCGCTGCTGCCAGGCGAGGATGAGACGCCACAAACTTCGCTGCGCGTCGTCTTTGGAAACACAGCAATGGTACTGGATCGACACACACTTCGCCGCTGTGCGACGCGGGGCAAGTGTGACTGGGTGCCCCCTTCGGCGCCCACTGGCATCACTGAACCGGCCAATAGCGATGGTGTGACGCCAACGCCAGCAGATGACAAGCGCCAGCGTAGCGGTGGCCCGCGTCCGCGCTCTAGCACAAAAAACAAGCGTGCGCCCAAGCCCAGTGGCGGCACGGTTACTCCTGCCGCACCCGCCGGGGAGGATGCGCCTGCCACCACCGAGGAGACCGCAGTTGTTTCCGTCTTTGAGCCCGTGGATCCGGCCACGATCCTAGCAGCAAGTGTTTTGGTGAGCGATCGCCTGAATGTTCATTTGAGTCCAAACGGTGCCATCACCCTGGTTGATCATGCGACTTCAGTTGGCGTTGAGCAGTCTTCATTTGGTGTGCAGGCGGAGCGCTACCGTAGCTACCTACCGGGAGGCACTGTGGTGCGCGTCCTGCTGAGCGGTGACGTTGAAGTATTGCATGCAGACGGTCGTTCGTGGTATCTCAAGGGCGGGGAGTGGAGGATGAAAAGCTTTGAGGGTCAGTGCGTCCGATACGATGCACACGGCGTCGAGATTGAGACGATCGATCTGGCGACCGTAAGCATGCACAGCGTACCTGAAGGCGTCGAAGTGCTGGGCAGGGAGGATGGCGCTGTTTTGGTGCGCCCCACCTCAGACAGCCACGCCCTTGAATTTCCGGATGGCACCCAGTTTCACCGCGATATGCACGGGCGCCTCCGCATCTGTTTTGCCGGCCTACCGGACGTGGTGCAAATGGAGGATGCCGTGCAGCTGCTTGTTGTGGAGGACGATTTAACGCTGACCCATCGCTACCATGCCGGTGAGCTCATAGCCGAATCTGACTATTGTACCGTCAGCATTACGGCCACCGGCGAGGCCCGTTTTGACTGGCAAGGCCAGGAGGCAAGCTTGAATCTGTTTACCGGCGAGGCGGCGTGCTTGGAGGATGGGGAGGAGATGGCGCAAATCGCGACATTTGAAGCGGTGGACGCACACAGCACGGGCCATGCAAACGCCGGCGCCGCGGATGCGCGTGAAAGCGTGCTGCCCAGCCTCTTTGTGTTGTATCCGGATGGAAGCAGCGTTCAGTACCTGCGAAATTTGGAGCAAGAGCTCGAGGAGTTGGTCGAGGCCGACGATCACATTGAGTTGATTCGGCACCGCCTGGCCTCGGACAGTACCTCGGAGAGCGTCACCTTGATTCAGCGCGAGGAGTGGCCACCGAATCCGCATAAAGCTTTGCCCTCCATCATCCCGCCGTCGCTGCAGCGCCACGGTGGACCAGTCAAGAATCCCCAGAGCAAGCAAGCTCTACTTTTGCGGTACGAATCGTTCGGGGTCAACACGGCAGGAATGCAGGATGTTGTAATTGGGCAAGCCGTGTGTATGTCGGTTGAATAGTCGACGCTCACGACGAAGCAGGATGGGAATTGTTGAGCCGGCTTTGTGGAGCCAGCTCGATGAAGCACATTTGCATGAGGTTGCAATCGCTGTCTTATTCCGGCCGACAATGACGTGGTATTTTTCTCTTAGACAATTTGTCAAGCATGAGGCAGTGACGGCTGAAAAGCTTCAACAGCTGGGTTCAGCCTTGATGGCAGCGCGCCAGGCCAAAAAGGAACAGGTGTGTTCTAAAAAGTCTTGACGATCTGTTTGTTATGAAGAGAGACGGGTGGCTACTCGCTTGGGCATGGGACAGCAGGAACCGGCAGGGACGATCCGAGGCGACCCTTGCCATTGTGACCCGCCCCCTCAAATTGTCATACTCAAAATTCTGTGGCGCATGCAGGAGGCCCAAGTCGCAGCAGTGACTCTGCGGGATCAGCGTCGGTCAAGCACGGCTGCTCAAGCGGCGGCGTTGCGGGCGCAGGTCATGCAGAAGCTCGTCACGCTTCAAGACCAGGAAATCGAGGCAGCGTACGTGCAGTTGTTCCGGTCGGTCCGCGTGACCTCTGGGTGGACCTCATCCATGGACCTCATTCATGGTGTTCTGCATGATGTGGTGCGTTGGTGATACAGGTGGGATGAGCTTAAACAAGATGAAGACCAGGATGCTGATTCACTGGCTGGCTCGCCAAAACTCGAGTCCCGTGACAAGGCTGAGCCTGCGGCCGCTCCACCAAACATTCGCCGCGGCCTCTCCGTGCGAGAACTCATGGTTCGTCAAAGACAGGCTGTGCGCGCGGGGAGATTTGTTGTGTCTTTTCAGCGGCCCCATTGTGTGTAACGCACGCGGTGAGCTCATGCGGTTTTGTCTTTGCTTTGATAGAAGGATGCGGCACAACCGACCATCCCTGGCTACTTTTCGTCTCCCGAAGGCTCACAGGTTGCAGCGGACATCAGTGCTCGTCGCCGGGCCGCTCGGCTGGCCGAGGTGGAGGCGCAGCGAGCCCAGACTCGGGCTGTGCAGGAAGCCCTGGCTCAGGGCCAAGCCTCCGCTCCGCCAAAGTCCAAGCCCCAAGGGGCTGGTGGTGTGAATCAGAAAAATCCTACGCCGGCATCGATTGGGGAAAGCCAGGTACCGGCGGCAGCGGCAGCAAGCGCAACCATCACCGCGGCTCCCTCGCCACCAAGAACACCAAAATCTGCCCCAGTCGGCGCAGCCTTGATTCCCGAGGCTACAAACGACCTGTTCTTGGCGGGCCCTCAAGAGGAGCCCAGCCGTCGACCGACCCAGGACCCACATTCTTTGGGACAGCCTCGTTTCCGCGACATTCATTCTGCAACGGTGGATAGCGCTCAGGTGCTGGGCGCTGAGGTACCAGGACCGGGTAGCCTCCGTTCGACATTGCGTGGCGAATCTGAGAGTACCCCCCGTGGCGGCGCGCTGAGCACTGACGAGGCCATTGCAGATGCCGAAGCGAGTGCGGCGACGACATTGGTGGGCACGCCACTGCAGACCTCACAAGATCAGGTTTGTTCACGACATTAGCAAGCGCTTCTAATCCTGGTTTATTTTTATTTATTTTTAATCTTTATGAGTTTTTTACTTCTTGGTTCCCTTCCTGCCCCCTCCCCCCTGGTATTCAAACTCGCGTGCATGCCCTCTTCCTCGCAGATTGAGTTTGGTTGCCTGAAGGAGGATTCTGCCTACTGTATGGCGTTTCGGATCGAAAACACGGGAACAGAGGCACGTCAGTTCTCTGTCACACCGGTCACGGACGATCGTTTACTTGTGTTGGCGCCTTTTACCAAGGTCGAGCCCGGTGCTGCGGTGCGGTGCGAGGTGCAAGTCAATGCCACCCGGGCTGGGGACCTGGACACCGCACTAGTACTTGTGGACGCCGCTGGTGGTGAGCTGCGCTTGCCCTTGTCGGCTTCCATCTTGAGCAAACAGGCCTTTGAGCATCAGCGACTCTCGGCCCGGCATCGCGGCAAGGGCGTGCGATTGCTCTCCACGCGTCCCTTGTCGTCCCGATAAACGATGGTATCACAGCTCCATATGGGCTTTGTTCGTGCTAAAGCGCCGCCGCGCACCAAGCAATACTTGTTGTCTTGTGCCGTGCCGAAAGGCTATGGTGGCGGTTGGTCTTGTCCTAATCGAAGTTTTTTTTGAATTTGCCTTGCACCACGACTACATGTACATCCATAAACATCGGGGTTATAAAAAGAACAAACTCGCCAACACCACCAGAAAACAGCAAAGTGAAAACACGATGAAATCGTTCAGCCAGTTTAATGTAACGAAGAACACACTTCACTTCCGTCGCTCTTGTTCTCTCTTTTTCTTTTTCCTAGCAGAAGACGGTCGTCGGTCAGTCCCGTGAACCTCGTGCCACGCTTCACGCTCGCATGCGCGCTTGTGAGACGGCTGTACCCGCAACAGTCGATGCAATTTGTGAAGTTTGATCATTCCTCATCCTGCTTGGCTCACCATTGTTTTGACATGCCGTGGCTTGTCTCGGGACGCCAAGCTTTTCCAGGTACGTACGAGAGACGTGTGCCCACTCAGAGCGGCAGCGGCGCAAGCGCCTGACACAAACCGGTCGCTTCTCCCAGCGTCGACTAACTCTCGGACAGGCCTCACATCCTGTTGTATCGGCCCTGTGATTGTGAAAGCCCAGCCGAGACCATACAGAATGGATGACATTGCCAGTGTGCCTTGTGCCGAATTCAACCAATTTAAGCAGGTCATTGGCGAGCTGCGCACGCTCGACGATCGTTTGACCCACAAGCTGAACACCACCGTGCCCACGGCCAGCAACGTGGACGATGTGGATGCTCGAGCCAACTGCACCAAGCTGTGGGAGCAGGTATGCCTGAATGCATTCGTTTGTTGCACTCGAGTCTTGACCTTGAGCGCTGAATTTGTGCCAGCCCGGCTGTGGGGCGCTGCGCTAAGAGCTGATGAGCTGGGCATGGTTCAACTTAAATCCCTGTAGATGACTCAAGCTCACGACCGCCGTACTGCGGCCCTGGAGCGCTGCCTCACCGAGATCAACGCGGACATTATCAACCTGAAGCAAGCCTTGGTTCGAGTCGATTTCAGCTCAACCGTCCGACACGCATGGCAGAGCACCTCTCATTCAACAACTTTTGGCCGATTTGTGTGGCGTTGGTGTAGGGAACCGAGGACCGCGACATGCGCGCTAGCCAGGGCAAGGTATGTAGCACAACCATTGCTCGAAATGCTCCTGCAGATGTTTGGACACGTGTGTGTGTGTGTGTGTGTGTGTGTGTGTGTGTGTGTGTGTGCGCGCGCGTGATAACTGCAATGTACACCTCACCACAATCACGAGGATAGGGCAAGACGGATGTGCGTGGCCGCAGTTTGCGCGAGAAGCAAGGTCTAGCCCGCGAGATTAAGCGTGAACTCGTGGCAGAGGAAATTTTGCAGGAACAAACGACCAAGGTATGTATGTGGTTGCAGGCCTGCAACTTTATTCGTGGTGTTGAGCATGGTCCCGCTCATGTGGTGGCTTTTTGCTTCCCGTTTCTTTTGTTGTTCTTTAGGTCTTCAAGGACCGCTGCGGTCGCTATTACACCCCACCACGATAAACCGGACGGATGGATGTCAAGTGCCGCGTTGCCCCCAGCTATCTTTTCTTTGCCGGGCATGAATTGATTCGTATCGCGGCCTGTGTTCATATTGCCATGCCTTTGTGACAGTGGATTGAGTGACAAGCTTAATTTTTTTCAATTTTTTGCAAGTCTTGAAAGTGTGGGGCTGTGGCAAGTCTTGTGTCAGCCGGAAGCGTCGCGAAGTATTCTATGCCATACGTCATGCCAAAGCTTTACTCAATGTTGCTGAGGGCATCCGTCGCACCCTTGCCAGTCTATGAAAGCGGAGAAAATGCGTGAGCACGAGGCAATAGATAAAATGTTCAAAAAAAAAAGGAAGCAATGGTATCAAAATCAGCACACTCGTTTCAGAATTGAATGCAAATGGGGAGCACCAAGTGCGTACCTCGACGGCCTTGAGCTCGTGCTGGAAGGGGGGCAGAGAGCGGAACACCTTGATGTGCACAAACTCGTTGGAGCCCACGTCCACCTTGATCAGATAGTTGGTGCCAGCCACAACCTGTTGTGGGGCGAGAACCACGCATGTGAGTTTGCCCTCCAAACCGGCACTGCGTCGCACGAGGTTCAAGGCACAAGCGCCAAGAATTCCCAATCAAACAACAAAAACGACAAAAAAAAGAAAAAAAAAAATGGCAGCAGCCGTTTGCTTCTAGATGCAGATGTGCAGATGTTTATGTCTCACCTGGGTGGAGACCTGAATGGCCTTGAACTGCTCAACATCCTTGCCAATCTTGGCAACGACATCCGACTTGACAGCGTCGGCAACTTGCTGAATCTCTTCGTCGGCGTCGCGAGGAGCACCAAATCCACCAACCATGGCCATGTTTGCGGTTTTGGAGTAGTGGGGTCCAGCAAAAGCAGTAGCAAGAAGAAGGCTGAAGATGGCAAGTCGGACTGTTCGACCGTAAGGGAGCTAGAAAACGAGGGAAAGTCACGGCCACAGATGAGCAAGTAAACATGCCAGCACACGCCACTGTACCGATGAGTATACGTGAGCCAGCGCGGCTGACCTCCAGGATGAACGGTTGACGTACAAAACAACAGCAAGGGAGGAGTTGAAAATGCCACTGAACCAACAAACGCCTCCACAACGACCAACACGACAACAACAACAACAACAACAGCAAGGCAGAGAGAGAACAAAAAAACAGTGGGTCTAAAATTAGATGATATCGTTACGTGTGCGGGGCGGGTTTCGCGTGCGCTTCTGGGCCGAGTCGGGCGCTGCGGCGGCGAAGAGGAGGAGAGGAGTTGGGATTCAACGGCTGAATCATCGAAGTAAAGGGTGAGCAGCAATGGCAAAAAGGGAAATCTAAAGACTCTTTCGATTATCGTGCACATGTTGACACATCACACCAAAATATGGCTTGGTTTCACAAGTGTTGATGACCTCCAGGTGCCACGGGCAGGTGCAGCGCCTGGTTGCTTCGGTCCAAAAGTCGGCTCAGCCCACACAAGACACTTGAGAAAAATTCGGGTGGGTGCCCGTTTACACAATGAGGCGTATGCAGGCACGGGCGTCGGCACACACGATGTAACACGGTCACCATGTGGCCATGATCCGATGTAAAATTGACTCAGGTCGAGGGTGCCTTGAGCGCAGCCAGTCGCCGCATCAAATCATCCTCGCCAACATCCTCGGCTTCAAATGTAGCAGCAGGCCGCTGCCGCACTGGGGCGGCCAACTACAAGACCATGAAAACAGTGATGAGCTGAAGATCCCGCTGGGTCGCAAACGCGCGTGCCAATTCGCACCTGAGCGCCAACACCGAGTCCAATTTCATCCAGGACTGCGTTGACCAGCTCGCTGCTTTCCTCCTCCACATCTGAATCGTCAAATGCCGCATCCAGCGCATCGTCCACTATATTTCCGGGCAAGGGGCAAGATGTGGTCAGACGAGCTAGATGTGCAACATGCAACTGCCTTTCCTCGCAAGTCACGTACTGGTGGATTGGGCCATGTCCATGCGCATGCTCTCCTGCTCAAATTGCTGCATGGTAGCGGCTAGCTCCTCTGGCTTGAGTTGCGCATTCATCGTGCCCATCGTCTACACCACCAGTAGGCCACAGGCCGACACATGCCAGGTAACTTTAGCGCGAGGGCAAGGCTGGCCAAGCAACGCCTTGTAGCCAAGGAGAAGCTGCAAACAAGCAAGAGCACACACCTTGGCGGCCGTGCCCATGGCCTTGGCGGTAGCAGCATGCGTTTGCATGATCTGGCATCACATCGATAGTCAGGTAGGTTGATTGCACGAAGAAAAGGCGCATCGCAAGCCCGAGGAATAGCTGCATGAAGCTTCCCAAGAAGAGGCTCATGCCTGAAACCTACCGACATGGTGTTGCGGGCAGAGGAAATCTGGCCCTTGGCCTTGAGCTGGCGTGTACGGGCACCACGCAATTGCACCAGCTGCTTTGCCAGCATCTTGGCCTGTGCATTGTCGCCTGCCTTGGCCGCGCGCTTAATGTCAGCCTCCTACCAGTATGGAGGCCGCCGGGTGTGAGTGGGTGTGTGAACCTGTGTGAGTGTGTACATGCGCATGCGCGTGTGCACGGACAGGCACGAAAAAGCCATCAGGATTGATAGCGAGCAGTCGACCAACAGGCCTCGCTTCATACGCACCAGTTGCCGTTCTTGACGTTGGCTGGCATTGACTTCGCGCTGAATCTCACGCTCATGCCGCTGCATTTCGCGCTTCTGCGCCCGGGCCTGCTCCCTCGGGTCGGGTTTCTTCGCAAAGAAAGACATGGTGTCTCGAATCCCACGATGGCAAGCTGCGAGCCGTGCGTTTCAAAGCTAAAATCGAAAATGCCTGGTGTCCTCGATGGCAGTGTTAGTCGCCTGGCCAAGCTGACAGCGGGACATGTACCGCCACCCCTGCCTGTTTCTGCTTCGTCGTCGCTGTCGTCTACGTGTGCTGTCTGTGGGCTGCGATCAAATGCCCTTCACTCCTGTCGGGGAAACGTTTGCTGACATATCTGTTACATCACCTGGAAAAGTTCCAATCACTATTTCATGACTTTTACCCGTGAAAGCCTTTACAATTCAGCAAGTTGATCGGAATGAGGACGAGCTTGCGAGAGACAGAGAGAGAGACAAAAGAGAGAGAGAGACAAAAGAGAGAGACGGTGAGAGAGAAAGACAAAAGAGAGAGAGGGATCGTACACGTTGCTGTTGTTCACTGCCACACACACACTCTCTCTGTGTGTGTCTCTTGCCTTTCTCAACTCGACAGCTCACGCGCACAGAGCAGCTCGTCGTTGGCCAACAACGCGAGGCCATCGTGGTGGGGCAACCGTGTGATCTGGTCGTTTTGTGGATCGCCATTCGGGCGCTGTTTGGTTTGCTGACGGCAGGGATCTTGCTATCGTACCCGGCTGTGGCTGGTCGGAACCATAAAACGAGGCCAGCCGCACGCTGGGCGGGGTCTGCATGCGCTTCTCAAACCTCACGCTTGGGAGCTGGAATTGTGGCTGAGCTGAGGTGGCCCACTAGCCACACCACCGTACGTCATGAGCGAGAGCAACCCCATCCCTGACTTTGACGCCGAGGTACAGAAACCACGCTTGCATGCAAATGGCTGCTGCCTCGCGGCCAGCCCTCAAGAGCCTGGCCGTGCTCGCTGTCGTCGCCTCACGCTGCTGGTACGCCTCCTCTTCATCCGATGCACTTGCAGCTCGCAGGTATATCCCGAGCCCCCTTGCCCATCTCTGGCAAGAAAATTGCCGCTGCCACCAAGCTGGCTTTGAAAAACCTGCGCGTGAGTCTTTGCGCTCGGCTTGTTCAAATCACTTGGGTGCTGCTGTCCACGTTCCAGGCCTCACAGCCGCCATCGCTTCGCTTTTGCCAGTACTACAAGCATGTGGTCTATGCTGTTGAGCGATTTATTGCCAAGGTGTGTGGCCCGACTTGCCAAGTTTGAGGACATTGGCCCTCACCCCGCCCAATCCTTGCATGCGTCAGGTCAAACTTGAGTACAAGTTGCCGGGTCTTTATGTCATTGACTCAATCATGAACAACTCTCAACACACGGTGCGGCATTTGAATTATGTCTTCACACTACACCTCCTTTTTTTTTAAAAAAAAACACCCTTCGATTCTAGTCCCGCTTTGCCATGTCAATCTCTACCATTACCGACATGAGCAGTCGCTGCACTCATTGGGGCTTGCGACGATGTCGCTTCCGTTCCTGCAGAATAAAGAAAAGGACCCCTTTGTCGAGCGATTTGCCAAAAATATCCAAGTTACCATAGATCACCTAGCGCGTGCCAGTGCCAAAGATCGCAAAGCTGCCGCGCACGTTGTTGGTCTCTGGCGCAAGAAGGAATTTTTTGGCGAAACGGTATGAGAGCCAGCTTGTTCTCTTTGAGCCATCCTTCTTTTCTTCTCCCTTCCCTTGGATATCTTTGTCTTCCTTACTCCTGCCACACCCCCCTCCCCCCCGCTTTGATGGTCCATTCCTCTTTTGTCCTTCATCATCTCATCCGATCTTTGTCACCCGCTTTTCGCAACACGCATTTTAGATCTGCGATGCCATGCTGGCCAAACTGGAGACCGGTGTTGACGAGTCAGCAGGCAATTCGCCTGCCTCCACTCCTGCGAATGACCCTCGCGCCGGCGCTGATCCGCGCCTGGCTGCTGCCAATGGCACCGATCCGCGCCGAGTTGCTCAAGACCCGCGCACCTCAACAACTACCCCTGCCGACCCGCGCGCAGCCAAGGTATGCACCTCGTACACTTTTGCTGTGCAATGGGGGGTTGGATCCTTCTTGCTCTGACATTTTCTGACACCCCTGCTTTGCATCTTGTGCCACCTCCCAATGCGCGCAGACGGATGATCTGTTGTATGAGATGCCGAACACAGCTGGAGCGTCATCAAACTCTTCTGCAGCCACAGGCCCGGGCGCATCTACAAGCTCCGCTGGCACGACCGACTCGGCAAGCGACTTGCTGAATAATCTCTCTGCCGATACCAATGTTCTCGCTGCCCTCTCAAGCCTGCTGGCTCAGGTGCAGCAAACCAAGGAGCAGCCAGCTAGCGCTGATGTCACCATGGACTCCACATCAGCCACGGCGCTACCGCAGGCCCCACCAGCTGCAGCCCACGAACTACGTTATGGTGCTCCTCCCGAGCATACCTACCCGCCTGCTCAAGCTCCTCGCGGTCAGGGCATGGGTGAGAGTGCCTTGCCACAGCACGGAAACTTTTTGCCACCCGGTGGTCAGTTTGCACCACCACTTGATGGTCCCCCACAACAGATGCAGTCTTCCTACCCGCAGCAGGGGCAACAGTTCTTGCCTCAGAACCAGGCCCAGTCGCAGCCACCGCGATCTCCGACTCAAGCCCATTCGCAACAGCAACAGCAACAGCAACAACAACAACAGCAGCAGCATTCGTTTTTACCGCCAGCCATGGGATCGCATGGCCCAAACCCATCATTTCAGCCGCCGGGCCCAGGCGCACCCGACCACGATCCCAACCCAGGCCACCCCGGGCAGGGATTTCCTGACGCAAAACCATCGGCACCGCATGGCTCAGACAATCGGCACCCCGGTGAAGCCCCTCCGAATGGTGCTGGCTGGAACGAGGGCCACCACCTCCCAGCTCACCAGAATTTCGGAGCACCAGGGCAGCAGCCACATCAGCCACCGCACAATTTTGGACCGCCCATGGGCCAGATGGGCATGCCTCACATGGGCTTTGCCCCGCCAGGCGGACCCGTGCCTGGTATGAACATGATGGGTCCGGGTTTCAATTCGACCAGCATGGGCATGATGCCTGGTCCAGGTGCTATGATGGCTCAACCAGGCATGCACTCCATGGGGGGCCTGCCGCCTTTCAAAGAAGGAGACCCCTTTGATGATTGTCCAAAGAATACTGTGCGCTGTATGTTAGCGCCTTGCAACATGCTTGCTTGCCGAGTTCGGTCCAAAATGACTTGCCAGCCAAATTTTGACATCGTTTTGCGCTTCAGTTGGACCGTTCATGCGCCATCTGTATCCTCTCATTTTCTGGTCCTGACTGCCTTTACTTAGTGGTGAGTAGCACGCTGTGGATTGGCTCACTTCCACCAGATGCCACTGAGCATGAAGTTGAACGCCTCTGCGAACCGTATGGCTGCCTCGATTCGAAGGTACGCGCGGGGATAAAGTCTCGTGTCGGGGCTCGTACGCAAGGCAGGCAAGGGCGGGCAAGGTGGTTGGTGGATGGGCACACGTGGCTCACCAGGCCACCGTGCATGGTCTGT
The DNA here is from genome assembly GCF_000002865.3 of Monosiga brevicollis MX1. NCBI lineage: Eukaryota > Choanoflagellata > Craspedida > Salpingoecidae > Monosiga > Monosiga brevicollis. The sequence continues at coordinate 1,237,171 of NW_001865039.1, read as the reverse complement.
GTACCTTGACTTGGGAACACTTTGTGTTAGTTTATGGGGAGCAAGCAGCAAGCGTTTGTAATTCTCGAGTCACGCCAGGCGGCTGAAGCAGCAGTCAAGGTGCTGGATGGGGCACGTTTTCGACAGGCGCGTCTCAAGGTCAACTTTGCCAAAGGCTTCATTCAAAAAAACTCGCAGGATTGGAACCAGCACAACGGCGTCTCCTACCTCGAGCTGTCGCGTATCAGTCCCAAGAACCTGAAACAGTTGGTCGACGGCTGTGTAGTGGACCGGTGTACTGCACCGCCAGCGTTGCTCAACGATCTAGCTGCCTTCCCACATAAATTTTATTCTAGCGAAAACATTGGTGGCGTGAAAGGTATCACCGATCGTCGGGAGGGCAAGATTCCACTGGAACAGGAATACCCTGTGCCAGACTTGATTGCTTTGGCACCAGACGACCCACCCGCACGATCACGATCGCGAGACCGCCACGATACCCGCCGTGATGAACGTTGGGAAAGGGGCGGTGGGCACCGTGATGGGCGCGACTATCGCCGTGATTACCCACGTCGCGAAGATCGTTACCCAGACCGCCGGGAGCGCGACTTTGATCGCGATGGCGACCGCCATAGCCATCACTCGGACCGCGACAGTCGGAGCCGCGACCGGGGTTACGGCCATCCTGACCGGTATGCCGATGACGGTCGGCGGAGTCGTGACAGAGAGCCTCACGGCCGGGAGCATCGTTCCTCGAGCCGGGATCGTGGTCATGGCCGTAGCTACGGCCAGGATCACGAGAGTAGCTATCGTGACCAGACACGCGAAGATAATTACAGCGCGAATGCGGGAGACCAAACCATGTCGACGTTTGCTCCACCAGAGCCTCGAAACACGCGATGGCAATAAAAGCCATGGCCGTGTTCTTGGTGCCCCTGCTCTATCAACACTATACTTCCTGGCTTGACGGACCAGCGACGTTGTGTCGCGCCTTGTTTGTGCCCCCCTTTCAGTGCCTTTTACGCGTGCTTGCGCGCTTGTATGTGCTTGATTTGTTTTTCCTTTCCTTTCCGGTTGCGTAGCTTCCTTTTGCGCTTCGGGCTGTGCCCGTCATCGCTCATGGCTACAACGAAGAATGAACGCCGACACTGTCGGCACTGTCATGAATGTTGCGCCAATCTTTCTTTCGCTAGCTAGAGGAGTGCGAGCTCCTGCCTTCGATCCTGATAAGAGCTCGGCTGTTGTTTGCATAGATGTGTTGACTCATGTCTAACCTGATTTGAGATTGACTTTCAACCTCCTCTCTATTTTCACGCTCTCATCGCCTCTTGCCTTCAGCATCATCCGCGACACGAGTGCTGAAGGTGCCGTTCTCTTGGTCATATGGGCAAAGGTGCGGTGTGACATCTGTGTGACAAGAAAGTTCACTGATTTGAAAACCAGATTACAATTGCTTTGACAACAAAATTGATGGCAAAACTATAGCGTCTTTACTTCATTGGGTCAATTTTTGGATGGCCGCCTTCTGGCTTTGCTGCCCTGGACGATTGGTAGTCCACCCGACACATCTTTGACGAGCGCAAAAGGCAGCCGGTCGGAGTCTGTGGTGCCATGTTTTGTCCCCTTCCTCAGCGCCAGTGATCCCAGGGATGTATCACTCGAAACGCCTCATGAGGTCGTCAACAACGACAAACTTTGAGAGACAGAGGGCCCAGCCTGCACAAAAACACGCACACAAAGCGTCGACTATATCACACTTTGTGTATAAAATAGCATGACACAAGCTACACTTTAAAGTAAACCAGACACCCCTTTAGCCAAACCCTTACCCGTGTGTGCAAGAGAGAGAGAGAGAGAGAGAGAGAGAGAGAGAGAGAGAGAGAGAGAGAGAGAGAGAGAGCAAGCTCAGAACAAAAGACCAAAGACACATCCACATTGAGGGAACCAAAGGAGTGTAGTTTACGCCCGCTGCTGCCGCTGCCACCACCGTCAGGAGAAGAGGGACGGGTGTGGTGCTTCTCCGGTCCCCCTCGGGCAGACCAACCTGGTCCTTCGAGTCTTTTCTGTTGCGTTGGGACAGGAGGATCTTGGCCTTTGTTGGCAAGGACGCCGCTGCCGTGGGTGGCAGTCTGTGGTGCGTTGGCCGTTTTTGCTTGCCTTCTCTTCGAACCGATCGTGAACAGCCATCCGGGTGCTGTTGGTTTGACGCCTCCAACGGCCGCTGCACACGTTCAATACGACCCCTTTGTGGCCCAAGCGCATGCTTGTTTGAATCTCTGATCTACCGTGTGCATGCACTGTCTGTATTCGCCCTTGCAGTCCAAGTCTGCGGTTGTAGTGCGGCAAGTGTTGGCAAAAGTCCTCCAGCCGTGACCGAGAATGGCGGATCTTGTCGTCCAGGTCAGTCAGTGTTGTCTAGATGGTAATTCTAGAACGGAGTTTAATTTTCGGCACAGGCCAGCTAGATGCTGCGCCCACCGCGCCTTGCTACTTGCCGTGTGTTGATTTGCTGATTGGCAAGAATGCGGAATGGCCATCACTTCAGCATGGTTTACCCTACGTGCTCGCTGCTCACGACTCACCCAAACCTACCTTCGTTCTGTTACCACCACTTGTCCAATTGCACCAACCTGTAGCCATTGCGCTGGGCCGGAACGGAGCTGAACACGGAGGATGGCCCATACCGTGAGGTCTTTGAGCTCGTGGCCATCGAAATTGCCGAGGGCGATAAGCTTGGCCTTGTAATTGTCGGCGGCTCGGACGATCCCGATGCCGAGCAACCCGGCCTCGTGGTGACCGACGTGGTCGAAGAAACCGCCGCTTATCGTGATGGACGCATCCAAGCCAATGACGAGATTCTCATGGTTAATGAGCAAGCCGTCGACCCCAACGCCACGCACTCTGCTCATGCCGATCTACTGCGCAACGCCGTCATGTCGGGGCGCGTGGAACTTAAGCTCCGTCGTGTCATCCCCGCCGACCAGGTGGACCTGACCACCATCTTTGCCATGCGCCATGGCGTTGAGTTGCCCGATGGCAGTGCCTACCCGGGTACCGTCGAGTATATGGCGGAAGGCGTGGTCCTGGAGACACTCGAGCTGGACGATCTCGATCGCGACTTTGGCCTCGCTTTGATTGGGCCCCGAGATGAGGATGATATGATGAGTCCTCCCGGCGTGTACATCGCTGCCATTCTGGCCACCGGTGCCGCCGCTCGCTCGAGTCGTCTGCACAATGGCATGCAAATACTTGAGGTTAATGGTTGGAATGTCTCCAATGCCTCTGTGGCTGAGGTGGAGGCCATCCTCAATGTCGTGCCCGTGGCCGTCATTGTCGCCACCAGTAACCCAGAGGGCTACATGCCGTATGCCAACGCTGCCTACAACCGTTATTGGTCTCCGGTTGGCGCCACGGACGATGCCATTGAGCCTCGCAAGGTGGTGCTCACCACCACCGAGGAGAATCGCCGCCTGGGCATGACCATCGCCGGTCCTCGGTCCGACTTTGACATGACAGCTGCAGGGACCTTTGTCACCGATATCTTGCCAGGTGGCGCTGCTGAGCGCTGCGGCTCCCTGCAAGTGGGCGATCAGATCCTTGGTACGAGCCGACAGCGGAAGTGAATGACTTCTCAGTGTCCTTTCCCTTGGCTGGGAACCTTGTCTCATGTCCCTACTCCGTCGCTCGCCGTTTGTCTTTCTCATCGCCACCACTGTGCTCCCTCCTGATGCAGATGTCAACGGTGTTTGCCTCTATAGTGCATCACATGAGCATGCCAAGCGCGCTCTGTTGGACGCTGGTACTTCGATCAAGCTGCTAGTCATGTTCAATCCTCAGGGTCGAGATGCCTTCACCTTTGAGACGGAGAAGATTGAGGCCTTTGAAGCCAAAGAGACACTGCCTCCCATGCCTCCTCGCCCCGTGGCGAAGCAGCTAGAGGTCACTGACAAGGACTGGCGTACGGTGACTGATACCGTCAAGCTTCATCTTGCCAAGACCATGCCTTCTGAACGTCTGGGCATGAGTGTGTACGTGTGCGAGACACCATCACGCACCGCTGTTTTGGTCTCAAATGTTTTCAAGGGCAGCGTCGCCGCCGTGGCTGGCCTTGTCGTAGGTCAGGAGCTCAAGGAAGTCAATGGCACTTTGCTCGCGGGCATGGAGCAGAGTGAGGTCGTGGCTCTTCTCAAGACCTCTGAGCTGGATGTGGTCGTGTCAGCAGCGCCCGTCGTGGATCGTCGCCTGCTGCTGCAAAGCACCATCGTTCATCACACCACCGACGCCATCATGCAAGACGTGCCCCAGCTCGTGACCATTGATGCCCGTGACGGCCTCGGTTTTGCCTACACAGGCCCGGCTTCAATTCACGGGGCCCACCCGAATGGCGTATTTGTGACTCGCCTACTGCCCGGCGCCCCGGCAAACTTGGAAGCCGGTGACCGCATTCTTGCCATTTTTGATCCCGTGGCAAAGAAGTTTCAATCGGTGGCTTTTGCCACCCAGGAGGAGGTGGGCTCCAAGATGCTCGCCGCCCTGGCCGCGCACAATGAATGTCACATTGTGGTCGTGCCCCACCCAGAGGCCTTTGTGTTTAGTTCCAGCACCGAAATTCTTGGTGCACGTCTTGATGAGCTGTACAAGCCTGCAAATCAGGCCGCTATTGACTCGGCCAAGACCATCATGCGCCGCGCTGCGAAGCGCTTGGCGACGCTCGACCACACTCAGCTGACCATTTCAGGCAATCTTGAGTCAGATGCAGGCAGCCTTCGCGTACCCTTTCATGTCCAGGCTTGCTTCGCCCACATGCCGGATGACGAGAATGAATTGCACTTTCGCAAGGGTGATATTCTGGAAGTGACGGATTTGACCAGCATTGATCAGTGGACTGCCACGCTGTTGACGGATGAACATGGCGAGCTCGCCACCGGTTTGATTCCCAGCCCCAGTGCTTACGAAGGCTCTTTCCGCCAAACGCGCCGCTACGCCGAGCAAGAGCGTGCGGCCCGCGAACTAGTGGCCACCATTCCGGCCCATGACGTCATGGTAAGGTTCACCAGAGTTGCTCAAGCTCTGCTGTCCCGTGCCAACCGTGCTCATCCACTCACCTGCCTCACCGCTCGCGCTCATGTCCACAGACGCGTCGCGAAACCATGCAAGAACTGATGGCGGTGCACTCGTACGTTGTGGTGGAGCGCCGCGAACAAGTCATTGGTCTGCGTCCCGTGGCCGTATACGGGCCTGGGGCCGACTACCTGGCTCTTCGTGCTGTTCGCCAGCTACGCGATGTTCAGGTCACCCAGCCCCTCCGCTGTACCAGCCGCCCTCGTCGAGAGAACGAGCGTCAGGGCCGCGAATACGAGTTTGTCAGCCAACAAGTGATGGAGGAACGTCTCAAGTCCAAGCAGCTGGTCGAGGTTGGCCGTTACAAGGTAGGCAAAGATGCCTTGGGCTACCACTGCCATGTGTCTGCGCTCGTGCTATTTCCCAACCTGGCGCTTTGCTCACCCCACACGCATCATAGGATAACCTCTACGGCACCAGCATCGATTCGATCAAGGGGCCCGCCGAGGCCGGTCGCTTGCTGCTCATGCACTGCCACCCGCCGGCCATTCGCCGGCTGCAGTTTATCGGAGACGTTCATCCATTGGTCATCTTCTTGCATGCGACACCGGAAATGGCCCGAGAGGCACTCGAGCCCCTTGCAAACCGCTTGGACATCAAGGAGGAGATTGATCGCGCGTATCAGATTGATCTGCAATACAGCCACATCTTCACGCATCGCCTGGATTTGGACTCTGATTTGGATGGCGTTGTCAAGCTTCTGGCTGATATTATTGAGGATGAGTGTCGCCTTCCGTTCTGGGCCCCGATCAACAAGAGCCTTCCGCACATGGTACGCCAGTTGATGCCAAGCCATGAGGGCTCGTGATATTTTAATACACCACGCGGCCTCCGTTTGGGCGCGGTTCCTGACCTTTAGTCTAACATTATCTTGTTGCTTGCTCATGCAGCCTGCGGAGGAAATTGACCGGGCGGTGGCAGCGCTCTCCGTCCGCAATGTAACTGTGGCCAAGGGCAGCGACAACAAGTTTGGCTTTGAGACGTTGCAGCCCAAGAATGAGCATTACCACGTTTTGCAAATCAATGCGCCTGGCCCTGAATTTGTGTCCGAGGAGATGGCTCATCACAATGATATCATTCTGGCCATCAACGGTCAAAACATGATCTGCGAGCCCCATTCCAAGGTGGGTCCGCCGTTTAGATCGCAGCCCAAGCGTGCTCTCCAGTGGCACGTGGCGTGTGTTTTGGCTCCTTGGGTCAGGTCTTACAGCCTGCCGCGATGCGCGTGTGAGTAGGTCAAGGACGCGTTGAAGAAGGCCAACGACGTGGTGCACATGGTAACCATGGCACCCGTGCCCGGCATTCGCACCGTCAACCTGCGCAAGCGAGGCGGAGGCTACGGCATGACCATTCAGTCGCACCAAGGTGTCGCAGGCGTCATTGTTGGCGAGGTCACGCCGGGCTCCCCTGCTGCGATGAGCGAGACTATCCAACCGGGTGATCTCATCTTGGCGGTAAGCAGTTGGGTTGCGGGCAGCTCAGCTCTGTCGTGCCGTGCCTCGGTTTTCGTGCCGTGCCTCATTTGTACTCAACCACCTTCGTAGATTAATGGCAAGTCCATGTTGACGGCGAGCCATGATGTCGTGCTCAGCATCTTGCGCACGGAGCGTAATGTTGCCATGCTCGTCGTATCCCTCCGCTACCTGATGAGCATGACGGCCCAAGAACATCTCGTCCCTTTGGTTGGGCTGGATGATCGCGGCCTGGGTGTTATCCTTGACTTTGACGGCCCTTATTCAGTGCCCATCATCAAGGGCGTGGTCCCAGGCTCGCCGGCTGCTGTGGATGGCACCATCCAAACAGGTTGGATTTTGATCGAGGTCAATAACCTCGTCTGTCGGCATGCGACACGGGAGCAGATTGAGCGCGAGCTCAACTACAACGGCCAGGTGGAGCTACTGGTGAGCCCCCCGCCTCGCCCCATCGAAGCCGGTGTCAACATGAAGTTTGTGCGTCTCAAGCGCGAGCGTGATGGAGCCTATGGTTTGACCGTCGTTGCCATGGGCAAGACGCTATACGTCGGCAACGTCGTGCCGGACTCGCCTGCCGCCAAGTCGGGCCAGGTGCAGCCGGGTGATGAACTGCTCGAGGTAAGCCAGCAGTTCGTGTCCTTTCCCTCAGACTGCGTTGATTCTGTTTTGGTGCTTGTCTGGGCGTTGAAGAAGAAATTTTTGCGCCTCCTTCTCTTTCTCGCCCTCTCTCATTTTTGAAATGCACGTTTGAATGCACAGATTAACGGCAAGCCAGTTGCAAAGGTTGGCTACGAAGGAGTGACAAAAATTATGGGAGAAACGAGCAGTGTGGAGCTTCGACTCATGCCCTCAAATCTGGACTTGAAGCGTCTCATCAATGCGACGTATCAAACCCCCGAGTACACCACCATCACTTGCCCGCCCGATTATCAAAACCATCGCCGCGTCATTGTGCAGCGCGATGGTCCGTTTGGTCTCAAACTGGAGGCAGCTGAGGGTCAATTGCCCGTCATTGATGAGCTCACAACTGGAGGGGCTGCAGCCAAGACGGGTCAACTCATGGTCGGAGATACCATTCTGGCGGTATGTAACCTTTGTTCCCATGCCTCTCAAAGTATGATAAGATACGGACAACTGGAATGCTCGACCGGGCCTCTCTTGCACATGTGCCCACACAGCTCTCTTCCTCTCCCCTCTACTCGACCTCTCTCTCTCTCTCCCTCTCACGCTCGTCGGCATCCTGCTTAGGTCAATGGTGAGAAGTGCGATGGACTCACGTTTGAGCAAGTGGTACAGCGACTGGCGGCCCACGACGTGGCATGCTTGGACGTAGCCGTACATCGTCCAATTGTGGAGCCTGAGGCGCCCCTGTCCACTGAAGCCATGTATCAGCGTCGCTTGGCCGTTATTAATCGCCCACCGACCGGCGGGCTCGGCCTTGCGGTTGAGACCAAAGACGATCCGCTGCACACGGACTTTCCGCGCATCACCCAGATCAAGCCCGATTCACCCGCCGGCCAGTGTCCCAACCTCTTTGTCGGTGACTACATTCTCTCCATCAATGGCCGCCGCATGCATGGCGTGTCTCAGGAGCTTCTGATTGAAACGCTCAAGTCGTACAACCGCGTCGAACTTGAAGTGGTGCAAGCTCGCGTTGAGGAGGAGGCACACTCGCTGTCTGGCACGTTGATGCTGACCACCACCCTGCACCGCGGCCCGGCTGGGCTTGGACTCGAGCTGATTACGGTTCAGGGTGAGGCCTTGCCATTGGTCAAGACGGTCTTTCCAGGTAGCGTGGCTGCCGAGGACGCTATCATTGAGCGTGGCGATCGTGTGGTTAAGATCAATGACGTACCCGTGGCCGGCAAGGACCACGACGACGTCATTGAATTGCTCACGAGTGCGGAATCTGTCCGCTTGGAGCTACTCCGCGAGCGCGTGACGCGCCACATTTCGACCAGCATTCCCCGTGGCCCGAGTGGCTATGGCCTTCAGCTCACGTCGGTTGATGATGGCTCCGAGCTCCCGTTTGTGGGTGACATTATTGCGGGAGGTGCCGTGGACCAGAACGGTGTCCTGTGTGTGGGCGACGTTTTGCTGGCCATCAACGGCACAAGCCTGAAAGGCCTCCAATATGATGATGTCCTCAATCTCATCAAGGATTCGCCCTCGGTACTCAGCGTCGATGTTGCACGCGAAGATCTGCCGACTGAAGTGGCACGACTGCTCGACTCGGTACGTTTGACGCACTTGAATTTTATTCTGATATTTTTTTGTTTTTACTTTAAGATTGGCCGTGTGGCTCACTTGCTGGCGGCATCCAACAGAGGGATGACGAGGAGCCACGCCATGTTCGACTGGAGAAGAACGGTCAAGGCTTGGGCATTAAAGTAACGACCGTGGAAGGCTTTGCCTACCCGGTCATTCAAGAAGTCATTCCCGGCGGCACGGCTGACCGTGCTGGTGATGTGCGGGCCAACGATGCCATTGTTTCGGTTCGTTTTCAAACCCCGCCTCAACGGCTCGTGTTATTGTTCCTAGCCCTGTACCGATCCTGCGAATGCGTTTCGGTTCGATGCATTGATGTGCTCACCGCTCGCTCACACTCGGCTGGTCCGATCAGATCAACGGCGCATCCACGCAGGGCAAAGAGCATGATGAGATTATCCAGATGCTCCAAGCCAATGAAGTGGTCGAGCTTGACCTGCTGCAAGTTCGTCGCATGTCCGACGTGGACGATTCGGCCGCGGATGACCATGAGGAGACGAGCGCCACGCAGGAATCGGTCGTGCCCGAGGAGACTCAATCGGCGCCTATGCCTGCTGGCTTGCGCGTGGTCACACTCCACAAGCGCGGTCGGCATCTGGGCATCAAAATTCAGACGCAGGACGAGTTGGAATACCCTTACGTGGGCGAGGTTCTTGAAGGTGGTGTTGCCAAGGAGGAGGGATCCTTGCAGCAGAACGATATCATCCTTGAGGTATGGACGAAGCCTGAAACCTCTAGACTTGTGTTTTTGAGGTCTTCTTCTGACCTTGACCCCGTTGCCCCAATAACAGATCAATGGTCTTGGCACGGGCGCGAGCAACCATGACGCCGTGGTTCAGGGGCTAGTGGGTAGCGATACAGTTGCCTTGACTGTTCGCTATCCCACCGAGGATGAGCTGGTGCGCTATGCCTCCCACATTCCCGTGTAAATTTTTCTAGTGTTTTTTTTTTTATTTTTTTTTTTATTTATTTATTTATTTATTTTTTTTTTATTTTTTTTTTCAAGTCTCACATCTGGCACGCGTTGCGGTTGCGTGTCTTTTGGCGCTTTGGGTCTTTACTTTGGGCTAGGCAATGATCGAAATGGCTCATGAGGAGTCCGAGGCCATTCCCGAAGATGTTGCTTCTGAGCACAGCGAGCATGCTTCTGAACCAGATGATGCAGACGTGGTCGGCCCCTCCTCAACTCGCTCAAGCCTTGCTATTGATCCCGACGTTGTGCGCGTGGTTGAGCTTGATCGCTCGCAGGGCCGCCTGGGTCTGAAGATTGCCACTCCCGAACATCCCGAATCGTACCCTGTCATCACGGATATTCTTGAAGATGGATCGGCGGCGCACGCCCCAAAGCTTCTTCGCTATGACGCCATTTTGAAGGTATGTGATGTTGTCGTGTGTCTTTGATTGTGCTTTCTTTCCAAGCTTTGTCTGTGGCGCGAGAAAGTGTTGACCGCCGTCGCCTGTGCTTACCCAAACCCCGTGCGTCCTCTTTCTCTTATTGATGTCTTGCCTTGATCGATTGTTCCAAGGTCAATGGCACGGACACGTGTGGCTTGCACCACGAGGACATTGTTGCCCTCTTGTCATCGGCTACACAACTCAAGATTGAAGTGCAGCGCAACAAGCTCATGCTTGCGGTGCTGGCAGCCGAGGCGTCCATGTCTTCTGAATTGGAGGCGGAGAGTGCACGTCTCACCAACGCGCGTGTCGTTTCGCTGACGCGCGGTGACGCTGGGCTGGGCATGGAAATTCTGACCCCGCCAGACGACGAATTTCCCTATCCCGTCGTTGGGCAAATTTTCCCCGGTGCCGCAGCCGCCAACAGTCGCGTCATCGAAACTGGTGATCTTTTGGTGGCCATTGGCGACCGTGAAGATCAGCAACTACTCCGAGGTCTGCCTCACGATCATGTCGTCCAACTGCTCACGGCCTCGACCCCCATCATGTTGCGTGTGGCGGAGATCAAACCGGCGCCCAGCGAGCGCAGCGTGCTGATGGCGTTTGACGAGGATGGCAACCATGACCTCAGTCTGAACGTCAGTCAGGCCCATTACCCTTCTGTGCGTTCCGTTGGGCCCATGGCCGCTGCTGGTGGCGTTCAAGAGGGCGATATTATTCTTCGTGTTAACAGCATTACCACCGAAGGCATGTTGGAAGATGAGTTTGACAGTATTGCCAACAAGAGCAACAAGCGGCTGAAACTCTTGGTCACTGCCGCAGCCTCAGCCCCGCCTTCGGTCCTGGCCCCGGCTTCACAAGAAGCCGCCTCTGCTGAAGCTGCCCCTGCTGAGGCTGCCCCTGCTGAGGCTGCCCCTGCTATTGTCGAGGAGCCCGCGACAGGTCCTGCTTCAGACAAGGCGGCCAACGGGCAACCCCAACCAGAAGGCACAGTTCGAGGAGACAGTAAGGCTCAGGCTGAAACTGAAGGTGACGCCGATACTGCCTTTGTGGGTTTCTTTGACATTCGTCGCGTGCCTCTCAACACGTCTGAAGGCCGCTTGGGCATCAAAATCACGACCATGGAGGAGACTGGTTTGACACAAATCTCAGATGTCTTGCCCGAAGGCGTGGTCGCTGCCACACATCAAGTTCGCCCCGGTGATTTTATCTTGAAAGTACGTATTTTCATCCTACACTTGTTGTGACCAATTTGAATGCTTGCTTGCCAGTCTGCCTGCCAGTCTGCCTGCCTGCCTGCCTGCCTGTCTGCCTGCCTGCCTGTCTGCCTGCCTGTCTGCCTGCGAGTCCGTCACGCCGTATGCTGACCTTGTTCCCTCGTCTGCTGTGCCAAAGGTTGATGCACACACAGTGCGCAACTTGAACCATGATCAGGTCTTGCAGCACCTCACGGCGTCGCCAGAGTTCACCTTGACCGTGGGTCGACGCTCGACCGAAGAAGCTGATGTTGATGCAGAGATTGCCGAGGCACCGGCTGGCAGCCAGGATGTGCATATCAAAGCCCATATTGACCGCAGTCAGGGCAATGGCACGCTCGGCATCAAAATCACGACCGAAGACGACACCGAAACGGTCATCGTCGAAGTTCTACCGGGAGGTGCTGTGGCAGAGGAAGGTCAGCTCCAGGCTGGGGACCGCCTCATTGCCATCAATGGTACCAATGTTCAAGGCGCCGATCACGACACCGTTCTCAAGCATCTCTCAAGCGCCAGTGAGCTGGATTTGGAAGTTGTGCGCTCGGCCGGTGGTCCCATCACCGATGCCCTGGCAGTTGCCGCCGCCTCTCTGGGCTCACAGTTTTTGGGCCGTGATCTTCAAACCATCCATCTGACCCGCCCCCACGGCAGCAGTTGGGGTCTGAGCATCATCGCTCTGGGTGAGAATCTGGGCGTTCTGCTGACAGGCAAGGCAGACGACTCGCCCGCCAGCCGATGCAACGACCTGCAACCGTTTTCCACAATTGTCAAGGTGTGTTGTTTTCATTGCGTTTTGGTCTTACTTGCTTCCCCCCTTCATTTCTCTGCGGCCCGGCCTTTTGTTGTTTGTTGTTTCAAAACCTCACGCGCCTTTCCCTGGCTTATGAGTAGATTAACAACGAGAACGTGCTCTCCGCATCACACAGCGAAGTGGTGCAGTTGATTTCGTCGACGGATGACGTGACGCTTGAGGTCTTGCCCCCTGATGGCACCTCGATAGCTTTGCTCGACGCTCGTGAAGGCCCCCTTGGCATCAAGATTGTCTCCAATGAGGACGACAACTGCGTTCGCGTGTCTGAACTCATCGAGGGTGGACAAGCAGATGAAGCTGAGAGCATTAACGTCGGTGATATCATCGTCTCTGTGAATCATGTCGACCTGCGCGGTAAATCCCACCTGGAAGTTGTCGGGGCCCTTCGTGCCTGTCGCGCGCAGATTGTCATCCAGCTGCAACATGATGACTCCCCTCTCCCAGTCCCCGAGTCGGAATCATAAGCCTTCGCCCTGCCTCTCTTTTGCGTTCGCGTGCGCTACGCACGAACCAAAAAAAAAGTGCTGATTCCTCCTCAAGGCTTTGTCTGATGTCGCAGCCGATCAGCCTGCTTCTCTCGCTTGTGGTTGTTCTTTTGAAGCGTGGCATTTGCACAATTGAACCTGGTGTTTTATGCTTCGAACCTGACTGGGTTTGCCTCTGCAGACGTCAGGCCTCTTACTTATGTGTGGGAAAGACAGAAAAAAAAACACATCGCCAGCTCTTTGGAGGAGAAGTATGGCCTTTGTTACGCTTTGATTAATTTGATCTTACAAGCATTCAGATCGGACTGGGTGCTTCATGAGAAACACGATCGCGGACTGGGTGCTTTTATGAGAGGAAGCGTTGACGTTTGTTGGCGGACTACGTGCTTTTCCCCATCATAATGACTCTCAGTTTTTGTTTTTGTTTTTTGAAAGGTTTTGGGGGTTTGCTCACTGGTCTGGTTGTTCGAATCAAGCCTTGAAGGCAAGCAGAAGAACCAGGCAGTATGCCTGCGTCAGAAAATCCGGGTCCGCCCACGCGCCCGTCGGCATCTGGTGCCCCCGCCGATGCAGTCAACGCGTCCGATGCGCCCTCGCTTTTGAGCGAAGTTGTAGGCCCTCTTGTACGATCATACAAGAAAAGCAAGAAAGATGCTTTTCAACCGGCTATTGTGGCACAGCAACTGGCCGAGGGTGCCAATCGTCTGGCGATTCTACAAGCGCAAGGCGCATGGCAGGATCTGACCGATGCTCTTGAAAAGTGGGACGAGAAGCGAACTTCCAACCTGGCTCGGGTAGTAGCCCATTTTTTGAAATCATGGTAAGCCCTCACGCAAGCGCCGTGTTCGAACCGTGTATCAGTTGTAATTGTCCCTACCTGTGAACTAACAGATCTGCGTGGTTGGATGGCTTCTTTCAACAGCCCTCTGGTAGCATTGCAGGCTTTGGAATTTGTCGCAGAGCTTGTCGAAAGTGCTTGGCACGCCAAGCATGAGCTGTGGTTGTATCTCTTTCTATCCCAGCTTAGCTGGCAAAACATTGAGACCGCCAACAACAGCTTGCCAGCCTCCCGGCGCGCTCCTGATTTGGCGGCCCGTATCCTCCATGTGATTTGGAATCTGGATGAGAGGCGCCTGGAAACCAAAGAAGATCAAATCGTTTCGCAGGTCGACAAGGTGAGGTCTTGCGCCTTCTCGCTCGATCATAACTTTATCCTTGTCGGTTCTAATTACACGTGCAACTTAGGCCAATTTGTCCATTATGCGACTAATCAGCCGTGCCAGCCTGCTCCGAGGCGTCAATTTGGTCACTACTCCCCTGTCCCAAGCGTCGTCTGCAGCCGACCTGTCCATGGTGAGTTTTGTGTTAGGCTTGCAGTTACCATGCATGCACCGGCACTTGTTCACGCTCCGGTTTGCATCGATGATGTCGTTCCCACAGGATGATTCGATGCGTATCACTTGGTCACCCTTGGCTTTGTACGAAGATATTCCATCCAAGCTTCACGCACCCATTCTACATCGCCTCACTAATAAATTTGCCGTCTATCAGCCCAAAACAAGTAAGCCACAATTTCAAGGCAGCTATACAAAGTGATGTTTGGAAAGTCAGTCAAGGGCTTGGAAAGAGTAGGGGAGAGGACCAACATGAGACGGGCAGGCGACCTACCTCTCATCCCGAGTGTGCATTTGCAGCCCTAGATTTGATGGGCAAGTTGTTGGACCTTTTACAGTCTGCGCCGGGCCATTGGCCCACGCTATGCCGTGCCCTTGCAGAAGCACTTGAGCAGCTCGAAGAACAAGTTGCAGAGAGCAGTAGCGCCACTGAGGTGTATGGCGGCACGGCCACCACCATTGAATTGGTCTTGGAGCGTTTCCCAGAAGCAGCTCAACCAGTCGCTGACCTCCTCGCAAGTGGCGCCCGCTCGGGGCCAAGCTTGCAGAGCTTTTTTTCGCGTCATCTACACGAACGCAAGCTGCTTCATGCGTGTCTCCAAACGGCTGTTGGCAGTGAGATTGCTGCCATCTTGTTTCAAAAAGGCTGGAATGATCGACAACGCTGGATGTCCTTTGACGTGGCCCTGCAAGGTGTGCACGAAGGCAAGGTGGAACCTCGAGCTGCCTCAAACTTTGTCGCTGTGTTTGTCTCGCCACTTGAGCGCCGCCTGCACAAGCTGGCGCAGGAAGAGCGCCGGCTGGAAACCGGCACGGAGACCAACCACGATGTGCTCACCGAGCTGGACAACCTTGAGGAGGAGGACATTGACGGGGACGTCCATCACAAGCACGAAGCGCCTTCTGCTCTGAAACTGCATGAGCTTGAACCACTTGATGCTCTTGAGCTTGGGTGGGTAAAAGATAGATGGATGCATCAAAACCCGCCAGTGCTGTGCGACCATTGGCTTGCTCTCTTCGCGATTTGCTGCGACGATGAGACGAGATATCTGCCAACCTACCTGTGTCAGCTGTTTCAGGATGATGCAGAGCTTGGCCCCTTGATCCTTACTTCCATTGCCCATCGCTTATCAAAATTGGATCTCCGGGTTGTACATCGCCTGCTGATTGGAGTCAACGAGTCGGCTTCGATTCAGTATCGCGAAGAAATGTCTCGACTTGCTCGCCTCGTGCTAGCACATCTCGCGCGCCCCGACGCACATGCAGACTTTGCAGCAACGGACTTGGCGGTAACAGCCGCAAACTACCTTTACCAAACACACAATGCGCTGAACCTGAAGCCCGAAGCGCTTCTTGCGTTGCAGTCCTGCATCAATTCCGTGCTTCAACAGCGTGAGGAGCTGTCTTATGTTCACTTGGGCATCCTTTTGCTTGCAGAGCGCGTCGAGCAACTAGACGCTACGGAAGCAGCCTTGCTTAAAGCCGCGATTAAGATGTCGACTTGGTCTGGCTCGGACGACATACCCGTACACAAAGCTTTTTTGACAGCCATTGAACGGTTGGGGGTGCACGGCCCCACGAGGGGCATAGCGGATGCTATACAAGCCCTCATCGCACAGCTTCTACACGTTGAAGGTGTCAATACTAACCATCTGCTGTGGCAAGCAATGGAAGTCCTGTGCAAGGCAAACGCTGCTGACATCTACAATGCGCTCAATGCTGACCCGCATTTTCTTCTCCTCCTGTCGCGCCTTGCCTTTGAGGACTGGGCTGGTGTTCGCTCGTCCACTGTCTGCTCTCTTTTCAGTCATCATCTGACCCGCAAGCCCGCTGCAGGACAATCCCCTCCACAAGGTTCTCCTGCCAATTTGGTCAAGAGCATCGCAAACGTGCAATTCGATGATCGGGCTCTCTTGACCCACGCCGGCTGCTTGACCTTTGAGGATGTCGTCAAACCCCTGCAGGGCTTAGGCTGGAACGAAGAGGAGTATGCTTCCTACTGCCGTCGCGCAGGAGTGCAGCTAGAGCCTTTGGAGCGCAGCGAGCTCACTTTGGAACACCTTCGACAGATCGTCTTTGGACTGGCGCACTTTCGACGAGTGCTGCTCGAGGGCGAAACCGGTACAGGCAAAACCCACAAGACACTGCACTGCGCGCACATTGGGCGGCAGGTGATTTTGCGCTTTAATGGATCGCGCAACACGACCGTGGAGGATTTGATGGGACGAATCACGATGAACGATGAAGGAAGCTTCGTGTTTGCTCCAGGCCCAGCGCTCTTGGCCTTTGCGCATGGCTATTGGTTTTATTTTGACGAGGTCAATCTCGTGCCCGAATCAGTTGTCGAAGTGCTGGAGCGCTTGTATGGGAAAGATGTCAACATCGCTACATATACCAAGCATTTTCCTATCGAGCATGCTCCGTCACTCACAACGGGCGCTGCTTTTCCCGTTGACACGGATGGTTGCCTTGAAATGACCAGTCGGCATGCCAAATTCCGCATCATATGCGCTCAAAACCCGGCTGGTGAGCGGTACGCTCGTGAGACGCACAGCCAAAGTCTGCGCAGTCACTTTCATGCGATTGAAATCAATTGGGGTGGAACCGAGGCGCAGCGCAAGTCTGAATTTCGTGCCCTCATTCAACCGACTGTTCAGGCAACGGAGCATCTTGACCTAAACGAGAAACAACAATTCGTCGAAGAGCTTGTTGACTATCATTTCTTTGTGACCAACAGCCGTGACGATCTGCAGCAGCTTGAACTAAAGCATGGGCTTGTGTCTGAGCACCCACACTACATGGAATTCACTGTCCGTGAGTTGAAGCGAGCTGCCGTAGCCTTTCGGGACCTCATTCAGGTAAAAGGCTGGAACGATGGCAGCCGCACCATCTTGCTAGCCGTGGTCAAGACACTGTACGGGGCTCGTCTACAGTCCACCCAGGCTCAAGATCATATTGCCCCAGAACCGTTCTTTGCCCTGTTGACCAACAGCCATAATGCCCAAGAACCTATGCCGGAGCAGCAAGAGAAGTGTGACATTAGCCTCCACGCTGATACGGTCTTGATCGGTGGTATCCCCTTGCCCAGACAGCATCAAACATCAGATCACCTCAGGGATGCGGCCCAATGTGAGCAGGAGCAAGAGCAAGCTGTGCGCTTGGCAAATGCCGCATATCATGTCGTGGCCACTGAATTGCTTCGACCAGAGGTGTGGCAAACCTTTGGCCTTTACGACATTGGCAACTCAAGCGCCAAGCAGGATTTGATCTTGGCAGTCAAGCGACAGTTGGCGAACAAGGCCACCCTAACCTGTGCACTAGCCCATGCGCTGGAGACATCCATTCTGCTCAAGATTCGTCACGGCGCTTTGCGTAACCAGCTCTTTGAGCTCGTGGCAGCGGCCATGAACGACCAGGGTGACTTGCAGCTAATTCGGTGCCCTGGCCTTCAACCTCTTGAGCGCCTCTCCATCCAGGCCCTTGCTCCAATCACTGTCGAGGATATCTACCCAACCTTGCGCACCATGGCAGTTGCCATTTATCTTGATGTGCCCATCCTGCTTTGTGGAAGTGCGGCCGGGAAGCTGACTGCTGTTCGTGCCATGTCTGCGCTTCTTGGTCGCGACTGGACGCAACTGTATCTCACCGCCCAAACGACTGTTGAGGACCTGGTCGGCTTGGCCGTGCCGTCTGGAGACGGACAGGAGATGATTTGGCATCGAGGTCACCTGGTACGAACCCTGGTCCATGGTGGCAATCTAGTCCTCAACAACCTGCTACAAGTGCCAACCACTGTCCTTGAGCGTATGAACCCCGTCTTTGAAGGAAAGGCGAAATCTTTTGTGGAAACCGAACGCGGCTCGACCAGCCCAATTGCATCTCAAGACATGAGCATTCATGCAAGTTTTATCGCCATCGTGGAGCGACGTACTCAAGCATTGACACCGTCGTTTGGCAACCGGTTTTGCCAAATTTGCGTCAGAGACAGCCCCTGCTCGGATCGCATTTTAAGGTTGAGCATGGGTCATGCGCTACATCGCTCCGTTCCAAGTGACCCTGACGTGGTCCAGGCATGCCAAGAGCTCCAAAAGATGCAGTCAAAACTCGGTCTAACTCTTCACCAAACGGTCTTGATTGCGGGAGGGGCCTTGCGCCTGAGCCAGCTGAGCTTGGAAGGTGTTTGTCCCTGGTTGCCCTCATCCGCACTCGAATGCGTCCAGGTTTTGGAGTTCTTGCTTGATCCTGGCCGCATCTCTGAAGACTCGCCCGTTGATGTATTGAAGCCTGTGAGCGCCTGGATGGACACATCTCTTGAGCCCAGCTTTTTTGTGGACGAACGAGAAACACCCATTGTCTATAACAATGCCAATCGTGTTCTTTTGGCCTTTCTGGCTGCACTGCCAAGTATTTTCGAAGGAGATCAAGCCGTCGGCAAGACTGCGACCGTCACTGCACTTATGAGCCGGCTTTACGGAAGCCAAGAGCTACCGCTCCGTCAAACGAACAGCGGCAACACTCATGCCGCAGACTACATGGGTGCATGGGACATTCAAGCTGGCACGCGCTTCTTTTACCGCCCTGGCCCGCTTCTCTCAGCCCTTGCCGAAGGACGCTGCTTCAACAACGACGAGATAAATCTTGCAGACGGGGCAACGCTCTGTCAAATCCTTGTCCCACTTCTGGATGGTGCAAGTGTGGCTCTGTCAGATGGGACCAAGGTCTCAGCCAAACCTGGTTTTGCCTTTTTTGGATGTCAGAACCCCACCTCATTCGAAGGTCGCAAAAAAATTCCATCAAAGTTGGCCGCGCGGCTCTTTACAATTGGCTTTGCGTCCCTGTCTGAGAGCGAGCTGACTGCCATTGCACGCAGCTACAACCGTGATGCCAGTGAGCAGCTGCTCGAAGCGCTTGCCCGGCTGCAGATTATGCTGCGCGAACACCCACAGCTCAGGGGCGACCCGGCGTTCACCGTGCGCGACCAGATTCGACTGCTAAAGCGCAGTGAAATGACGGCAAGCCGCCGCGCAGAGGCATCACACGTCATCCTTGCCACACACACCGCAGCCCTCTTGGCTGCTCGTTCGCGTACCCCCGACAGCGTTTTTCCAGTGGTTGAAGAGGCATTTAGACTCAAGATTGCCAACGAGGTCGTCAGCCTCAAGCCCTATTGGAACGATCTTCAAATGGGAACCCAAACGTGTCACTTTGCATACGAAGGAGCCGAGTTATGCTTGCCTGGCTCGGTCTTGCGCCTACCCATTGAAATGGCCAGCGTGCATCGTGAAAGACCGATTCACAGTGACTACTTTCAGTTGCTTGCTAGCGTGCAAAGTCGAGAAAACCCTTTGCTGTTTGGCCCCACCAGCAACAAGTCGCTTCTCATCGAGCAGTTAGCATCAGACCTGGGCTTGCCGCTGCAGGTGCTCGTGATTTGCAAGGGCACCACGACCGAGGACCTGTTGGGCCGTACCCTTCCAAGTGGATGTGCGGACATGCTTGAGGCCGTCATGTGTGACTTGATTGACACTGGACTCTTTGACTCGGACGATGAAAGGCGCTGGCATCGCCTCAAAGAACTGCTTGACTCCTCAAACCTTTTAGAGGAAGAATTACCCGAGCAGCTGATCAAAGAACTATCTTCATTGAGCATGGCGGCCTCGAATTTGTCAAACGACGCCACCGCACGACGCTCTAGTGCTTCTTCGGCACCATCCTTTGATGGCGAGGCCGAACTTGATGACCTCTCTGAGTCTAACCCGGATTCTGATTCTGATTGGGAATCAAGTTCAGAGTCCAACTCAGAGCCGGGCTTAGATCACTCGCCATCTGAGCCCGACTCTGAAGCAAGCGAGGCTCTTGAGTCCGGTGGTGAGTTAGATGCCACATCCCATCTCTGGGAGGCAGCTTCGGACTCTGCAGGAAGCTTATCATCTGACGACCAACAAACACGCCAAACGCTGTGCATATTGCGCTATCGCGTTTTTGCCAGCCTGTGTACAGAGCTTGATCAGGCCCTCGTCGCATGGCAAGATCAGCCAGTCAGAACTAGGCAACAAAAACTTCTACAATGTGCTCAGCAAGGACTCGCTGCCATCAAGGAGCAAAACATTAGCGCTGCAAGCTTGGACAGCCCTCGGTTCAGGTTTGTGGACGGCCCTGTCATCCACACTCTGCGGCGGGGTGGGGTCCTGCACCTTAAATACATTGATGAGGGTGACTCGGCAGTCATCGAGGGACTCAACTCTCTCTTTTCCCGTGAGCGTGTACTTGAAACCCCTGCTTACGGCCCGTTGAGCATGGACTCGGATGCTTGCATCGTGTGCACGGTCAACACCACTCGCCACATTGCAGACACAACGATCAGTCCTGCCCTTCTTTCACGTCTGTCCCCGATTCGAATTGCGTCACAAACCAGTCACTCGTTGGCTCCGTCGCTGACTCAGCTTGTCATGATGGGGGCCGGTTTGGAAAAGGCTGAAGCAGAGAACATCGTTGATGTTGTTTTTGCCGAACTACATCGGGGCGGAGAGACTGGGCACATTGATAGCCGGCAGGCCCGACGCTTGGTGAGCACATTCCTGGCGTTGCATCATGCCAACAACGGCGGTTGGTCAGCTGCAACGGTGACCAAGGAAGCAGTCGCTGCCATCTGTGATCACAAAAGTGATGATTCACCGCATGGCATGTCTAGCACCGCTGCCCAACTTCGTGCACATCTCGGTGAACCGTGTGATATTGACCCCGCCGCGCTCGACGCACATGTGCTGACCGATCAGGTGGCTTTGAGTCCTAGTGTCGATGGCTATCGCGCCGTGTACCAAGTTTGCATACCAGTTGGACCTGATGCGACTTCTCCGCCGCGCCTACCTCATACCCCGGCAGGTAATGAGCAGACGTATCGCTTGGCTCGGCTGCTTGCTAGCGGCCAAGCACCCTTGCTACTGGGACCCTCGGGTGCCGGTAAGCAAGCTCTCATGCGCGATTTGGCCGGGTTTCTGGGCTATTCTTTTGAGGTGCTAACAATCACACCAGGCACTGCTCCAGACGAACTCTTCGAGTCGTATGAGCAGTCAAACCGTGGGGGCTTTGTCAAACGCCTGGGCCCAGTGCTCTCTTGCCCCAAGCAACGCCATTTTTTGATGCTGAGAAATGTGCATTTGGCTAGCGCCGATGTTGTGGCACGCCTCGTCCACCATGTGGAAAATCTTCCACCAGCTGAGCGCCTGTTGATCTCAGCGAGTGCCTCAAATGTGCGACAAGTACCCAAGGCATTGTTCAAGGCATTTGTGCCGATTGATATTGCACCTGCACTTGACCATTGCACAAGCACAGAAGAAATCGAGCATTTGCTCAATGCACTAACAAATTACAGCAGTGATACCCGTGCTTCGATGGCCCGCAGCTTGCAGGCAATCTTTGCTTTGGCCACTCCCGATGCCGTTAAAGGCCGACGCATGCCCGCCTTCTCTTTTCGTCATGTTCATCAGCTTTTGAGTCTGTTGTCATCGTTGACGCTGAACACTGCTTTTGGAACAGGCGCGCTCAATGAGGGCACCCCGATCGTGTCCCGCGAGCACTTGCGCATGGCTCTCGAAATGGTGTTTGCCAGTGGAGGGCTGGGCACCGCCCTCGTTGCGCCTGTTATTGCTCAGCATTTTCCGGACATAACAACGGAACAACGTCGCCAAGCTTTAAGCGAAATTGGCATTCGACCCGATCCAGACAGCCGGTGTTTGCGTCTGGGGTCAATTTTCTTGCCCAAGGGGCACGGGACAGATAACGTCCCCTCCATGCCTCGTGGCTTGAGCATGACGGCGGATGATGCCATGATTTTGCAAGATTTGGCTTTGGCCGTACAAAGTCAAATTGGTGTCATCTTGAGTGGTGGCGCTGCTGCTGGGAAGGTTCTGATGGTCAAGGCACTGGCACACATGGCTCAGCGCCCCCTCATCGTTGACACCCTGACAAGCGCTACCGAGGCTCAGGATTTATTTGGTCAGCTGCACGCAATTCCCGGTCACCTCCGGCTGGCCCAGCTCATCCAACGCTTCCGACAAAGGCTACAACAATCTTTCGTCGGGCTCTTGAATGAACATGAGCGATTTTCTAACGACGTTGGAATTCTGCAGGAGGCCTTGCGGTCAGTTCAGCGTCTAGAAAGCCTGTCGAAGGCAGTGGCAGACGCCCATGCTCATGCAACCCCTGATCATCAAGCAACCAATTCAACTAAAGCACAGGATGCTATGCCAGAACAAGGCCGCTTGCAAGTTGAGCTCGATGTGTTGGGCCAACAGCTGCTGGCCTTGGAGCACTCGGCCCGTGCCGACCATTTGATGAGCATCGTTGGTGAGATGGAGTCAGCTGTTGCAAACCACACAGAGCTGGTGTTCGTCAAAGTGGAGACCCCACTGGTGCGTGCTGCACGAAATGGCTGGTGGGTTGTATTGAAAAACGCAAACTTTTGTCCCGCTGATGTGCTCGCCCAGTTTGCCTGCTTGTTGGAAGAGCCCCGAACCCTGCCCAACACGGTCGCTGGTAACTTGCGTGACGTTCATCCAAATTTTCGGCTGTTTTTCACCATCGACCCGACGCGCACACACGGGCAACCCGTAAGCCAGGAGATTCGGCAACACTGCATCGAAGTGGTTTGTCCCGGTTTCACTTGGCAAACGACCGCCTCAACTTCACGCATGCCTCCTGCCAACCATGAGGATGGAGCCCGCCTCAGCCTGGCTGTTCAAACGAATATGGTGGCCGCCGGCCTTGACTCACCTCCTGTGGCAGCATTCTTGGTCTGCCTCCATCGAGAGTGCTGCATGAATCAAGCTTCGCAAGAGACAGGGTTGAGCATCAGGACACTTTTCGAGCTAGCCCACTCGATAGCTACCCGTGCAAAAAAGCTTCAAGACGGCTGCGACACTGCAGCGATTGTCATCACACACGTTCGAGAGGCTTATCCAATTCCCGCGGGGGAAGATGCAGCCTTTCAGTTTCTCAAACGAGTTGCGCGAAAAGCAAAGGCAGCAAAGCCTGCTAAAAGTGCTCTGCATGCTTTTGTGCGCAATGATGAAGGCAGAGCAAAGGTCTGGGATGCCATGTTTGCTGCTGTCTTGAGCTTCTGCGAAGCAAAGTTTTCGCAGACCATGTGGCAAAAGTATGCAGGCAAAGCACACGAGGTTTATTTGCCACCACCAACAAGCATAGGTCAGGATGCAACCACAGCACGGCAATTCATAGCTAATGCTCTGCGTGGATGGCTCGGTGAGACCAATCTACAGAAAGTCCCTGAGATGAGTGAGCTTTTACATAGCAAGGTTGTGCCGGCCCTTGAGCAATTGCGCGCATATGTACGGATGACCAAAAGTATGCAGCATCGTGAGCTCCTTGAGTCACTCGTCACTTGCATGTGGAACGTGGCACACTGCATTCAATTCAGCACCCACGAACTCTCGGACGTGCGAGACCAGCTCAAAGCGCGACACTCGGAGCTTGAACACTTGCACGACCACGCCCTCAACTCGTCAGCGCAAGTGTCTGCCGCTATTGTCAATGCCATGCTGGACACGGTGTTGTGTATGCCTTTTTCGCAGCATGAAAGCGATGTAACGGTGCTTGATGCCCTTGCCCAGATGCAGACTTTTGCTCCCTATGTAGAGCAGCTACAAAGAGCTATCAGCAAGGTCAACTTGTATGTTTCATTTGGCATCCAATGCGCCAACGTTGGCTTGAAGATCCCTACTTTTGAAGAAGATGCTTTGGTGGACCAGGGTCAGGCATTGATCAAGCATCTTATTTTTGCAACTCGGGTGCTCAAAGGCCACAGAGTGCTTGCTTTGACTCTGTCGGAATCAGGCATTCAAGAGCGCTGCCAGGAGCTTCGGGAAGAAGAGCGACTGAGCCGCGAATGCAACGAGGATCTGATTCAACTGGAAGGCAGTCTCCAACAGCTATTGAGCAAAATTGGGCATTGCGAGATTCGAGCACACCTTGAAGCAGTAGCCCGTCAGCAACCCAGCTGCCTGCCACTTCACTTTGTCATGGACCAATCTGAGATGTCAGTCATCCAAGAGCAGTTGGCCTCCTTTGATCAGCTGCAAGCCGATTTGGTGCGCGTCACAGGCAACGCTGAAGAAGCGAAGCGTAGACGCGATGATGCCCTGCAAGCTGCACATACAGCTTTGGATCGAACTTTGCAGTGCTATCAAGACGTTGTTGATGAAGTCTCGCAGTGGGACGACACAAGCAGCACCAATGTCACAGAGTGCCTCCAACCCGGCTTTGCACGTGTTTACCACATGCTTGGCCTTTTGCAAGAAGCCATCCTCGGGGTTGAGCGGGCTATCCAAGAGTTGCGTCAGGATGCTCAAGATTCGGACAAGTTCTTGGCCTTTATCCAAGCTCGCAAACGTCATGAGCAAGCCGCCCAAGCCCTGGGTTTACCAAGTACAAGCAGTGTTGCAGTTCTTGAAGAACTTTTGGATGCGGTGCACAGGGAGGCAATTTGCCGATCTGAGTCCTTGTGCCTTCGGGCTAGTTTGGGTTACTGTCCGACGGACGCAGGCATTGGTGAAAAGGCCCTTTTGCAAGAGTGCATCCAACATGTTTGCCTCAGGGACATGCAAGTGGAGTATAGCCTCTTCATTTACGAACTGATCAAACGACCCGTGCCCAGTCTACGAGCAACCAAAGGCATTGAAAATCTATGTGAGTTGCTTGCTGGCGTACCAGAAAATGCGCAACAGATCCAAGACCAGATGAGGGCCTTGGTACAGGTGGACCCTGGTTTTGAGTCCGATATGTTGCATTTGGAGCAGTTGCTGAAACCGCGCCAACAGGAAGACTCGGCAAGCACTGAGGCACACAAAGTCTTTGACAGCGTTGTTGAAGACCTCCAAAAAATGCTGCGCAAAGCACCAAGGGAATCTCCCCTCGCAAAGTTCCTCGAGCACGCGTTGAAAAACTTGAAAGAAGCAAAGAGCACTGACTTGTCCCCTGACATACTGTTGCAGATACAACAAAACGCTCAAGAGTACTCAGCTATTGCGCTTCCCGATTACGAGTTGCCAGCTACAAGCAAAGAATCGATTGAAGCCGCCAGGGACTACTTGTTGTCTTCCTTCTCGCCAACCACATTTGAAGATTATGAAGCCGCTTGTTTCAAGGCCCACAAGGCAGCCCCAGCACCAGACTCGCCTTTGGCAGATTGGGCGGCTTGGCTTGAGCAACGAATTGCGTTCTTTCAAGCACGAACTGCAATGCAAAGCTGCTTTGAAAGGCTTCTGCAGCGCATTCAAACAGCCCCAGCCAACATCGTGATCGGCTGCTTGCATGTGGTGCATGAGATACGCAGCTGCATGGCAAAGCCGCGCCGAGATGTAGCGCCTGCACTGTATGAGCTGGACGCCGCAACCAAAGCAACATTACTCGGGGCTTTACCATTCAGGTCGGCCCCGGATACTTCTGAAGATGCAAATGCAGATGCCTGTACCACGATTTCATCACTGCTGATTGAGCTTGCAAGTTCGGAACAAGTGTTTGATGAGGCGGCCATCCGAGGCCAGCGAGTCAGCGACATCCACAAGGAATTGATCAATTTTTTGGCAGCCGATCAGAATTCTGAAGCAACGCAAAGTGCGCTACAGGAGTTTGTCTCGCGACATGAACAGCTTTTATCATCTCCGTTCAAGCTTTCGTTCCGTGTCTATCAAGCTGTGCAAACTTGGACATCCTTGCCTTTGCCAGAAATGAGCTGGGGTGCGCAAGAGTCCGACGCCATTTCGACTGACAACGAAACTGCCTGTGAGTTGAGACGCGTCATGCGTCTGGGAGGTGGAGTTCAAGCTTTGGTAGCCAAGCTGTCCTCAATCTCCTCCAGAACCGGGCGTGGGTCTTCCATGGCAAAGCGCATTCTGCGGGCATTGCATTTGCAAGACCACTCGATGCACGCCGCTTTTGAGCTCCCAAAGTTCTATGATCACACCGCCGTTTTTGATGCGTGTGATCTCCTGTTGAAGCTGCAGGTGGCAAGCTTGTGGCCAACTCAGACGGCGCACTCCACTGAGCCTGTGACGAGCTTCTTGTGGGCCTTCCTGACCCCATCCCACGTTGAAAGCTTGGCGCCTGTTGCAGAGCCTAGCCCTCACCACGCTGCGCTGAAGGAATGGTCCCCCGTTGAAAAACATTGGTGCCCATCAGCATCTTTGGGAGATTCGGACGAGGCGGCTGAGTGGGGCACGCGCGTGTTCCTGCTGCTCAAGTTGTGGCCCGCATATTTTTCAGCATGTGCGGCGAGCGGCACGTCTTCAGAGTTGGAGCAAGAGGCTCGTCTACTCATGTTGGAACAGTTGCCTGGGCTTGTTCTTAAATACCTGCAGCACATTGTCACCGAGACAGCACACTTGTTTTCCTCTGATTTGTTGACCGCCTATGGTTCGCTCGATTTGACCAGCTGTACCCTCGATAGTCCAATCTTGCACCAGCCACTCAGCGCTGTGCAGCTACTCAACAGCGTCAACGTGCAGCTCCAGAGAGAAAAAAGCACTCTGGGCGAAAAGCTACAAAATGCTCTGCAAGAGGTGAAAGACTTGATGCGTCATACCGGCACCCACATTCGCGGGGGTCGAGCCGAGAAAGCGCGCGAGGAGCTTCAACAGCAGGTGCGGGGCGTAGTGCTCGACGGCTGGGAGTACTCATACGCAAAGAATGAGGCCTTTGCGTGGCTGAAGAAGGAAGAAGCCAATTTTGATGGAGATGTGCCTCGCGAGGTGTACATGTACCGTGTTGTGTTTCATGTGAAACCTTCAAGTGCTGCTTCTGTGCGAGAATCGGTAAATGTCCAGGGTATTGGCTATTCTCCTGTTCATTTTATCATTGGCGACGAACGCGGATGCCATTTCAATCTGTTGGAGTATCGCGGTCCTTTAATCAGCATTACACTGCGACATCAGGAGGATCAGAACATCCCATGGTGGTATTGCAACCGCCTATACATCACGTCAAGCCGAGTTGCATGGGGGCCAGTTGCCCGAAATGACAGCTGGTATTACCTCAAGCGCAAAGTTGAGCAATGCCCTCGGCCCATCGCTTTGGACAAGCAACTGGACGAGCTTGTCAAGCAGTTTACCAGCCTGGAAGACACCAGCCTCGCCGCTAGCAAATGGGGAGAGAATCTCAAGCAATGCCTGTCCAGCACTCACAACAAGCAACTGCAGGGCGTATATGCACAGCTCGAAGCTGATCGGTTCATACGTCAGGCTCAGCTTAAGGCTGAACTCCGAAAGCCCGTTGAACTGGAGGCCAACGCCAGCGCCAAACGATTGCGCACTCACGCCAGCATTGTGACCGAGTGGTCGCAAAAGGCATCCGAATGCTTAGCCGCGCCCAATTTGGCACGTGCTTGTCTAGAGCAGAGGCGAATGCAGAGCGGGCAAGGTGCTGAGCTGGTTTTTGACTGTGAGAATGAGCTCCCGACGGCACAGCTCGTCTTTGTCCCCGAGCTTTGGAAGGTGAGCACAGTCCAGCAACTGAGCGTGCGCTTGATCAACAATACGGGCTCTCGCCTGCGCTTTCGGCTTGTGGGATCTCTGAAGAACTTTTCACACGACTTTGCCGTGCAAGTTGGCTCCATCGACGACGGTGCTGAAGAGGTCCTAAACGTAACTTTTACGCCGCAGCATGCAAACCTTTGCGATGAAGTCCTGCAACTCGATTGGACGCTTGACGGCGGTGCGTTTGCTGAGGCATCTGCAGAGGTCAATTCTCTTGAAGAAGATAGCGATGATGATTTGTTGGCCGAGGCGCCAGCTGTCGCCTTCCGCAAAGGTTGTGCAACTGTTCGGCTCTTGGGAGCAGCAGTCTTGCCAGCTCTGAAAGTAAGCACGCAAGCGCTAGAACTGCCAGTGGTGCGCTGTGATGCAGAAGAGTGCGCCCCTGAGCCCGGGTTTATTGAAATTTCAAGCCAATGCCAACTCCCCCTGCAAATTGCAGCGGTGCTCAAGTGTGAAGCGGAGGAGGGTCTATTTGCTTTCGGGGAAGAACGCACTGCTGTTTCGACCGCTCCTCAGCGGCTGATCATGGCACCTTCCGAAAAAGTCCGTCTTGTCATTACTCCCCAAATCTCAAAGGCCTGGCAAGAGCGTGGTGGCACCATGCATGGCGAACTTCACCTCTACCTTGACCCATCCCAAAAGCAACATTTTGTTGTTGTTCCCCTGTCTTGTCGGATTCTGCGTCCCAGACTGCGTCTCGAGCTTAGAAGCCCAACGGGCACGGTGATTGAGATTGCAACAGATGCCACCACTGATGTCGAGTGTGCTCCCTTTCGACCGTGGGCACCGCAATCGTGGCAGCTGATGGTGCACAACGACGGTGATCTACCTCTGCGCGTCCACCAGCTTGAGTTGAGCGAGCGGCCTGGCCAGCTTCGGCTCCAAGCCCCTGTTAAAAGAAATGTGAGCATTCTACCAGGTACACACAAACTCACCGACTTGAAGTTGGAGGTGGATGGGTGGCGTCACTTTGTTTTTCCCATCGACCAATCTGTCAACGTGTGGACCAACGATCCCTCGACACCTCGGGTCGACTGGCGAATGAGGTCGAAATTTGAGGGCACCGAGCTTACATTGCTCTCACCACGCGAGAACGTGTGCAAACTTGAAGTGAATGATGCCCTGAAAGGTTTTGATCTCGAGCTGAACATCAAGAACAAAGGTGCCTGTAGCGCACAGCTTCTTCACGTGTCCACATCGCCTGGTCTCCAGGCTCAACTGCCCACATCCACGCGCACAATCTCCGCAAATCAGATGAGCAAGATTCAACTTCACTGCCGTCTACTTCAAGAACGCGGTGGTGAATTTGACATCAGTGTTGTAACGACCGCGGTCAACAAAGAGCTCAAGCTGAAGTTACGAGTGACTTTGCACCAACCAGAACTGGAAAAGTTACCTGAAATTTGGTCTTTGGGCGCCTTGACTCGCTCGTGCTCTCCGTCTTTGGCTCTACAAAACATCGGTGGCTCCCCACTTGTTGTCAAGATTGACTTGTGTCTCGAAGCTTGTTCAGCAAATGCCAGGCGCGCCCACGCGGAATCCGAAGCAGGCGACCACGCCATCAAGGTCACCAAACTTGGCCTGATCAAGTCAATCAGGCTGACAAACCGGCTTGAAATCCCGCCGCAAGGAAGCCGTCCGCTCACTATAAATTTGAAGCTGCCTGAGAACCAAAAGGAGTGGGAGAAACAACTGGAACGCGCCCTTGACCAGCTTCCGATGAACATGCTGTATCAAATTGTGCTGCGTTTGACCACGAATGAAGTGGTCGCAAATGAGCATGGCGAGTCTGGGCCAGCAATCTATCATCTTGCACTTCAGATGGCCGTCATGCCCCAGCCCAGCGTCCCACGCTCATACACGGCTGCTATTGCAGAAGGCAGTGATAACTTTGAAGACGGCGTCTTGATGGCTCTCAGTGGATGCAATGGCACCGTTTCCAAGGAGGCTTCGCAAGCCTTGACAAACGCCTTTGGCTTTGAACCCCAACGCTGGTCTAAGAGTACAACAAATAACTTGCTCGCTGAACTTACTGAGCACGACTTATCAACTGACCAGGCCATCCTTGCTTCTGCTGACGCTTGGAGTCCTGACAGCGTCGTTCAAGGCTATTTGCTGGCCTTGCAACTGACGGGCGCTGCATCTCCTCACGTCGATCGATGGCGGGAGAGGGATGAAGAGTTATCTCTACCACAGTTGAAGGAGAAAATTCGCGCGCTGGTCCTTGATGACCCGGGTCAGTATCCTTTGACTGCTCTAGCACTCAGTAACACAGATCGGCGCGAATGCTGTCTACGCGCTTTGCAAAACGATGTGCACTGCCCCATTACGTCAATTGCGCAAGTGCAACAAGCTTTGAAGCTGGACGAAAGTCGATGGTACCGCTTCATGGAAAAGTCGACGGAAGCGATCATTGACGACCTTGTTGGCTTCAAATTGAGCCCGATGTGGCCCCGAATCTTGGATGAAGCATTTAGCAAGGAGCTCGAGGCTGACTTGTTGGTCTTGTACTGCAATCGCAAGCTGGGTGTCACACTGACATCGGAAGAGGCCAATATGTTACTGGTTGCAGAGCATGAGAACTCACGAGAGAGCTGGTATGAAGCCATTCTGTGCATTGGTGGTGCAATTGTTGGGCCTGAATCTCACTTCTCGCGGTCTGTTGAGCTCGCTCGACGCGGTCTGAAAGCCTCAGCAGATGACCAGCTAGAGAGCATTTTGCGGGCACTATGGGTTGGGCTGGTCGGCCTTGGTGCTGTGAGCAGCATCCCAGCGTGGCTGGAGGCAGAGTCCTCTGACGTCGTACAAACAGTGTGTGAGTTTTTTAAAGTGGACAAGCCTCAACGCACCCTTCAAGATGTGCTCGTAGCGCTCAAGGACACAAGATTCTTGTCAGGAGAGGAGCGCGACAAACTCAAGGACGTCTTGGAAAATCGAAACTCACCTACAAGTCTAGCCTGGATGCTGTTGCGGCTAATTATGCAGTATTCCAAGCCCAGCACTTCACACGACGAGACGCTGTTGGATGAACTATTTGATGCTGCAGAGGCGCTGTTGGCCATAAACGAGCCGTGTCATCAAGCCCTGGCCATCGTGGTCGCTCAGATTTCGTCTTCACGATTAGATGAGGAGGACGGCAAAGACATCGAGGCAGCACATGTGGAAGAGGAGTCCTTGCTTCAAGCGGCTATGCCACAAAAGGCGGGGCTGAGAGGTTTGATGACCAAGGCCGTGGCAGCCGTGGCAAGCGCGTTCAAAGGCAGCCAACCCGCGAAAAAGGCAAGGAAAGGGAAGAAAAACCAGAAGAAACACAAAAAGAAGAAAATTGCAACTGCAGACCGGGGCATGGCCGCAGCTTTGCACTTTGTCATTGCAGTCCGCGGCCTCGACCACGAAGAGCTCACACAACAGCTGCAGCCGCTGCAAGCCTTCAAAGTGCACAACACAGCAAAAGAGCTTCTCATTTCCTTGCAACTTTTGACCAATGATACCTGGGAGGCTGTGACAAACCTGACTTTATCGACCAATGCTATCGATCAGGCGCACGCCTTGGCCTGCTTTTTGCAAGACAATATTGCCTTGCAATGCCTGGATGACTTGACCCGGCCATTATCGCAACTGGTTTCTTGCGATTGGTGGCCAGTTGATGATATTTGCCAAGCCACGACATTAATGTTGCATGATGTACCTACAATCGCCATCTTGAGCACATTTGCAAGCGAAGTCCCACGCCAATCTCCACACGATTTTTCGTCCGATGAGCTCAATGATCTCGAGTGCACCATCTGCATGGATATTCCAACTGATCCAATTGATGTTGCGGGCCATGTCTTTTGCCGCAAATGCATTCTCAAGTGCGCACATGACGGCCTTGCTCACCCCTTGACAGGAGCTCCGTTGCCTCCTGAAGCCGACCTGGCCGCTCAGCCCAAAATAGCAAGCTTCGCCAAGCTTTGCCAAGAAAAACAGCGCAAAGTCCAACTGGCTCAAATTTTCCAGAACGGTGTCTGGCCCGAAGTTCAAGCTTTACTTTGCGCAAGCCGCTGGCAATGGCCTAATGTACCTGCAACCGCGCGCCATCAGCTGCCCTTTTTACAGATGCCTGACATGCCGCACACAGATGCTTCAATGGCTACGCCAACCTTGCACAGCAACTGGGATGAGCCAAGCCATGATTATCACCCGCCAGACAGCAACAGTAATGATGAGAAACCGCTCCTCGTCGCGTGGGCCGACCGTGCCATTAGCGTATTGATTGCACCTCCGACGCAAGTGCATCTTGAGACTTTGCGCGAGGAGCTGGCACGCACGAGCGTCTCGTTGACTCCTGAAACAGACCTTTGTGGGCCAACCGTGCCGTGGCAGTCGACCGCTGGAGAGCCCCTTGAGTCTCTCAGCGCCTTGTGCCAGTTTATTGAATGCAATGAGCAAAGCATGCAGGCCCTTTTGCATAAAATGGACGGTCTCGTAGCCAGTACTCTGCATGATCGACCTGCTCAACTGCTATGGCAGCGGCTGTTGACATATCTGTGGAATACAAAGACGGCATTGCGACTCTCGCAGCTTCAATCAAAGCACCTGCGCGATTTGCTCGAGGGCTTGACCGCAACGCGAAGGCATGAAATCTATCACACTTTTTTGAGCCTCGCCCCACCGATGTTAAGCGAAAATGAAGCCCAGCAATTTGCACGGTGGCAAAACTGGCTGGCTTTGCCGGCCTCGCGTATATGTGCATCCGAAGGCTTTGCATGGCTTGATGCCGAAGCGTCGGAGGCTGAGCTCCCCGCCTTTGACACGCCCCGGCATCCAGCAACCTCCATCAAGCGAGCGCAGCGCCAGTACAAGCAGCTCCATGATGTGCAAAACTCACGCCTACAGAAGTTGGGAGATGAGCAGCGCGCCAAACAAGAGCTGGAGCGACTTGCAGGATCGCGCTCACACGCAAGGCCGCACACCAACGTTGCACCTCAAGATGATTTAGCGCAACCTGTGTCCCATGCGACCGTGCTGGAGAGTAAGGCCCTGCGTGCTGCCCTGAGTAGTAGCGCGCGTGTTGTGGAGGCTGTGAGCGAGCGAGCCGCGACGCATGCTAGCACTGCTGGACCCGCCGTAGACTTGAGCAAGGTGCAACACATTGCCTTTGAAGCATCGCTCGGCTCTGAAAAGCGTGCGCCTCAGCGCGTTGCAGTAGAGCTCAATGGAGATTTGCTTCGAGCTGCACAAGAACAATTTCGTCGCACACGAGGCAGGCAGGTCGTCCGGGCAGTGGGCTTGCTGGATCCGGACGCCAAACTGAACGTCATCGAGTTGGCCGACGCCATGGACGGTGATGATCTTTACCAGAGCTGGATTGCAAAGCTGAGTGGGCTTGCTCAGGACCAGATCTTTGATCTCACACGTTGCATTACACGAGCCCTTCAAGACAAGCCTGGCCGCTCCGTTGCTCTGGAGCTTGTGTTGGTCGTAGACAATTCTCTCTCCATGGGTGGCCAAGAAGGGGCTCTTGCACGTTTTGCGGTTGGCCTGCTTCTGGAAGCTCTTCGCCGCCTGGAGCAACCCACGGCCGTCTTACGTTTTGCCGGACCCGGCGCATTGACTCTTCTAAAGGGTTTTGACGTCCCTGCATCCTGGGACGTTATTGAGCAGGTCCTGCTGCGTATGTCCTTCCAGCAAACTGGTACGGCCATCGCCGACGCCGTGTCCAGTGCCGGTCGGCACCTGCGCAAACTGCGTGCCAATCGAGCTGACACAGCTGTACAGACGGAGTATGTGCAGTGTATGATGCTTGTGAGCGATGGCATTTCGGGACAAGCTCGCGTTTTGGAATCCGAGGCCGAGTCTAGCTTGACCAAGGTGTTGCGAGACGTTCGTCAGCAAGGCGTGCATTGCACCTGCTTGCAGGTCGCTTCCACGTCCGAGGATTCGAACTCAATGGCAACAGCTTTTGAAGATCGCATGGCACTGCAAGTTATCGAACCTGCGGTGGCAAACAAGCTAGGAGGAATGCTTGGTCAGCTTTTTGCTCATCGAATCAGAGATCACTTGTTGCGTCAAAAAGTCACTACTCAGCCGTGCCCCGCCTTTCCGAAGCCTCGGTTGAGCTCGGCCCACACTTCCACGAATGCACAGCTTCAGACAACGCAGTGGCTGCCCAAGTTCCGACGAAACGAGGGAGACACGCTGGTGCACTTTGAGCCGACCCAAACTGTACAGTCTCTGCGTCCAACGCCATTTCTAACTTCCAAAGAATTGGCACTTCTCGAGCGCGAGCATATCGAGCATCGACAAACGGTGGACGTAGATGCTCAGGCGCTTGAATGGTGGGCACAAGCACGCCGCGACTTATCGCTGCCCATCAACGCAATTGCCGATGTGCTCGAGGAACGCCTGAATGCCAAGTCATCCGTTCGCAAGCGCACCGGATTTAAGACAGGCAAAAGCATTGATCCTCAGCGCCTCATGCAGTGCAAGGCCACCCACTGGACTTCCCAGGACTACTGGCAACGCTATGTACCTGAAGGACGGCCGGCCTACAAGTTTGGGCTGGCCTGTGATATGTCAGAGTCTACCAACCTAGATGACATGCACGCTCGTCAAGCAGAGGCCGTGATCACGCTGCTAGAAGCCTTGACAAACTTTGGCATTCATGATGCACTCGTATACGGGTTTGGCAATGACGATGTAGTGCTGGCCAAGGAGGCCAGTGAGCGTCTGGACGACAAAGTGAAATCGGCCATCGTACACTTGCTGGCCCATGCCGGCACTGCTGGGGCTAGCCGAACACCTTTGGGCCAAGCCATTTGTGCCGGGGTAGATATGCTTGTCCAATCGACGCTGGCAAACGAGACCGGCTTTCTTTTTGTGCTGGGAGATGACGGCAACAATTGGCTCACCCCTTCGGCCAAGGACTATGCTGCCCAACACGGTGTGCAAGTGATTCGCCTCAAGCTCGGCACTAGCCCAAGACATCGTGAGGCCGAGGTGCTGAATGTCATTGAAGCGCCTTCTGTTTTTGAATTAACTGGTGGTCTCGACGCACTGTTATCGCAGTTCAACGCAAACACACCCATCAGCAGCACGCAAAGTTCTCACGATTCAGTCCTTCCACCAGCCCCCGACGATCTATTTGAAAAAGTTGAGCGTGTCTTGAGCCAGCCTAGCCCCATGACGGCCACGCTTGCAGCCCAGGCGGAGGCGAATCAGCTGACGGAAATCCATGTCGAGCTGACCCGGGGAGCTGACAGCACCTTCAACGTGGACGTCGACCTGGCTCTTGCAATGGATTGCACGGGATCGATGGGCTCATGGATCGCAGCGGGCAAAAGCCAGTTGGCACAGATTGTTCAGCACGTGCAAAATCAAGTTCGCGAGCGCTTTGGAGAACTGGCGTCACCCCGTATTCGTGTTGGCTTTGTGGCTTATCGTGACTACAGTGACGGCCCAAACTTGGTCGATTCGATCGATCTGACAACCAATGTGCAACAGGTCATCGCTAAAATCAACGCTCAGGTGGCCACCGGCGGCGGTGATGGCCCCGAAGAACCGGCAACTGCGTTAGAATTGATTGCGGAGACTTTCAGCTGGCGGGCAGAGAGCATGAAGTTGTTATGTCTCGTGGCTGATGCCCCTCAACACGGCCAACCGTTCGTGAGCTCGGGTGATAGCTACCCTGCTGGACCTCCCGCGGGCTTTCCCAAGCATGGCCAGTCCCACCTCACCCGAGTTCAAAACGCGATGCGTCTCTTGAAAGAGAAAAATGTGCGTTTCACCTTTGTGCACATCAACTCATACACGGATGCCTTCGAGACAGCCCTTGCTGGGATGTATCCCGCCGAAGAATTTCGCATCCTCAACCTGGGTGACAAACCTGAGGCGCTGGGAGGGTCACTTCAGGAGCAGCTCAGCATTATGCTGGCAGATCTTGGGTAGACTCACACAAGCAAGTTCTGCTTTCAAGCTGTTTCCCCAGCGTCGGCCATAGATGCATCCCCATAGATGAATCCAGCTCCAGGCAGTGTTCCCTTTGATGATGATGATTTTCTTGTGTGTTGTTTGCTTGTCAAAAAATTTATCACCACCTCATCAAATGTCAGATCTTTCCAAGCATTTTTTTTTTTTGGATGACTAAGAACGAGGGCAGTGGGTGGATGCGGTTCGGCGTCCGACCCCTGCTTCATAACGACAATGGCAGCAGGCGGGGCCGGGATCGCTTGGGGGTGGGCGTTGATGCTCGCTTTTTTGCTCATTGGTGCGGGGATTAGCATGTTTCGTCGATGGCCTCGAAGGTGGCGATTTTGGCCGCGCTGGGGGAAGAGCGACGACGTGCTGCCCCTGACGGCTCAGGCCAAAGCAGAGCAGGAAGATGCGGTGCGAGCGGTGCGACTGCGGCAACAACTAGAACATTGGGCCATTGGCAACCGTCTGCAGCGTGGCCAACAAGGCGGTACGACCGCGCCGTCTTGAGGCCTGGCCCGTTTGGATGGCTTTATTGCTCATTGGCGGGTTGAGCATTTGAGGCGCTTCCGATGACATTAAATTTTTAATTGAGAACCAGATATTGATTCAAGGAGAACCATGACCGATCAACTAGGCTGATGCTGCCAAGAACAATGAGCAAAGAAGGGTGACAGTTGATGCGATTCAAGGGCGAGAACAAACAGGAAAGACGCTTAGGGATAAGTGATTATTTCAAACGCCTGGCGCGCAATTCTGCACGCAGGCAAGAAAATTGTCGGATCCAAGAAGCTAGCTAGATGACGCGCTTCTTGTCGGCCTTGGCCTCCACCACGGTCTGCGCTTGGCGCTTGATGGCGTCTCGAGACATGAACTCATCGTCATCAAACTCGTCCTCTTCCTCTTCGCCTGTAGTACAAATGGGGACCAGGGCACAGCGGGCGTGAGGGAAAGCGTGGCGCGTTGTCAAGAGGCGATGGGCGATCGGGAAGACTGCTACCAACAACATACCGTCGACCGTGTCATTGAGGTTAACACGAGTATTGTGTTGGGGCAGGATGCGAGGTATGCTCTCGCCCTGCAGACCGTCGGGAAGCTCCGTTTTGCGGCTGGCGAGTTCCTCGTGCAAGGTTTTCAGACGCAGCTGACTCTCCACAAGCTTGTCCATGACGTTGTTGGCAGCGCGAAATTTGACGGGCTTGAGCACGCCCAGCTTGGCGTACAAGGCGTCAATGCCGGCCGTGAGAGCCACCAACGTTTTGTTCAGGCGATCTGATGTTTCCTTGGCCCCGCGGTGGCGGGTTTGTGCTGCATTAAGGTGGTTCTCAAACTCGTTGAGAATGCGTTGGTTGCCCGTGTTGCGGGCCTCTCCCGAATACTTGAGGGCCTCAAATTGCTTCTGTTTGCGAGCGTGTTCCTGCAGACCAGCACGCCCAGGTGCAAAGCAACAGCCCCTCCCATCAGCAAAGCGGCGCCAAGAATGACGAGGCCAATGCCTACCCAGATGTGTTGCCTCACCTCACGGAGCTCGGCCAGCTTGGCTTGGTTCTCTTGCTGAAGCTTTTGCAAGTGGCGTTGTGACTCTTCCTGGTTCATGAAACGCTGTACGACTTCGTGGACGTCCGATGCGCCCGTGGCGTCGCGGATGCGAGCCATCGCCTCCTCGTACGTCATCAAACGCTCCTGTGTCTTGGACGAGTCCGTGTCCGCTGGCAAAATGGCAAGGCAAAACATGGCACGGCGTCCAGCCAGCGTGAGTGACAGAGCGCTGAGACAAAACGGGAAGGACAGGACTGCGGCGCAACATGGCAAACACAAATACCCACCGGCGTTTTTGCGATTTTGACTGGCTGAGGCCATGCGCAAGCGCTTTTCCATGGCCTCGTATTGACGCCGCCGCTCTTCCACCTGGGCCGAGAGCTGTGCCTTTTCTGTCTCACGCGCCTTGCGCTGGTCGGCCAGTTCAATCTCCTTCTGGGCGAGGGCATTGCGCGCAGCATCCCGGGCCGCGCAGGCATCCTGGCACATCGCCTCGAGCTGGGCAAGCTCTTGTTTGCGTCCCTCGAGAGTCTTCTCAAGGCCTGAAATGGTTTGATCGAACTGAAGGCGATCCTTCTGCAGCTGATCAATAATCTTGAGATAGGTCTGCTTGATGTGTTGTGCCTCCTGTGCCTTGATGTTGGCCTTGTCGAGGTTGTTCTCCAGACGCCGAATCTGCTGCATCTCACTCGAAGCAGCCCCACCTTCATTGTTGACAAAGTCTCCCTCGACTTCGAGCTCGCGCAGCACCTTGAGCTGGGCCTCGTGTTTGGCCTTGGCCTGCTTGATCTGGTGGCGAAGCGTGTTGCGCTTCTTGACGACCGTCTGAATCTCGCCCTGGGTGAGGGCAACGGGACCTGAAGCTCGATGAGCCACAGCAGGCTTCTTGAGCTGCTTGAGCTGTGCAGCCATGGTTTTGTTCTCCTTGCGCAGACGAGTAATTTCAGCGCGGTTGTCGTTCATCTCCCGCTGCGAGCTCTCGTAAAACGCACGCTTGTCCCCCTCTGGACGAGTGCAGCAAAAAAAGTTGCATCCGCCGTGAGCACGACAGAATTTGTAAAACGGAGACCAAGCGTGCTCTTCCTGACAGGCCTTGGTACTCACCGAAGAGGGCAAGCTTGCGCTTCATGTCGTCTGCCGACTCGTCGGGTGGGGCAGGCATCCTGCGGGTGCTGCACAGTCACACAATGAGCTTGCTCCTTCGAGTTTGAAAAGGCACCTTTCCCTGCAATCCCTTAGGCAGGTCTGGAACCTGGGACCCTGCGGGCTTGCGCCTTGGCACGTTCCCCCTATGCCTCTCCCTTCCCCCTTCTGCGCCCCTGGCTCATCATATCATGAACCCTGAAGAGCAAGGGCCGTGGTACCTGGAGAGAGAAGCCATTGTTGGCTGTCCAGCGGTAGCAATGCGTCCTTTTCTTCCTTCTGTCAAAGCACGCTGGTTCGAGCCGTGCCAAGCTCGTATGGCCGAGGCGGCGACCGTCGAGATGCAGGTCAATCAATCAATCAATCAATCAATCAACAGAAGCGCGACCGACGGCACAAGAGAGAAACTGTTGTCCTGACGTTGCCAAGGCGGCCCGGAAATGAATTGTTATGATCAGGATTTAATTGTTTTCAGCCATTCAAAAACTCCCAAGATGATAGCTGATCTGAATGTCAGATTTATTGGCCTCGCCACACTTAAGCGGAGGAGGCAAGCATCGTGTGCTGGGCTGCAACGCGCAGGTTCGCATAGAACTGGAGGTCGTCGCGGCTGAGCGAGGGCGAAACCACGGTTAAGGCAGACGCAAAATCCTGCTGCTCCATTTTGGCACCACCCCGTCGCAGGCATGCCAATGCCGCTTCCTGACAAAGTGACTTGACATCTACAGATGGCAATCACAAGTCGCAGTCAAGAAAACCATGAGGATACTCTCTGTGTTCTCGAGCGCCAAGCAACAAGAAGAGGGCAGCAGACAGTCGCGAGACCATCGTCGCAAGCAACAATCCGGCCTGATACCTGCACCAGTCCAGTCTGCAGTCCGGGCCTCCAGATCAGCCAGATCGGTGGCGGCCCAATCCACGGGCATCGTCCGGCATACTGCGGTGATGATCGCACGACGTCCTGGCCCATCCTAAGAAAAAAAAAAAAAAAAAAGTAAAATCCCACAAGTCGTGTGCGGTCAAGCATCGCACCAACTCGACCTGATACATGAATGGGGTGCCACCGCGAGGCATTTACCGGAGGTGGAATGTAAATAGCGCGATCGATGCGGCCCGGGCGCACAAAGGCGGCGTCGAGTTGGTCGGGCCGATTGGTAG
Source organism: Monosiga brevicollis MX1 (assembly GCF_000002865.3). Classification (NCBI taxonomy): domain Eukaryota; class Choanoflagellata; order Craspedida; family Salpingoecidae; genus Monosiga; species Monosiga brevicollis. The sequence goes on along the minus strand of NW_001865039.1, from coordinate 1,197,650 downwards.
CCGCCAGCACCATCACGTTGCCTGCGCTCTCAATGCCGTCCATCTCGTTGAGAAGCGTTGACAAGACCTGTACAAAATTGAAGAGAGTAAGGGAAGACGGAGGGATACACCAGGCAGATGAGCTGGCGCAGGTGCATACACACACATGACACATGCAATCGGGCCGCTTCAGCGCGGATGGAAGAGGTGCGCATCATCACTCACCCGCGCTGCAACGCTTGAGCCTTCGCCATCTCGGCGCCCCACCAGCGCATCCACCTGGCCAACCGCACAGCAATGAGGGGGTGCACAAAGCCTCGCACATGGACTTTATAGTGAGAGCCCTAAACAATACCTCGTCAAAGAAGATGACGGATGGGGCTGACGCGCGCGCGCGCTGGAAGATGCGGCGCAACTCCGCTTCCGAGTCGCCAACATATGGGGAAAAGATTTGCGCGCCGTTGACGGCAAAAAAGGTTGCGTGGGCTGATGACGCCACGGCCCGGGCCTGTGACCACCCCAAATGCCGACAAAGCCAATGAGCAAAAATCATGGGTAAGCCTCGTGCGGAGCCGAGGGTGGTCGACACGCACCATGGTCGTTTTGGAACAGCCCGGCGGACCATAGAGTAGGATACCGCGCGGGGGTTGCAGTTGCAGTCGTTCGTAGGCCTCACGATAATGCAAGGGCCATTCTATGGCTTGGCGGATCTCCTCTTTAACGGCCTCCAAGCCGCCAATGTCTTCCCAGGCCGTGGGGCGAACATCCACATAGTCTCGGCGGTGTCCAGCCGGAACCACGACACCCAGTGCGGCGATGAAATCGGCATGGCCGACTGTCTGGCGTCCTCGGCGCGCGGCGTGTAGGCTCGCCTCTCGCACCAAAGCGGCCACATCGGCACCCACGAAGCTACATGTCCACCCAGCACAGCACAGTTGGAGATTGTCATGAGGCAATGTGCACCTCTGGAGTGATTGATTTCACACAGGCAGCGCGCTACACCCCGTACCCTTGGAGCCGTTCTGCTAGCGCAGCTAGTTGCAAGTCGGCATCTGTCGGCGTCGCCCTCAGCAAGCGCTGCAATATGGTCAGCCGTGCCTCGTCTAGCACCGATCACGTTGATCGCCGGAGCGCACCACGATGAGCTATCCTAGCCCTCTAAGCAAGTTTGGGCATCGCCTCGAGCAAGAGACAGAACGTACGGTTCAGGGGTGGGATGACAATCTCGCGATCCAAGCGGCCGGGTCGGCGCACCGCCGCGTCCAAAGCATTGGGTCGGTTGGTGGCACCGATTATGATGAGCTATTTCCATGGGCCAGGCGGACGCGGCCATGAATTTCGATGACTACTCAAGGTCATCTGCATGTACGACCAAGGTCATGACCGTGCACGTACTTGTTGGCGACGCTGACTATCAATCCCGTCGAGAAGTGTGAGAAGCTGGGCTACGAGGCGCGATTCGCCCGTGCGGCCATCCACGCGCTTGGGGCAAATGGCATCGATTTCGTCCAGAAAGATGACCGCGGGCTGCGCACCAGCCTGTGCCCGAGCCTGCTCAAAGAGCTGCTGAAGCTTGGTTTCTGCATCTCCAATAAAAGACCCAAACAACATGCTTGGTTCAATCTAGTGGGGTTTCAAGGTTTGGGTGCGGGATCATACGTGAGCGCATGATGGGATTCTCTCACACGTGCGCACAACCGCGCCAGTCAACGTACGACGAATAAGGGGAGGTGAAGCGCTTCTGCAAGTGAGCTGACAAGGGAAGTTTTGCCACAACCGGGTTCACCGGCAAGCAACACGCCCACGGATAGGCTTGTCGCTGCTGTGGTGTCTGCAGCCTTGGATAGGATGGGCAAACTATGACGGCCCAAGCGGATGACGGTGAGGCGGAATGGACCAAAGCAAGGAAGATCAAAGGGTCAATGGTGCTCAAATGGAGCACCCGGTGCAGTCTTACGCAAGAGCACTCAAGAGTTCGCGCCAGGGGCCATCCAAACCGGCCAGAGGGCAGCTGAGCGACAACAAACGGCTCGGGTCTGGAGTGCCGACCACGGACTGGGCGCTGCGCACACGCACTGCTGTCGCGGATCCGACGCGATAGATAACGGGCAAGGCCGTCGCAGAGGCCGTGGCTTTTGCATCGCGTGGATGGCTCACGCACAAATGCCTGAGATTGCTGCAGGCCAAGAGCTGCTGGTGAACGGTGCTCACTCTGTGGGGCTGCTCGCCACAGAGCAAGAGGCCATGGCACAGCGTCTGCAGGCGCTGCTCAAGGCGGTGCGTCGGTTCAGCTGCCTGACCAGACACGCTAATCTCTACCACTGAGGCAACTGAGGCTACACTGGGCAGCGCAGGCGTGGCAATGAGGAGGTCATCCGCCAAGGCTCGCCATGTGAGGCCATCCCGGAGCTCGGTGGACAGAAAAAAGGTGAGGCTTGTATCCACAGCACAAGCCAGCGCAACAGCGGCAGGATCCTGGGAGGGGGGCCAGGGATGAACGCGGCAGCAGCACGCCCGCCATTTAGACTGGGGCGGTTCCAGCCCACCCACATCAGCGCCGGCATCAAAGTCGACATCCCTATCAGGCCAGGCCACGACAACTAGGTCCAGGGGCTGCAGGCCCAACGCAGCCTGCACGTGTGCACCAAGACGACAGCGTTGCGCACCAGCATCACTGGCCGGAACGGGCAGCAGCAACGCTGCTGCAGCCTCCGCCCCCGCCATGCTTCTACCCCATCTACCAACCACTACGTCCCCACACGAGCTCCTATCCAAGGTTGACCAACCCGCTGCCGAAATGCCGCTGACACACACACAACTCGAATCACCTCCTCATGGGGCAGACCACTTTTTGCTGACAAAATTGTCAGCATGATTCGGTTTAGTGGTTTGTTTGTTGATGATTTTTTTTCCAAGAAAAAAGCTGAAACATGACATCGCAGCAGCACAACATGACTGTTCGGGGGTGGCCCTGTCGAAGCGGAGCAGGTGTCTTGGGGGTGGGGGCTGTCGTTGTGTTACTGGCGGTCTTGCAGATCCAGACGGTGCTGGGGGCGGCCCACTACAATTGTTCTACGTCTTGGGACGAAGCACGGGTCCAGCGCCTACTCGCTCTCGTAAACCTTTCGTACCCGGGCCTCGAGGCCGTGGAACAAGTGAGTGTGCAATCGCACTGCCGGCAGCTGTGTGCCCGCGTCTTTGATGTCAGGCTGCGCTTGCCAGATCGTCGCAAGAGTCTGGGAAACTATTCCTGATTCCTTCTTTTTGGTTGTTGGTTTTCTGTTTTTTTTTCTTGTCTCACCTGCTTGGTGTGTCCTTTGCCGAGCAGGCGGCCAAGGCAGAGCAGTGGATACTGGCAGCGGACCACCTGCTGGCCTACTATCAAAACAGCCCGGATGGTGCCTGGTGGCGGACAGACGTTCTCCCGTCGCCTTCACAGAACCGATCCGGTGGAGCTGCAGATGCAGCTTTGAATGACACCTACACGTTCTACACCGTGGCGGCCCACGTGCCTCGCTTGGCCGATGGCGGTTGGTCAGACTCAAGCTGGCGCTGCCTCGACCTTGATATCGTGCAAAAACGTCCTCACAAGCCCCATGCCCCACAGGTCTTGATTGGAACTTTACGGGCCCACAACAAGATGTCGAGTACATGTATGCCCTCAATCGACATGCCATCTTCGACTCGCTTCGACAAGCGTGGCTCCAGACAGGCAAGACACGGCTGGACCGCTCGACCATCGGCTGGTCTTTTCGTGCTGGTTGAAGCGTGCCTGCTTCTGAAGTTTTTTCTCACTGCACATGTATCATCTGCAATCAGGCAACACCATCTACAGCACACTCTTTGCGAACCTCGTGTGTGATTGGGCCGACCATGTCCCCGAGGCGCACGCAGACGTTAACTCGGGGCAATGGCGCACCATCGAGGCCGGCATCCGCATGTTCACAGCTTGGCCCAACAGTACGTGTGGTGGTGCATCGACGCTCTCTTTGGCTTGCCCTCAAGCGACCCGCATAGCTCACAAATGCTCTGTGGCAGACTTTTATGCTCTGTTGCGATCGCCACAATTTGGCAACGTGTCGCAATTGTCGGCGCTTTGGGTCATGGCTGAGCACGGCGACTTCCTCAGCAAGTACAGCAACCAAGGAAATGCCAATTGGCGTAGCATGCAATACAACGGACTAGCGACACTCAGCGTCGCCGTTCCTGAGCTTGCCAACAGCTCGAGCTGGTACGCCGGCACCAGTGCCGGCATTCTGGCCGATATGCAACAGAACGTCTACCCTGACGGCGTGGAAAACGAGCAGACGAGCAGCTATCACAAGGTACGGGTGCATCTCGGGGACCTGTGAGTTCGATGCCTTGGTAAGCTAGCATCGGGAGGTCGAAAGGACTCATGAGGCCAGGCGACTGGCCACGGTGGTTGGTAGGTTGCCACGGATAATTTTCAAAACTTTTACAACATTAGTCAACTCGGCCACCGACCTGTGGCGCCAGAAATTTATGCGACGCTAGAGCGCATGCATACCTACCTGGCCTACAACATGGACCAGCAAGGCAATGCTCCCATCAACAGCGATTGTGATCTTCAAAACAACCGCAACTACATCATCGAGGCCAGTGCCATCTTTAATCGCAGCGATTGGCTCTACGTAGCCACCAACGGTGCTGCAGGCACCCAACCTCCAAACGCTTCAAGGCACGGGCCATCCTCGATGTTCCCCTGGTCGGGGCAACTCATTATGCGTAGCAACTACAGCTCTGGTACGTGGGGCTGTGCGTTCTCTAATCCAACCCCGTGGCACCCCTATTCGTCGCGCGCCTGACCTTCTGCTGTTGTCAAACGTCTTGGGTTGGCTGACTTCAGATGGTACCTGGGCGTGGCTCGACCTTGGCCCTTTCTCCTCCTCTGGACATGGACACCACGACAAATTGCACCTGTCTGTGCGGGCCAACGACGAGATGTTCCTCGTGGACGCTGGTCGTTTCGCTTATTCTGGAGACTTGGCCGCCAAGTTTCGGGGCTATGCCACGCACGCACGGGGCCACAATATCGTTCAATTGGACGACGCCAATCAGGTGCAAACGCCAGCCGTTGCCACGACCCCGCTGAGCGCTGGCGTCGACTATGAACTGGCGCTGGACCATGACTTTGGGGCTGCAAGCACGACGTTTGCTGACATTCAAGGCAATGCCAGCCATGCTCGCAGCGTGTGGCATCAACGCAACGTGGCCTGGGTCGTGGTGGACCAGATTGTGACCGACCGTGTGCGCAACATGACGACGCTGTGGCACACTCACCCCAGCATGGAGGTGTTTCTCAATCAGACCAATCAAGTTGTCGACATTCGGGGTCGTAAAGGCCGGGTGCACGTGATACCATTTGCTGTGAACCTGACGCGCCAGGACGAGGCATGGCTGGTGGCAGGTCAAATGGATCCGTACCCACAGGGCTGGTTCTCGCCCGTGTATGACCAGTACTCGCCCTCGACCACCGCCATGTACTCTAGCCAAATACCGGCAGGCGTCACAACCACTGGCTGGATCATCATTTACCGACCACTGCACGATTGGGCGCGTAGCTTTCCCACAGCAACAGTGCAGCGCGTCTCAACGACCAGCATCGACATGCAACTGGAGTGGAATGACCAGACCTTTCCCATATCCATGCCCATTCGTCATTGAGTTTTCATGGACCATGGAAGAGGAGGGTAGCGTGCTGAGAAGTGGTATGAGAATATTGGTAACAGGCTTTGTGCATACACACGGCACCGTCTGCCCGTGTTTGACTGTGCTTTGGTGTGGAATGTGCAGTGGGCTGAGGTTTATGATAACGTGTGTTCCTAGTCGACATCTTGCTGCCTTTGTTCCAAAAAAAATACCACTCCTCTTCAAAAGAATCAGTCAATTCATTAAACAAATTCCATAAACAACCCAGACCTGCAAAGCGTTCGGCGCAGAGCTTGGCTTTTAATCAGCAATCTGATAGACAATCAAGGGTTGAGGGCTGTGTGTACGGTCGACTTCAATGGAGGTGATGCTAGACTCGTCGATATTGCGCTCGCCGGCGATCACGTAGCGAACTTGACGCTCAAACTGTTCCTGCGTCGCCTGGGTCTCGAGCTCCAGGTGGAGGTTGGACTGGGCAGGCACGCCCTTTTGCACGGCCTCGTATGTTTGCTAGCGATTGGGAAAAAAAAAAAAAAAAAAAAAAAAAAAAAAAAAAAAAAAAAAAAAACAGGAATAATGAGCTCAAGTCGACACAGTCGTTGTTCATACACACCGGCTCGCCAAACGAGCCTCGGTGCATACCTTCATGATGGCACAGGGGTCAATTGGTGTGGGGTCTTGAGATATAGTTGCACAAGCTGGTTTCTCTCGTCGTTGGCAGCTAAAAAATACCACCACTCCTCGCCCTGCGATCCAACACATTCGTTTACTTGTCTACCTCTGCCTTGATGATGATTGGCGCTGCTCAATCATCACCACACCTTGCTCACCGACCTCGCCGATGGCCTGCAACAAGGGCTCCAGCTCGAAATTCAGACGGAAACCTCCAAGGTTCAAATTGTCAGCATTGGCACTTTTCCAAATTTCGACACTGGGCGTTGTCACAATCTGTGGCAGGTGCTATCTTGGCGACGTGCTGTGGCGGTAGCCGGGGGACAAGAACCAGTAGCAGCGGAATAGTGTGCCTACACCCGACTTTGGAGAAGGTACACGCATCGGCGGGCTGTTTATTGTGCAAGTAGGAGGCTTTGTTGTTTAATCAGGAACTGATTGGCGTCGCGCCAGATCAGCGATTCCTGCTCGTGTTGCAGCAGGCATCATCTGCCATCACGCTAGCGTCACACTGGGTGAGGCGCTTGCCGTGATAACCTACTTTCAGCGCAGATTGCCCTGTTGAGTCTGGCTTCTACATTCGCAACGATGGCGCCGCGCTTTGCAGCCAATCTGAGCTTTCTCTTTACAGAGCTGCCTTTCTTGGAGCGATTCCGGGCCGCAGCCGAACATGGCTTCCGAGCTGTCGAGTTTGCCTGGGAGCACTATGAGCTTGATCCCGCCGCTGTTCGCACCGCTCTCCAAACTGCCAATCTCACGTGCGCCCTCATCAACACGCCCAAGAGTACGTATGGGCTGCCCGCTACATCTTGTTTGCTTCACCGACCTCACACATTGACATCACTGGTTCGCATCGCCATGTCTTCTTCTGCACAGCCAACGCTGGCGAAGCCGGCTGTGCCGCCCATCCGGCCAAGGTAAGAAGCTAGCTCTACCTTAAACATACATGCGCATATACCCAACCGCAGCCAATGCCCGGACTCCCGAACGCTCACACGAGCACCTTAATAACAGAAGCAAGAGTTTGCGCAGGGTCTTCAACGCGCCCTGGAGTACTGCAAGGCCCTTGATTGCTCCAAGTATGGGTGCTGCAACCACTCTGTCCAAACCGGGAAACATCAACAGACATGGGCATTGCTTGCGTGATGCCTCTGCTTACCTGTCTGCTGGGCCTTTTTCCAGGTTGCACATCATGAGTGGGCCCCGGGTAGCAGGTGCTGATTTGGCAGAGCAAACGGCTGTCATGGCTGAAAACCTGGCAATGGCAACTACTTTGGCAGCCGAGGTTCGTGCCAGATGGCCGACATGGGCGTAGACTGAGGCCACCACACCCATGCATGGTACAGAGATCACACTCACGCGCGCTCTCTTGAACAATGACTGGGCTGTTCACAGGCCAACGTGGTTTTGACGCTTGAACCAATCTGCCCAGCGGCCATGGCTGATTATTTCCTGCAGCACGTTGACCAAGCCCTCGATTTGATTGCGCGTGTGGGACGCCCGAATCTGAAATATCAATTTGTTCGTACCGCGCGCGCCGTATAACCCCATGACACTCTTCCCGAATTGTGAAACTTCCCGAATTGTGAAACCTCTTACCGCTACAACAATCTCATGTCCTGTTCCTGCGCCCGTATCCCCCTCTCTCCTTCTCTCTTCTTCTTTTTCTTCTTCTCCTTCTTCTTCTTCTTCTTCTTCTTCTTCTTCTTCTTCTTCTTCTCTCTCTCTCTCTCTCTCTCTCTCTCTCTCTCTCTCTCTCTCTCTCTCTCTCTCTCTCTCTCTCTCTCTGTACAATGACCACAACTGAATGACAGGATGTATACCATGCACAACTCACGCACGGCAACTTGACGGAGACGCTACGCCGAACGCGAGAGGTGTTGGGCCATGTGCAAGTGTCGCAGCTTCCGGGTCGCCATGAGCCAGTGACCGCAGACGGCGAGGTCAACCTTGACCATCTCTATCGCACGTTGGACGAGCTAGGCTATCAAGGCTACATTGGCGCCGAATACCGACCTCGTCAACGCACCGAAGACAACCTTGCCTGGCTCACCGCTGTCTGATGACGGTAGAGCATTCACATCGTGAATCAAGTAATTGAGCACAAAGGAAATCAAGCCGCTGCACCAACAAAAAAAAAAAAAAAAATCGCATGCGCGCATGAAGAAAAGGATCGCACAAAGAGGCGCGCCGTCAAACGAACGAGTCAGAGGAGGCAAAAAATAACAGGAGGCCAACAGCACCATGTATTCCCATCTGGTCACCCACGATAGTACTAGCATGGCCCAACATGGCTTAACTGCGGCGATCGGACGAGAGCCGGTGTATTCCATGTGGTATGACCGTTGGCGACATATTCGGGCTTAATTTTAAATATAGACGGCTGTAGCACCTTGCACCATCGATTTTCTGACAACTTTTTTCCAACAACACGACAAAGAACGATTTTTTTTTTTTTTTGGTCGCCGAGTTGTTGGACGTGTGTGTCTGACGGCGACTTTGATGTGCTCGAGGCAGGAGGGCACAGTGCTGGAACTCGTCGCGAAACCAGAGGCATGAGCGACTCGGGTATGTGGTAGTCTCAGATTGCGTCCATCGCTGAGCTTGTCTGCGCTTGACCTCTTTTTTTGCCTGTTGGCCCGTTTGCAGCGGCTGTGCCACCGGCAGCCACCGGGGCCGTGGTCATGAAGAAGAAGAAGAGGCGTGATCGCAAGGATGTGCGCAAACGCCGCCAGGCCATGCCCACCACGGACAGCGATGAATCGGACGTGGAAATTGGGACTGCCAAGAAGGTGGTCAAGCGTGGCCTCGTCGCATCCACCAAGTACGTATGCCAAGCCTTGGTGACCCCGCGCTGGACAACAATCACCTTGCCCATCTCAACGCTTCCAACCTCTGCCCGGGTCTTCCTTCCATTCATGCCAGACTCCCCAAGGTGGGCCAGCAAGCGGAGGAAAGCGAATTTGTGCGCAGCAAGCATGAGGCTCAAATGGATGGTCCACGCGATGGAGGCGCCACCATGACCACTGAGATTGACACCGCCCACGACAAGGATGCCCAAGCGCTCTTCGACAAGCAACAGAGACTAAATGCAGAGCTGGAAGGTACGCGCAACAGGAGCATGAGCGCGCCCGCCTTGCTTTTGTACATCACAACACAATCTCATGTTTGATCATGCCAACGTTGGTAGATGTGAACGACAACGAGTACCGCGGCCAAACGGCTTATCAACAATTCAACAAGATCAAAGACACGGTAGCTGGCAATGCCTTTAAGAGCGGTGCCGGCCGCGGGCCACAGCGCGCGCCCCTGCACATTCGCAGCAGCGTGCGATGGGATTATCAGCCCGACATTTGCAAAGATTACAAAGAAACGGGCTACTGCGGCTTTGGTGACACGTGCAAATTCTTGCACGACCGCAGTGATTACAAGGCGGGCTGGGAGATTGATCGGGAAATCGACCAGGGCCGCTACAACGCCGTCGACGTGAGGCAATACCAGATTGAGCACAGTGACTCGGACTCGGACGATGAGCTTCCGTTTGCCTGTTTCATTTGCCGCGAACCCTTCAAGAACCCCGTTGTGACTCCCTGCAACCACTACTTTTGTGAAAAGTAAGCACCCCCTCGGCAAACTTTGGTGGATGAGGTGACGTGTTTGCAGCCTGTCCCTTGAGAAAAGCGAACGTGGGCTCTGGCGGCTTACCCGTACACCAACGCACTGCTCACCGCGTGTATAGATGTTTGTTGGCACACTTTCGCAAAAGCAAGAAGTGCTATGTCTGTTCGGAGCCTACGAATGGCGTGTTTCGGCCAGCACGGGACATTATTGCCAAGCAAAAGGAGCAGGCCCAGGCCCAGGCCCAGGATGACGGAAATGGTGCCAGCGACGACGAGGACAGCAGCGGGGGTGGCATCTTGGTGCAGCCCAACGAATAGGTGATTGGCCCTGCGCAACGGCCTGTACTCCCTAACAATCGCCAAGATGAAGGCCAAAGTATCAAAGTGTTCCATAAACGCTCGACCGTTGAGTCTCAGCAATGACGCAAGCAGAGCCCTGAGCACGAGCTCACGTTGCGACAGCGCCCCGTGCAACATGGTCTGCTGCCGCAGTAGGCAAATCAAAAATTAAGGCGGTACAAAAATATTATGATTCTTTGACAAGCATTTTTTCTTTCAATTATGCAGCACCAGAGTGGCTGCCCATGCGCCACATCAACAAGGTTCGGTCGCACGGCACTCGCTGGATATAGACGCCATAATCGAGCGCTGCGCGCTCGCGCCATGTACAATTGGCGCGGCAACACAAGAAACAAACATGTGTTCGTGGCGGAGCAGCGACATGGACGGCTCCGATGAAGAGACAAGAGGAAATGATGGAACGAGAAAGGACCGGACACGCTTTGCCGGGACGTGAGACAAGATGGGTGCGCTACACCTGGACCAGCCGGTGGCCTTAGATGCCCAGGCCAAAGACACTGACAATCACGTGCATCGTCTTGTTTTCCCACCGAATCGTGCACGAGCCTAAAAAGTAAATCCCCGTCAACCAGCCCGTCAGCAAAAAAGCCGCTCCAAAACAACTCAAGAAGCCGTCAAGTTTGGTAGACTCAGAGAGGAGAAAGTGAAACAACATTGTAAGGCTACACAACGGTCAAAGCCAGGTGCTAGCGACTCACCATCCGTGGAGTTGTCCCAGAAGCAGGATGATGCAGTGTGCAAGCCTGCACCGTTCTTTTGCAAAATGACGCAGTGCACTTGTGTCATGCCAAAGACAAGGTCAGCAAGAAGAAGGGGGTGAGGTACCTTGTCCACGGCAAATTGTCATTCCATCACCGGACACGCAGAACAAAACATAATCTAGAGCCAACCAACGGCTCGAGACCAATCATCGTTGGCAAGGCCCGGGGAACACTTTGACCGTGTCGCCCAGAACCTCGGAGCCTCGGAACCTCGGACCCCGGAGTTGACACGCCATTTCTCAAACGTACCGATATATTTGAAGGGCTTGCCCAGCCCAGTCAGGCGCTTAAGGCACTGTTCCACCACATTGGATGTCCACTGGTTGACCTTGGAGTGTTGGTACGAGCTCTGGCCAATGCTCTGATCAATCGACTGGAGGCACCAGCAGCAAGGAAGATCGTACATCAGGCAATTGGTCATACCCGTCTCCACCGCGGATGCCCAACTGGACGACAATGACAGGGATAGACTGGAGACTAGTGGGCACACAACTACGCACCTCCTTGATGATGGCACTCACGTCCTCCACGGAAAAGGCAGTCTACTCATCCATGGCCAGAAGATGAGGAAAAATGACACAGCAGAGGGCACACTTTCGTCACGCAGACGAGGACGCCTGGGGCCAGAAGTCGGACTTTCTAGCCAGAGGGTGCCAATGTCGACTCACATCCTGTTCACCCTCAAAGTCTTCCATGATGCTGGCGAATGTTCACGACACGCGGCGGATCAACAGCGATCCTTCCTCGGAAAGTACACTTGAGGGGCTGCGACACACCCTACAGCAAAGACCCAGAGCTACAAGCAAGGACAAGAACCGACAGAACATCGATGAGCCCCCATCCTGGACAAGGAGCAAGGCTAGCCTGGGTCCATCCATGCCCAGACCCACTCAGACCCGTGGCGCGTCAAGAGGTGTGCCAAAGGCCCAAATACTTTCGGAAGAGGCGAACACGGATCTTATCAGTCCATGTCCCACCTCAATCCAACTGCAACAACCCCAGCCTGTCTGCCAGCAGAGAAGGTGTCGCTCACCGATATGCGCGCGCTGCTGGTGGCGATCAACTCAGAGCTTCTTCTCAAAGACAGAAAATAATCGAAAAAAGCCAAAAGCGACAAGGTTTAGTTGCCAAGTCTGTCATTTTGAATCATTTTGATGCCTGAAACTTACCGAAAATTATTCAAATATTCCCACAAGCGAAACAAGCTAGTTCACAACCTTTTGTCTTTGTCCTTCAACTCTCTCTCTCATCTCACTCTCTCTCTCTCTCTCTCTCTCTCTCTTACTCTCTCGCGCGCTCTGTCTCTCTGTCTCTCTCTCTCTCTTCTGTCTTGGCTCAGACGTCACCGACTCAACAGGTTGGACTTGAGGATTGAACGGGGTCTAATTTCTATTCTAGCCCAAAGCAACACCTAATATTCTCCACCTAGGCCTACGGTATGCCTACACCTACATTCCTAAGGGGCACAATCTCCTAGTACGGATCGAACACGACAACACCCTACGCCTCAGATCTTCACGTCGACCATATCAAAATACGCAGGATCAGACCATAGAAAGCTAACTAAGACAAGCAAAATACAGTGCTTCTCAACAACATGATCGAAAGACGCATACGCACACGCCCTACACACTCGCATAAAAACTGTTTCTAGCTCCTCTTGCTACCCAAGAGAAACAGCGGATCATCCAGGACAGCACAAACATAATGCCACCGCTCAAGTAAACGATGGCCAGCTGCATGACAAAACAGCACCGACTCCCAAGACAAAATATCACACAGAGACGGCTGACGCAATTGACAGCACATTTGACAAAATCAAGCGTCTGCGTCTGACGAGACGCGGAGAGAGGGAAAGCAAAAAAACGAACGCAAATGGAACACCCAATCAGTTGCGGCGGACGGGTGTAACGTCCTCTGTCAACACTGCAGTGGTAGTGCGTGGGCTACGCGCCTCGGAGCTCCGCTCCGAATAGGCACTGCAGTGCGTACTAGCCCGTCGACGAGGGCCCAGATCCTCCATGCTGGTGGCCCGACTAATCGGAGCACTGGACACCTGCACATGCGTGGCCGTCGGCCAGAAACTAACTTCTTTTGCCTCCTCATTGCTACACACACACACACACACACACACACACACACACACACACACACACACACACACGCACGCACACACACACACATGCGCGATGCACAATACAACTGGTCGTGAGCACACCGCCTGACACGATTGACGGCACTTGCCCACTCGCCCACTCGCCCGCGCTAGGATTCCCAAAGCAACCGCCAACACACCTCAATCGCCCATCAGGCGCTAAATATTGCAAGACAATGTGCAGACGTGCCACGTCGGTGTGGGCGAGCGTCTCAGCAATGGCTTGCTCAGGTAGGCAAGTACACACGTCATGAAATTCTTGCAATATGCCTTGACGAATGTTCATCGTGTAACGCTGCTCCAATCGGCCCCAGCCCGGGCGCTGCGTCGTGCGCAGCATCTCGCGCTGCGCAACACCCCACGCCGCCATGGGCGGAGCTAGCGCCATGGGCTCGGAAGACTGATCCACTTCAGCCAACCAGGCCCGCACCGCTTCACCATGCAGCACCACCCGAAACTTTTGCAACTCCGAGACTGCCGCACCACCGCGTGCAGCCTTGCTTGAGCCCATGCGCGAAGGCGCCCGGGTGGGGCCGCGACTGGTAAAGGGCGATCGCGTTCCCTCAGACAAAAAGTCTGACTCGGTGCCGCTCACGTCATCGTCCTCCATCGCATCGGCTTCATCATCGCTCACAGCCTGTGAAGAAGGCACAGCTCCCTCGCTGCCGTTGCCACCTGTGTTGAACCCCGCCGAAGGACTCCGTGGCCCGCGACTGACCGGGGGGGAGACAACTGGCGGTACCCAACCGCAGGCCTTGACCAGGCGCGCCTGTTCCAGCTCGATTTGAGCTAGAGCCGCCTGCTGAGCCATGAGACGTAACCAGGATGCCGTGCTGAGACCGGTTTGCGAGCCAAGACATGCCACACTGGTCGAGACAATGGGGTCTGCGCGCAAGCTCGCCGCCACGCGCTCCAGCCAAGCCACCACGGGAGTTGTGCGAGGTGAAGTTGAGCCGCTATCACCCAACGAGTCGGAGGCATCCGTCTCTCCCCCGTCCGTGCTTCCAACAGCTTCTCCGACCTCCCTCAAGGCACGTGGAGAAGGCGAGGGTCGACCCATCGCTGTTGGGGTCGCAGATGGGGCATCGGTAACGGTGGCAGCCGAGTCCGAGAGAAGATCCGAGGTGGGCACTGCGCCGCTGGAGGGATTCCGACTTGATCCGTTACTGAGGACGCGCGGATGGTGCAGCATACGACGAGCAGGCTTGGCCAGCATCATGATCAAGTAAGATCGGAGCACAACCAAGGCTTGGCGAGCGTGAGCCAAGGCCGGTGATCCCGCTACCTCGCCTGCTGCCTTGCCGTCGTGAGAGAGGACATCGACCAGGAAGCGCAGCGCATCGCCAGGGATGGTGGGCAGCGTGTCCAACAAAGCGTGGCGAACAAAGCTCAGTCCGACTCCTCGTGACATGGCCACCAGCGTAACCTGATGAAAGTTGCGCTACATCGCGACGAGCAGAACCAAGGATGGCCACCGGAAATGAGATGCTGGCAACACGAGCCGAGTCGCCTCCACCCCACGATTTGGCAGGAAGCGTCACACACGCGCACACACTGCGACAAACACGCACTTGAGCTGACGGCTTGCGCATCAAGGCACGCAAAAGGATGGCATCATCGCGGAGGACAATCTCCTGCAGCCGCGCCACCAGAACCTAAATGCAACGCAGGTGCAGACGACGTGAGCACAACTCCCATGCATGAACTTCACGGTAGGAAAAGGGGTCCGACTCCAAAACAAGCACGAGGAACGAGGTCAGCTCGGACGCACAAAGGTGTTGGAGGAGTCTGGAACGGTAGCTTGGGCTGTGCCCAAGCCACTTTGTCGACTCGTGCGCCTTGATGCGCCCTCAGACGATGCCCGTGATGCTGCCGCTGAAGCTTCCAGCAACAGTTCCTAGAAGCAAAACCGACCCTTTGAGCTCGAGCAGATGTACACATGTGCGGCCAGATGCGCCAAGCGACACCCGGCAAGACAGCAAACACCATACAGCCACAGCCAGTGAGACCGAGCAGAAGGCTAAACGGACCTTGGCAGTGAACGTGATGGTAGTTCGCACGGCAGGACGCTCGCCCAGCTCGGTCAAAACAGATGGCAAATGTGGTGCAATGGATCGCGCAACAATGCCCGCCGCCACATCGAGAGGATGACTAAACATTTGCCCCACCGAAAAAAAGAGACACGTGACTTGACGATCATGACGACACAAGCTGCAGTAATCCACGGAGAAGCGAGTCACTCACCCATGATACGAGCGTCGGCTTGGTTGATTGATCCAGGGGTGATGACATCGAAAACATTGTCGCCGATGCAGCCTGGATGACGGACAGCATACGCCATAGCAAAAGGGCATTGAGGCAGGAGTGAGGCGATCGTGCAATCACAATCACGGAAAGAGGCCTCTCTGAAACAAGTGTGGGCTCTCTCAGTGGAGGATATGCTCATCGATTGCGCGACTTGCTCTGAAGGGACGGACGGTACATACCGGTTGACCAAGCGACAGGCACTGCATACCCAAAGTGCAGGTTCGATGTGAAGGGCCATGCTGGCGTTGAAGCAGGCCTTATCGGGCTCGAGTTTAGCTTCACCATCCGCCTCGACCAAGTATTCCACAAATGACATCTAAGAAAGCAAATGGCCCGTCACAAGTCAGCACGAGGCACTCTGTGCTGAGGCGCAACCGGTGCCCGGTTCGAGTGGCGATGCCAGGGCGCAAAACGCAAGCACAAAACAAAACGAAAACGCACCATGGCAGTGCGATTTTGCAGCAAGAAATTGCGGGCTGCTTTCGTTTCCACTGAGGCCGGTACCTTGATGTCCGTGGTCCCTGAGAGGATCAACAACGAGCAAGGCGCGTGAGATTCGAGCGTCGTCTCAGCCTGAGCCTCGTCACGGATGCACGCGTGCTCGCACGCACCGGTCACATTGGCGAGTTGCTGCAGCAGCTTGGCAATGGCTGTCAAGGAACGAAAGTGAGCCCGCTCGGGGCTTCGATCCTGCGCGTGGGGAATGATTACAAGCAGGTGAGCGCTGGTAGACTCACTCCTTTTGAAAAACATTGCCTTTACAAGGCGAGGACTACGTGTATGTTCAGCTACGTCGATCAAGCGACAGTTGTATGTATTTTCTGTGTGGTTCCTCACAACGTCGCATGTGGTGACCAACACGTACAATGAGGCTATGTTGCACGGGATTGACGATGGCAGGACAGAGTAGGCGTAGAAAAATGACGGAACGGATGACGGTTACGCCGTGCCCGGGAAACTTTTCATCCACATAACGATACATGAGCGCCAGCAGATTGCGCATAGAGCCCGTGAGGCGCACGGCATTTTGAGTAATCATGTCGGCGATGGTCTAAGCAGAACGCAAGCGAGAGGTTTCCATAGTCAGGTTGGCCGCTGTGGCGCATGCATGATGGAAAGCAAAGCTCTGTGAATGCAGCTTCGTCGAACCTGGCATGCCGAAATGACGGTGCTGGAGAGCTGATTGTTGGCGTCAGCTGCACGAGAGGAAACAACAGCGCGTTGCGCGTGATAATGTGAGCAGACATGGCCATCGCTTGGAGAGAAACCCTTTCCCTCGCGCCCACAAAAAGCTGACAAGGGATGCTATCCAACAGTCGGCATCGACTCACCGTCGACAGGAACTGAGTTGCAGACATCCTGAATGGATGGCACGAGGGCGGCTTGCATGAAGGAGCGACCCGTCATGCGAAAATAGGCTGAGATGAGTCGCGTGGCTGCCGTGTTGGCACGAAACAGCATTTCGGCCTAACAGCATGTCAGCGTCATTGAAGTTGAAGCCACAATGAGACCTGTACTCGAGCATTGCCAAATATTCAGCAAGAAGGCAAGGGGGCCAGGAGCACGCAAGAGGTTGACGCACAGAGTGGATGCTCTGGAGTTCGTGTTCGATCAAACGCGTAAAGAAGGTTTCTAGACCGCCACCGACATCCAAAATGGCCAATAGAGCCCGGCAGGTCTCTGGCGTCAGAAATTCATCATCGTCTGCGTCCAAGGTAGCCGAGCATGCGCAAAGACCCAAAAAAGACAAAATGAGCAACTTGACAAGAGGTCACCCGGGAGGCAGGAGTGTGAGGTTGTGATTCCTTGCACCTACGCTGGCAAAGCGCTAAAAGAATGTCAAAGTCGCTTTGGGCCAGAGCACCATACAAGCTGGCAGCATGGGCTGAGGCTTCGCGCCAGCCTTGATCCGCACCCTGCAGTAGCACGGCATGCACGGCCATGAGCCAAGGAGGCCATCGAGATTATAGCAACGGCGCCCAGCAGAAGAAACGGGGGAAGCAGGCCATCTGGCATGTCCAGCCTTGGTGCCGTACCGATTCCCAAAATAGGCGAAAGCGCAGGGGGATGGTCACCGCACTGGCGAGGCTGCTATTGGCACGGGGCTCGGGCAGTTCCAGCAATAGAGCATGATCTTCGTCGTGGAATCGGGGCAGCGGACGTCGGCACAAGCCCGGCAGAGTCGCGTCCATTGTTGCGGAAACTGCCACGCTGTGCAACGCAACGTGCTGTATTGATTGAGCCGATAACGTCACGCTTCCTGTCGACCCACACGTCGAGGCCTTAGGCTTGACGCATCACTCTGCTCAAGGGTTTGTAGCCTTGAAACAGGTAGAGGATGAAGAAGGGGGAGTCAAGAAGAGTCAAGGGGGATGACTCAAACCGGAACGTAGCCCGTGGCTGTACAAGGGATCACAAGGGCAAAGGATGTGGCTATTGAACCACGCTAGGCCGGTCAGACTGTCACGTCCATGATTTGCGAGCGGCAATCATGCCACGTCGGGGCGGCACGGTGGCCGGCGACAATGGGTGGGGGATGGGGCTACACAACGAACACAAGCTAGAAATGGTGTTGGTGCGGTTTGAGATACGGGGCTGTCGACACGAGAACGAGAACGAGGAGCAGTGAGCACAAAGTGCAGGACGATCGGTCGTCGTCAACGAGCGTCGCACGCGGAACTGGTGGGGCTTGGGGCTCTTCCTCACCTCTTGGAAGCAAAGAGCCAAAAGCCCAACGCGCACGATGAGGAAGAAGAAGGGAATAGCAAAGACGACGCCTGCCCAGCCTGTTCAAGACAAGAGGCGATCCAGAAGACCGGGAAGCTAGCGGAAACAGCGCAAAAGCGGCGAGAATGGGAAAGGGCACAGGCACAAAAAATGAAATCGAGCCAACATGTGCTGAACAACAACGACTTTTTTTTTTTTTTTGGATTTTAGAGAGAGAGAGAGACAGAGACAGAGAGACGTTTTGTGGGTGAAACTTGCTAAAGGAGGAGTTTAGGAGTTGGACTCTCTCTCTCTCTCTCTCTCTCTTCTCTATTCATTCTCTCTCTCTTCTCTCTCTCTCTCTCTTGTCACATGGACGCCAAACCGCACGCAACGACGAACCGCTTGGGCACAACTTCTTAAAGTGTGGTTATAGTTATACTTCCATCTGTTGCAGACACACGAACAGAGCGGTGGTTGTCAGATGTTCGATTTGTCAGATATTTTGTGTCGATTGAGGACTACGACGACGACGACGACGACACGAGCGCGCGCGTTGGCGAGACGTTGGGGGGCGCTGGTGCATGGAACTATAGGGGGTCCCAATTCTTGAACGGTGGGATGGAGTCGCTGCAGCCAGAGCAAATCTTGAGCAGTGGGGCCTTGGTCCTGGTCCTTGATGTACCCGTGGGATCAGAGTTTGGTATTGATTACAAATCATGGCACACGGCAGCACGCTTCAAAGGGGTCAAACTCGTTCCCGCCGGCGTTCACTACGTCTTCTGCAGGTACCACCGTGCACATTGTCCTCGCTATGCTGCCCCCTGAAAAAAAAAAAAAAAGATGTACCCATTTTTGCTACGCCCTCTCCACTCTGACCTCACCCCTTCCAACGAACCCCCTGATCCGCCGTAGTGCGCGGCAGAGCCGAAGCGAGCACGGCCAACACTTGGGACCACGCATCGGCTACTTTGTCCACACAGCGCCAGGCGACGTGCTCATTTTCAAGTGGGACCCAACTGAAGAGCACATTGTCAACACACACGCTGACGCCGACCAGCAACAGCGCGTGCGCGATGATTACGTTGGCCTCGACCCCTACCTCGCTGCCTACCCGCTCGAAGAAACCCTGTCCACATGGATCTCCCTGACCTCGAAAATCACTCGCGCCACTCTGGCACGTTTGCAACCCACCTGCGAATACATCAGCTCGGCCACCGAGCTCGAAGGCGCGCAGGTCTTGACCAGCCGCCGCAGCGACCGACCCGACCAAGCCGCTGCTGGCACCGAGGAACAACCCGCCACACCCGCTCAATCCATCTTCGAAACCCACAAAGATGCTTGGCGTGACATGCGTCCGGCCTCGACCGTACAGATTCCCTTTGTTCAAGTACCCCGCCGCCTCTTTCCACCTGGAGCCACCCCGGCCCAGGTGACCCAACACAGTCTCGACCGCTCCTACACCCTCCAGCAAGTGCTCACGTCCCACTTTGCCCACGGTCAGTCGCTCACCCGCTCGCTCTCGACTGGGTCTCAACGCGCGCAGACACAGTATTAGCTGCATCGTTTTTGCTTTTTCTTCGTTTTGGTTTCTGTTCTTGTTTCACTCCGGCTTGCCTCACTTTTGGTGGCGAGCCCTGGTAGACCCCAACGAGCTGCTTGCTGAGCTCCAGTATGCCTTTGTCTGCTTCCTTGTGGGCCAAGTATACGAGGCGTTTGAAACTTGGAAGCAGCTCGTCGCGCTTCTCTGCAACTCGGGTCAAGCCATTGCAGATCACCCGCAACTCTACATTGACTTCATGGGTCTGTCACTTGCTTCTTCACACCCCCTGGCTGGAGGCGCTTGCTCGTCCTTCATCAACCGCCGCGCCAATGCCCTCAATGTCTTACCCTGCCCCTCTTGTCATCACAGGCGTCCTGCACTATCAACTCAAAGAAACCCCCAGCGACTTTTTTTTCGATATCGTGGCGAGCAACAATTTTCTAGTGCACGCCCTCGAAGCCTTCTTCGCCCATGCCGAGCACACCGACAACGTGGCCCAGCACGTCCGAACCCACGCACACCAATTCAAAAGGTACGCCTACACGTCCGACCGCCTCAAATCCCACCCCGCGGCCAGAGCCTCAACTGTCGCCGCCATGCATTGACCTCGACCCTCGCCATCATGCAGCTTGTTGTCTGCCTACTACAGTTGGAACTTTGACGACGAGGACGATGGAGATGGGCCCGTAGTTGTAGAAACCTGACCGCCCCCGCCCGTGTGTACTGTGAACCCGCCTCCCACCCTGAATCGACAAAAGAGAGAGTAATGTGTACGCACAGAGACCATGGTGGTGTGCATCGGCGTAACACCAGACCTGAACCATCACACTTCTTTGACGGCTTCCATTCTGATCACGCGGCAAACCGAAACAGTCCAGGCCCATGGCCCATCGCGCCCAAATTCACATCACCACCTTCCGGTTGGACTTAGTGCAAAAAGGTGCGCACAAATTCAATGGCCCGCTGGTCATCTGTTGACCATGGTACACACGCGCGACATTGTCAGCCAGCCGGCGACTTTCTCATGGCCTCACAAATCCGATCACACACTCACCCATGACGCTGTTTCGGTTTCGAACGCTTCCACTCCGTGGACTCTTGAGCAAAATTGGCGCGAACATGGCGGCTAGAAACCCGTCCGCGCAACGCAATGGTTAGCGATACTCTGCTCAGTGAGAGAATGTCTCTGCTAAAGCTCGACACAACCTAGCCAACCGTACCGAAAATGTTGATGACACTCTGCTTCTTCTCGTGGCTCGCGATAATCTCGCGTAGCAATGCCATGACGTACTCAAACGTGTACCGAGAAGGAGCAGGCAATTCAGCGACCAACTAGTTGATCACCACCATCAACCACATCAGTGACAAGACGCAATGATGAGCTTGTCCCTCAACAAGCATGCATAGTGACCCCAGCCTGTACCAAACCAACCTGCTGGCAGAGCATGGGCGCATGGGCGCACTCCATGCACCGCTGATACAGCTGACGAGGGATCACCGGCTCGCTTAAGCTGTTTAACACGTGCAGCAATGTCGTGGCTACGGCCTCAATGGAGATGTCTAGTCGCCAATCACCCACACACACGGTGGCAATGAACACCATTTGCCACGCCGAGTCATTGCACAGCCCGCTCCACAGTAGGCAAATATCACTTTCAAACTGAAACAATGCACATTGGCTCCCGTCCCCAACACTCAATCAACAAACCGGGTGGCAACTCAAGCGTTGTATCCAAGGCCTCAATGATGCTATCCACCTCCTCCGGCTTGCCTTGAATGTAAAACAATGATGTCTACCACCCGCCAAGCTCGTTAAACACCACAGCGCCTGCGGGTACCAAAAGACAAAACCCCATCCCAGGATTGCCAAAAGCGCGACACTCATAACAAGCCAGTAGGCAGAGCGTACGTTATTCAAGCCGTCCTTTAACAAACGATTGACGAGCAGCCAAATTTCCTTGGGCACGTGCATGCCCGCCTCCTTTCGCACAATGGGCTCAAGTGGATGCTGCCGTGCAGGAACGTTGAGATATGTCAAATCCTCCAGCGTGCGCGCCAAAAACGTCGGCACATAGGTGCCCCCGATGGTAATGAAAAAGTCTTTCCCATTCTTAACGCGCAGAATGAGGATGACGTGGATCGCATCCTGATAGGACAAAACAGATCCAGCGCAACAGTGTGATCAAACTAGATCCAAATTTACAGACGACGCCACATGTGCCAAACAGGCCTTTTGTGATACCCGCCCTTCCTCTATGACGGACCTTGCCCACGTTCAGGTCGGCTGCGGCATCCACGCTGATTCGGACGGTAAATCGTAACTTGGCCTACGGTGTTGGAGTTTGGTCCTGGTCAATATTTTGCTCAAGTGCTCGAGCTGGGTAAGCCACAACTCGCAAAAACTTTGCACACCTCTTGCCCTTGAAGAATAACATTGGCACCGCCATCCACGAGTAGCCACTTTGGTAAAGTGCCTGTTTCGAGATGATCTGTCACAATGTCAAAGCTGGCAGCCACCTGCGCTTGCATTTGCGATTCGAAACAAGAGCCATGACGCGGTTGTAATATTGGTGTGAGTCTCGAGAAAATTATGTGCCTGGCCGTTTTTGAAGCACGCACCGGCCCGGTGTTGCGAATTGTCAAGGACTGAGACTTGTTGAATCCAAATTTGCACTCGCCAAAGTCAAACTAATAAGCACCGTGGGTGTGAGCAGCCATGACAGCCGATCAAATGGCCTTATTCACCACGCAAACACAATCGCGTGGGTGGACGGATCACAGCAGACATGACAGCACATGCGCAAACCTGTTGGGTATCCACTTCGATCGTGGGCATGGTTGAATTTTCAAGGGCGTCCAGTTGGCGCAATACTGAAACGTAAATTTCTCGATACTTGTCTGCAATGACCGAGGCCACCTGCAAAAGATACCAGAGTTGCAAGAAAGGCGTTGAGCAGGCTGCTACACCTCAACGAACTTGATGGCGTCAGGATGGTGCCAAACCTGAATCAGAAAGCGCGCGCGAACGGGCTTATGGTCCGAGACGCGCAGCTCAGGCACGGAAGTGTACTCAATGTTAGCCACCTATGACCACGGCCAGACGCACGTGAAGAACCGGACACGCCGCACTGGGCCAACAAACTGCAACCCTCACGACTGCAGGACAACAACCATGCAGCAAGACGTGACCATCTCACCTTGTTGACGGAGGAGCGCTGCCCCTCATCGGGCTCATAGTAGAGGATTCGGTCCGTGTACGAAGGCGTGCGTTGTTTCTCACTGGATTCCACGAGCAGAGCAGTCAGTCAAGAGGCCAGAGCCGTTTCTTCGACCCAAGGCCGGAAGTCATAGCATGTCATTGGATATGGACACCCACAGAACGGTTGTGACCAGCCCACCTGGTGTCCCATGTGTCCGTGCCAGGATCAAACTTGTAGGTTGGCATGAATTCAATCGGTGGCTCTTTGAACCTCACAAAGGCAAGACCTGCAGTCTGTTGAGCCTTGAGCTGGTCGTTCTTGATGAGCTCTTCCATATTTTGCTGCTCCACCCACTGACGCACGCTGGCATCTGTTGTGTCCGACACGATTAAAACATTAACAAGAAAACACGAAACAACTCGACACAACTCGACACAACTCGACACAACTCGACACAACCTCGCGATGGGTCGTGCAGGGTCAAGCCGAAGAAAGGTTTACAAGCATCGGCAATACTCGACATACATGGGGCATCGATGCGGTAGTTGAGGTCACCCAACCAAAACAAATAATCGTGCTCTGCCGCCATACCAACACGCAAGCGAAACCACACATGAGGTCTCGACCATGACGCACAAAAACGCTTACGCGTTTCCACCCCTTTGCAAGCAACCTGTTCTCGCATTCAGCAGACTTACCCTGTAAACTGCGGATGCCTGGCCCCATGCGTTCAAAGCCAAGCCGACGGATGACCTCATGATGGTCCTGTGGGACGGCTCAATGACAGATTGTGGCCAGCGCCATAAGCAACTGTGCCATGCCACCAATCCTGCGCGAACAAAGTCAGTGGCGCATACGTGCCTGATTGCGGCGAGCGACCGCATCGTCGTGGGCCGCCAAATGTGTGGCAACAAAACAAATGTCAGTGTCTTTGATCGTCAAACTAATAGCAACACCACCCTTGTTGCCCTAGGGACAGCAACAAACCGGCGAACCGTGGATCAGACCGCGTACAGACGAGTTGATCAAAGGCCTTGACCTTGGATTGACCAATTTGAGAAAAAGCCGTACCAAAACGCCCATTACGCCGCATCCCACGGCATCAGAATGAAGACGAGTAATGTAAGGCGTCCAACGAGCTTTCACAAACACGACGATGAGCATGCCCACAAGCTGGCGTGACTTGAGCTACGTTGCCCGAGCAGATGAGTTGCCCAATATGAAACGATGAGATGGAGAGCGTGGAAGGAAAACAAAAAGTTGTATCACGGAGAGTTCGCCACCAAGCACATGGTGCGCATGCTGTCAACATGAAAGCATGAAACCAACCCGAACGTAGCGCTCGGAACGGGGCAGTGCCTTGGCCAGCGCCTCTGACCATTCCTATGAGCCACATGCTTAATGAGTGACACTAGGTATGCCGCTTCAAGTGCCTTTTGCACCAACCTCCTCGCGCTTGGTGTCTGAAAACACGAAGGCTTCTTTGCTCAAATCCAACTCTTGGAACCTATGATTGTGGGTAGAGCATGGCACCACACGGTCGACCGTGTGAGGCATTGCTGCGGGCGACAGCGTGTCCAAAGGCAAACCGATACCGACCCAAACACGT
The DNA here is from genome assembly GCF_000002865.3 of Monosiga brevicollis MX1. NCBI lineage: Eukaryota > Choanoflagellata > Craspedida > Salpingoecidae > Monosiga > Monosiga brevicollis. Next base: position 1,173,068 of record NW_001865039.1, on the reverse strand, counting down.
AGAGATCGGCAGGGTCGTCCTGGGCTACCCAGGGTGAGAGGTCAACAGGCCCATGTTCGTCAACGGGACGACGCCCATTCACGTTGTAAGTGCCTGAGAGGAGGTACCACCAGCGGTGCAGCTTTAGGTTGAGCACTTTATGGACGGCATAGTATGGCAGGCACAGTCGGCAGATAGCCCACAGAAACGACATACCAATGGCGACCGACAACGGCTCGGTCTGTGTAAACTCTGACTCTCTGGTCTGCATCTGCTTGCGAATCCACGCTTCCTTCCAGGATTGGATCTTGGTATCGCTCAAGGACAGGCCGCGCTGTGCGGCAAAGGAGAGCCGATCGTCCTCAGCCACGGCTGTTGTCGCCTCGGCTTCCTCCCCTTCGGGGTCATCCTCGTCCAGTGATACTGTCATGGAACATGCACGATCGCGCGATGGTGTCGGGGTCAACGGTGTTGGAGCTGAGCAGGCGGCCCAGGATTGGTGCGATATGACCTTACGCAAAACAGAACGGTGCCAGTTGGCATTGATGCTGGACGACGCCCGACGATTGAAGCGTCGGCAAATGCTGTTGTACAGCCAGACGTGGGTGTTGTCGCCAGCGACTTGGCCTTGTTTGGCTGTGCGCACGTGGGGACGTGAGACGGGTTTTACGAGGGACCATCAGGTCGAGGGGAGCCAGCCAATGCAGTGACGCGGGTACCTTGGGCAAATGCTTCGACTAGCCGGTCCACCATGGGACGGTGCTCCAGCGCAAATCGGTACAGCTTCTGCTGAATCAACCGAATGCCCCCTTGGAGTGTGTTATGTGCAAAGCGAGGTGTCGTTGCCAAGGACATGATCAGTTTATTCGGACGAACAACGACGCCTGGCTTTGCATTGATGCGATACGAACCAGGTTGGATGGTCTGGCCCGAGATGGTCAACAATGCCTCGCTTGCGGAATGCTCTGGGCGCCGTCAAATTGAGCATGTCAGTGCAGAGCCTGACTCGGGATTGGGGTGCCAGGTGGCGCTCTAGATTTACCTTCGATTTCGATCGTCGACTCACAGCCGATAGCAAGGCCATAGTCCAGCTACAACCACCAGGGATTATGCGAGGCGCGGCGTTCGTCTTTCCTAGGCGACTTAAAACATGCGATGTGGAGTGGGCTCGCCGTGTCTGGGTTGAGCTAGGCGTACCGTTGGGCGGATGGTTTCCGGCATGACTGCATCACCATCCAAAATGCCAACGTACAAGCCATATTCAATGGTGCCCCCTCTGTGTGTTTACGTGGGTGTGTGAGCGCGTGCACAGACGTGGGTGTGCGGCGTTGGTTCGGCATGAGATTCGATGCACCGAATATCCACAAGAGCTTTTTTTGCAGTGGCGTCTGCCTGCCGCACAATTGCAGAGGGGCGGGCCCAAACTCACGTGCTACGCAAAAGCTCGATGCTGCGAAACGTGTCGTTGTGACCAATCTCTTGGCAGGGCACGAGCGCCAGTGAGTCGGCCTATCGACAGCGAGCAAGGCAGCGATACACAGCCTCGATGAGCTGGGCGTGGGAGGCAGGGTCGAGTCGGCCCTCGAGTGTCAGCACAGGGGTTTAACAGCTTACAAGATCGGTCAGAGATGCCGCAGATGTGGAACTGCCATGGGATGACGCGAGCGCCATCCCACTAGTTGCAACTGCCGCTACTCCGCCGTTCTCACTGAAGCTAGACTGTAGCCCTGTGGTCGTCACCGAGCCGTCGACATCCAACGACGCTAGCCTCTGTGTTTGAAGCGTCCACGGGAGTTTACAATTGAGCACCCCCGCACTTCTTTCCTCGCCCTTAACCTCAGCTCTCCCTCGGGTTGGACACCGGGTTGGACAGCCACTGGCAACGGCGTCGCTCCCACCTTTCAATCCCGCGCGAAGCGAGAAGTGGTGTTGTGTCCGTTCGTGTCGGACGCTGGAAATGCTCAACTGGCGCGGCTGAAAATGTCAGCGAAATTTTGTCTCACTGCCATTTTTTCGGGGTTTTTGGTTGAATTTCCATCAAATTTGTTTCAATTTCTCGATTCATTTGGATGTGAGTGCGCGATGTTGTGGAGCGAGTCCGCTCTGCTATGGGTTTGTCTGTTGAGAAGTCCAACACCTGCATGGCTCTGGTTCTGGATCGATGACGGTCATACACGATTCGAGCAAAAACATTCAACAGGCAGTCAATTATTGTAATGTTAAAAAGTATGTTCTTATCGAGAGTTAAGATAAAAAAAAATCGAATCATTGATGAAGCGGATGCACCTGATCGAGAACTTCTCAAGATCTTGGTCTTTCGTTTAAAGCGAGCACACGGACACAAAGAGGATTGACAGCGCCGCGCAGATAACCTGTACAACGCCATACACACACTGTTGGCAGCGATCACTCTCAAGGACGCGGGGGGCGGGGACAAAAAACAAGCAAACAAGCACCCAAAAGAGAATACGTTTTGATCACGAGGTCACATTTGGGCGTTGTCCAAGTTGTTTCCAGTAGTTGTCAACCTCGACACCCTCCCACGTCTCTTTTCCATGCAAAGACCTAGGTCGAGCCGTTGAGCGCATGAGTACACGAGCACAGCGCGTGTAGTAAGCAAAACGGCGCAGCACACCGCGTGCAGCCTGATCCACGCACCCAAACACGCCAGTGCACAGCTCATCCAGCGTGCTAGTCTCGACCGGCGCCAACCCGTGAAGGCACACGTCCAAGTTGGCCTACCAACACAGGCCGGGTTCAGCACACACGAGGCGAGCGTCACTGAGTGGCCAAAAGCGCGTGCGCAGGCTTTACCTCCAGCTGCGCCAAGTGGGCCGTGGATACCAGCGTTGTGGCGATTCGGGGATTGGACAGACTGTAGTGTAAGGCCAACCGACTCAAGTTGACACCACGACTCTACAACGAATCAACCCGATTGCCGCAAAGTGAGGCTAGAGAAAGCATGCACAGCGCGCTCCAGCCCCAGGCCGGCGGTGTCATACCTGGCACAAAGCCAACGCGTCCTGACACGCGGCCTTGATGGCCGGCCCTGCCGGATGCCAGCTTGGTGGCCCGTCGGTGCTTAGTAGGCCCATCGAGAGGGCCTATATATATATTATGGCAAAGGCACGCCGAACAAGCGCAAGGATAGACGGGTTGATCGAGGGACAACAAGAAGAGAGATCAGAGTGATCGAGATTGAGAGAGAGAGAGAGCGAAGTAGAAAGAGGTGTTCAAGTCGAGCTCGGGCACGGGGTCGTGCTCAAATGACCTACGCTGGCATTGATCACGTCAATGTCGTGGGCAGCGTAAAAGTCCAAATGTTCCAGTAGCGTTGAATCATTGAGGGTATAGTGGCAATACGTCAAAGCCGTATCAATGCGCACAGGGCTGTGTTCGACCAGATAATGGTGCACATCCAGAGGATAACCTAGGGTAGACGCCCGCCATGCCCCGTCGGTGAGCATTCTGTTGTGCCAGGGGTTAGTCAAGTCGAGCACCACAAAATTGTTGTTGAGGCCTACCCGTGATGCCAATGTGGCGGATCTTGCCGGCCTCCTTGGCCTTGAGCAGAGCAGGAAGTGTCTCAGAGCAGATCAAATCAAGCGAGGGCGCAAATTCGGGATCATGCACCTACGATAGCAAGGGCAGATCAACACAAGAGGCCGCCCCGCATTTCGAGGCCGTGAGCTGATCCCCGGTACACCAGCCCTGGTGTCACGAGGCAAACATTTACCCAGCTAAGGGCCAGCGTGGACCATACCTGCCCAACATCCAAATAGGCCACGCCAAGGCGCTCAAGGGACTCGTCGATGCTAGCAAGGACGCGCTCGGCGCGAAAGTCAAACATCTCCTGCACGTTGGGCTTGTATCGTCCCACCTTGCTCATGAGGTAGAAGCTGTCGCGGGGTAGGTGGGGCAAAGTCTGTCCCAGGACCCTCTCGCTCTTGCCGTGACCATACCAAGGTGCCGTATCGACCAGATTAATGCCTGAGTCAGGCTCGAACAGAATGGTGACTCTGAGATCGGATGTCGCACGGTACAGCTGTCAAGACATTGCTTTAGCATTCACTGATGCAAACAAGTACCTCGCTGTATGGCGGAGCGAATGACAGCCGCACTCTCCGTATCAGAGGTGTCTCCAAACACGGAACCAAATGCCGATCCACCCAGAGCCAGTGGCGCCACTGTCCACCCGGTGTGGCTCAGCTGCCTGTCATGTCCATGTCCATGACAGCAAACGACATCAGATCCGTACTCTGAGACTCTCTGCCAGTCAAGCACCTTTCATGCCCTTTCTCGCGCGATACGACCCAGACCTACCGATACGGCATCTTCTTCACGGCCTCCTCATCATGGAAGCCCTCCACAAAGGTCGCTGGTCGCCCGGGCTGCATCGCCATGTCCACAACTCGATCCCCAAGTACAAATTGTCTGACAAAACCGCAGGAAGACGATTCGATGTTCTCCGTCTTACATCCGGATGTACATATTAAACGGATCTGCTCTGGGCATACGCGGCCTCCCTTCCTGAGTTTTGTTGGACTGGGTTGAACTTGGGCTGCGTAGCTGTGAACTCAAACGGAAAAAAAAACGCACAGCGCAGCACAAGTCATCTCACACACACATCAATTTTAACTTCCTGGGATGAAGATGTTGCCCTGTAAGTCCGTGCAGCGATTTTGCAAATCTGCATCGGAGGGCCGGTACCTCGCGCTTCGTTATGCTTATATGAACATGTGGCATTTGACAGTGTCGTCCTTTAAAATCGAAAACGAGCGCATCCTGTTCGATGGCCATCAAGTCCACGAGCCCGCCTGCTGTTATCCCAAAAGGTTCTGACTAAAGAGGCGTCGAGGGGACTTGTCTGCCTCAGCACTGCGGGGAAGATAAATGCGCACTTTGGGCAGGATGCGAGGGTGCTCAGCATGCACCCGGGCCATTTGACAGAGCGTGCTCCAGCGTGGCGCATGGGACGGTGTGAGGAAGCGCGGCGGTTGGGCTTGTGCTCCATGCTGAGTGGTGTATGACTGAATTTCACGCAAGAGCTGGTCTTCGCAGAGCATGATGCGAATCTTGGTCTGGGGCACTTGAGGGCCACGCTCACAGGTAAACGCCATGATGAGGGTGACGCAATGAGTGGCATTGCCTGCCACGCGATGAAGTGCGCCTTGGCCGAATCGGCAGGCGACTGCATTTTGAGCAGCCTTCATGATGGGGGTGTAGAGCTGCTTTCGCTCGCTGTCCTCCATGCCTGGGTCAGCAAACATCAGGCAATCGTCCTCCGTTGTCTGAGCGGCCGCCTCCAGGACGTAGTCGTTGACTAGTGGGTTATTGTAGGTCATCTCCGTCAGATTCTGTTCAAGCAGGGTGGAGAAGTAAAGGGTGCGCTCGCCACGGGGATGCTCAAACCAGTTGAGGGAGAAGTTGATGCATTTGTAAAACTCGAGGCGGGCAAAAGCCATTTTGCGTTTGCGATCGGCATATACGCTGAGCAGATATGCGGGTATGGCAGCGACGGTGGCCAAGATGGCGTCGGGCAAGTGTTCAGCAGCAAAGTGGAGAATGCCGTGCTTCTGATAACCCTCGGAAGCCAAATTGAAGTGCACCATGGTTTCCATGGCAAGGATCAAGGCGATGCCAGATAACACCAGCCCCACCAGAATGAAGAACCAATCTGTCAAATGTTGGGCACAGCATGGGACACAGAAGCAGGCAACATGTGTGTGAGCTATGCAAGCACACCAATTTGTCAAAGCAGTATGTATCGGTGCTTCCATGAATCTATGGCTTAATATGGCGCTGATGTGGATGCCTGAGCTGTGGCGAGGCTAGCGAATGACAAAGGGATGTGCGGGGAAATGACGCACATTCATAGTCCATGGCATAGTCCTCCAAGAAGCTGCGTACGGCTCGCCACCAGCCACGCCGCCGGCGAGCCCGGGGCGAGGGGGTAGCGCTTAGTTGCGCAGGAGGTGGAGACACGGGCGTGGGCGTGGGCGAGGGTGTGGTGGCCGGTAAAGTTGCGGGTTTGCGCGGGGTGCTAGTGATGGGTGCCGAGAGTGGTACAGGTGGGGATGCCGCTTCTTCTTGTTGAAGCGGGCTAGCTTCAATCGGGCTAGGTTCCCTCTTTCGTGTGGGCGTGTGATTCACGCGCACGCGCGGGGATCGTCCAATCACAACAGGGGGATCATGAGCACGTCGCTCCTCCTCTAGGCTGGTGATGGCGCGTGTTCGACGTCGTGTCACGCGCTGCTCTTCCATGTTGCCGACTAATGCAAAACGATAGTCGCTTATATGCTAGCATCTGACTTGATATTGGGCCAGATGAGCATGTGCGCTGCCAAGCCTCGAGAGCCCAGAGCGCGACGAAAAAAAAAAAAAAAAGGTGATGGCCTTTGCGCCAACAAACTGTAAGCCCGATTCCTGGTTTTAAAAGTTGGCGGGCTTAACATGTAACGCGTCAGTTTAACGTGTTTCAATCCACACCCTTAACCACCTTGTCATCGTTTTCTTTCGCACACAATCGCACAGAGACACAGACAGAGACAGAGAGTCTTCTGTTCTTTTGTTCATTTCTTTTGTCTCCCTCTGTCTTTCTCTCTGTCTCTCTTTGTGTTGTTGTGCTGTTGTGTGCACAGTGGGTCCTGTCGTTATTTCTTCTCTCGGCGGCTTCAAAAGGTGAGCGGCCCTCGAGGGGGGAGGGGTCAACAGGGCAAATGGGGGTGATGCGTTGAGGGGGGATGGGCGACTCTTGAGGAGGTTGAAGCGGTGGGATGGAGGTGGCTTGGTGATGGATTCAGCTAGCCGCGGGGTGTCTAGGTGGCTCTGGAGTTTTGAAACGAGGGCTGCCATCTTTGTGTTGTTTTGCTGCTGCTCAGGTTTCCTTGCCGACCAACGCCGGGCCCTTGTGTCTCACCTGGGGTCCCTCTTTTGTAGTCAGAGTACAGTGTTATAAACTGCAACCGTCATCATGAAGATTGAGGAAGTGCAGTCCACGACCAAGACGCAGCGCGTCTCCCATCACAGTCACGTCAAGGGCCTTGGTATCGGAGAAGATGGCAAGGTGCGTCTGTCGGCCGTCAATGGAATCAGATTCGCGTCGGGTTCCGGGTTCTTGCTCACACGCGCTTATGTGTTGCTAGGCGTTGCCTGTGGCCGCTGGTCTGGTGGGCCAGGACAAGGCCCGTGAGGTATGTTGTGCCACAGCTGCTCATGCCGTGAGTCAGCGCTCACCACTTTGAGACTCATCTCGTTCTGTTTGCCGGGGAATTTAGGCGGCATCCATTGTGGTCGATCTGATCAAGGCCAAGAAAATGGCCGGTCGCGCCATGCTCTTTGCCGGTCCGCCAGGCACGGGCAAGGTGCGAGACATCATCGTGGCGTTGACCTTATTCTGGTGGCTTTTGTCAGAGTTTGCTTGCTGCCTTTTTTTTTCCTTGATCCTGCATTGACCCGGTGTTCTTTCCATCCGATGTCAATTCACGTGTTGTTTAGACGGCTCTTGCTCTGGCCATTAGCGCCGAGCTCGGACCCAAGGTGCGATATCCGAGCATGCCTGCTCGCTTTGCCTGAGCTGGGCGGGCACGTACGTCGTGTTTTCGTACGGTCGCTGATATCTGCTCGTGTGTGTGTGTGTGTACATCCACACGTAGGTGCCGTTTTGCCCCATGGTTGGTAGCGAGGTCTACTCGGCTGAAGTCAAGCCCACTGGTGCGTATTTTGACAGTGGATTGGAGAAAAAATATCGACATTTCCCTCGCGAGCTATCTCACTTGCTTGACTTGCTGTTTTTGTTCCCTGCTCAACAGAGGTTTTGATGGAGAACTTTCGTCGTGCCATTGGCTTGCGCATCAAGGAAGTGAAGGAAGTGTACGAGGGCGAGGTGGGTTGCTCAGCGCTTTGCCTGCCGTGTGCTTCCAGGTGTTACACCCTTTTGGCTTTGATGCAGTCTTACTTGTTTGCCGATCGATGGTGACGGCAGGTGACGGAGCTTACACCAGCCGAGCAGGAGAACCCCGTCGGTGGTTATGGCAAGACAGTGACGCACGTGGTGATTGGTCTGAAGACGACCAAGGGCACCAAGCAGCTCAAGCTGGACCCAACCATCTACGAAAGCTTGCAGAAGGAGAAGGTTGAAGTGGGTGACGTCATTTACATTGAGGCCAACAGCGGCGCTGTGAAGCGTCTGGGTCGCTCAGACAACTTTGCGACCGAGTTTGACCTCGAGGTACGTGCGTGCAACTGATGCTATGCAAAGTGCTTTGCAGCAGAAAAAAGAAACTCTATTTGGATCCGTGTAACAAGTCTCGGGGACACAGGATGCTTCTTTTCTGATCATTTTGGCACCCTATTTCGTCCGCTCGATAGGCGGAGGAGTACCTGCCGTTGCCCAAGGGGGATGTGCACAAGAAGAAGGAGATTGTGCAAGACGTGACGCTGCACGATCTGGATGTGGCCAACGCGCGGCCGCAGGGCGGCCAAGACATCGTCAGCATGATGGGCACGCTCATGAAGCCCAAGAAGACAGAAATCACGGAGAAGCTGCGCAAGGAGATTAACAAGGTTGTCAACAAGTATATTGACCAAGGCACCGCCGAGCTGGTTCCTGGCGTCCTTTTTGTTGATGAGGTGGGTTTTTGCTTTTGACTCTCAATATGCCGGCGAGAAGGCGAAGTGATGATTGTCAGGGGTTTAAAAGCCACCAAAAGATTTTGGTTGGGGGAGTCGGAGGCACAGGTGTCGACTTCATGCCAAGAGGCATCAAGGGCCCCTTTTCTTGCACTCAATCACTCGTTGCCCTTTTTCAATGCAGGTGCACATGTTGAACTTGGAGTGTTTTACCTATCTTAACCGGGCGCTCGAGTCGACGTTGTCACCCATTGTCATTTTTGCCACCAATCGTGGTCATTGCACAATCCGCGGCACAGACATCCTGTCACCGCACGGCATGCCGCTTGATCTCTTGGATCGCGTCATGATCATCAAGCTCATGCCCTACGGCCAGGAAGACATGAAGCAAATTTTGAAGATTCGTGCTGAAGTTGAGGGTATCACTGCTGATGACGAGGCCCTAAACGAGCTTGCTGCCATTGGCGTTGCCACGACACTGCGGTCCGTCATCTTTGCCCGTTGACATGCGTTTCGACCAGGGGCTGCTGCAGCTTGCCGAGGTGACAGTGCGGATCAGATATGCCCGGCCCACTCGCTCATGACACGGATATGACTCAACTGCTTTTAGGTATTCGGTGCAGCTGTTGACGCCCAGTTTCTTGCTCGCCCGCATCAACGGTACGTTTGGCTTGTTGCATGCAGCGACAAGACCTGTTCAACTGGCGGCGTGCTTATGGGTCTGGGCGGTGGGCTGGTGTAGGTCGCGACGCGTTGTCCAAGGCCGATATTGCGGAAACCCACGTTCTCTTCAAGGATGCCAAGGCCTCGGCACAGATCCTGATGGAAAAGGGAGCCAAGTTCCTTCTCTAAGTCTGTTTCATGTCCTCATGCTCCGTCGTGCTTCACATGTCAAGAGCAAATCAGAAATAAACTTGAAAAAAAAAAATTCATCGAGAAAATAAAATCTGACAAACCACACTGATTGACAAGTGGTAGCATCAAGTGGCAGAAGCGAACGTGTGCTGGAGAGAGAGAGAGAGAGAGAGAGAGAGGGGAAGCTTGACGAGTAGTTTTGACTCTTGGGCGAGCAGCAGGTTGGTCTGGAGGAACAAACGGCAGCCCGTGTGTAGTGGCACTGGAGCCAACATTGGTATCGTGATATGTGTGTGGTGTGCATTTGTGAGTGAGGATGGTTGGAGCAACAGATTTGGACCACCAGAACAGAGGCGAGAACACCCTGAAGTGTCCTTAACAGATTGATTTTTCGGCTTTTTCGAGTGTGCGCGCATGTGTGAATGAGCGTGTTAGCGCGGCCACGAACCACGATGTGCAGATGACTGATTGCTTGGCACTGCCTTTTGCTGTGCCCGCTTTAGATCTAGTCAAGGCCCACATCCCTCGATTCTCGATTGCCTTCTCAACCAGCACGATGGTTCGTTTCTGCCCGGGGAATGGTGCATCAGGCAGGCGCAGGCAGGGTCACTGAGGATGTTTGCCTGGTCATGGCCTCACAATGCCACATGCTAGGCGTACGATTACGATCCCCGTGGCCAGGATTTCAATGTGGCCTTTCAAGCGGACAGCGAGTGGGTCGATGCACAGTGCCGTTCTCAGTCGCGTTGGGCCATGTCTTCGGAACATAAACTTACGAATGCTTGCCTTGGGTCCCCATCTCTCTCTCGTTCATCAGCTTTGGTGCAAGCAACGTGCGAGGCAACTTCAGCGACACCAAGCCCCGGATATTGCTCATGGGCCAAAAGCGGTAAGGTTCAGGACAAGGTCTTGGCCCGCAAGCAGGAGTTTCTGCTAGACCGCCATCTGTCTGTTCATGGCGGCAATTGTGTTGAAGTTCCAGCATGTGGCCAGCCTTTCATGTCCCCTCTTTGCTTTTTTCTTGCCCTGCTCGCATAGGTCGGGCAAGTCATCCATCCAGCAAGTTGTCTTTCACAAGATGTCTCCGAACGAAACCCTGTTCCTTGAGACCACCAACCATGTGGTGAAGGACGGTGCGTGACCACCATAACCGGCTGCTCGCCCTTCAATTGGCCTTTGAATTGGATCCTGACCCCAACGATCAGGATGCCACGATCATCCTCCATCTCACCTGGTCAATGCTGGGTCTGGTTGTACCGTATCAATAGAGATTTCCAACAGTTCGTTTGTCCAGTTTCAGGTGCGGCTTGGTTGTTCAAGCTGCGAGACGTCCATCTGCGGACTCTCAATGCTTGCTTGCGTGTATCTGGCTTTTTTTGGAGGCTTGGCGTGACTCATTTATTGACTTGGCCGACGCTGCTTTCGCGCAGATTTGGGATTTCCCTGGCCAGATTGACTTCTTTGACCCAGCTTTTGATGCTGAAGTCATCTTTGGTGGCTGCGGAGCACTTGTCTTTGTTATCGATGCTCAGGTCCGTTCTTTCATCCTTACCGTCCATGGCCACCGTCCATGCCAGATTGTTGCCTCTCTGGTTGGCTCTCAATGACTGGCCTCTGTTGATCACCCATGCTCTGATACTCAGGACGAGTACATCGAGCCACTTGCGCGCCTGCACCAAACAGTGGTGCGGGCCCACCAGGTACGCAAGGTGCTTGTGCGTTGGGCCAAAGTTTGCGTCGCCATCTGTGTCTAGCTCATTTCACTCTGATGCACAGATCAACAAGGACATGTCCTTTGAGGTCTTCATTCACAAAGTTGATGGCCTGAGCGACGACAACAAGATTGACGTTACTCGCGACATCCACGAACGTGTCAAGGAAGAGCTGGAACATGATGGCTTGGAGGATGAAATCCACATGAGGTGGGGGCTCTTGACAGCACCTTCTTCTTGCCACGCAGGATTTCCGATTGTGTCCCATCTCGCCCTTGTTGCTTTCCATCCTACACTCCCTTTGGCCCCAGCCCCTTGTTTTCGAATCCCGATCGCTCACAGTGTCCGCGGGCGTCACAACAAAGCTCACAATTGTGTGATTTTTTTGCCAATAGCTTTTACTTGACCAGCATCTATGACCACTCTATCTTTGAGGCCTTTAGCAAGGTGGTTCAAAAGTTGATCCCCCAGCTGCCCATGCTCGAGAACCTCCTCAACACCCTCAACAACAAGTGTGGCATTGAGAAATCGTTCCTGTTCGACGTTGTTAGCAAAATTTACATTGCGACCGACAGGTAAGACCTGTATTCTTAGCGTTACACCCTGTGGTTGCCCACGGTCATGTCCTTTGCACTTAGCCCGAAGGAAACAAAAAAAACGTCACATCTCATTGTGTGGCCTGCTTGGGCGTGGCTAGCACACCCGTGGATATGAAGTCGTATGAGTTGTGTTCAGACATTATTGACGTGGTCATTGACGTGTCTTGCATTTACGGGTGCGTACCTGGCGGACAGCTGGTTTCTATGCCTGCTGCTCCTTGTACTCGATGAGGTTCAGTCCGTCCCTCATCTTGACATTTCCTTTTTTTCTCTTTGGATCGGTGCTCCAGCACGGGCGATGATGGGACCGCAAGTGCATACGACGTCAAGTCTAGCTCCGTCATCAAACTCAGCAACGGCAACGTTCTATACTTGCGTGAAGTAAACAAGTGCGTGGGCAGAGCTTGCAGGGACTCTTTGCATGGGTACATAAAACAGGAAGGGTAGCGGCTCGCATGGAAGGTGGCCGAGACCAGGATTGGATTATAGCCGAGATGTTCTTCAAGGTCCTCGAGCTGCGCCCTCCGTTTCACTGACCGTTGTGCACTTGTAGATATCTGGCGCTGGTCTGCCTGGTGTCCAAGGACCCGGCAGAGAAGCAAGGGATCCTCGACTACAACTTCCACTGCTTTCGCGATGCCATTCAGCAGGTTTTCAAGGTTCACCAGCGCGCCATTGAGAGCCGCCAATAGAGCCCTTGTCCCGCTTGCTGGTGTCTCCTCGTTGGTGTCAAGTGTTTTTGTTCTTTCAAGGTAAAAAAATTGAACCTAGTCAGCTGACCCCGTATGCCTCGGCGCATTGCGCAGCCACTGCCACTCTGGAGGAAAGTCAGCTTCTTGGTCACCTTGGTGCCATCGGCGAGCCCACACATCCTGATCAACAACCATCGCATGCCCGAAATCAAGATTTAGCGATGTCGTTAGAAATCTGACATTTGATCCGCTCGCGCGGCTCGGTCCGATTGCTGTGTGGTTTTTTTTTTTCTCTCTCTCTCTGTCTCTCTCTCTCGTTTTTTTTTTTTTTTTTTTTCAAAAGTTGAGGGCTTGAATGGTTTAGAGACAGAATGGCAGAGACGAGAGGCGACGCGCAGCGCGACGGCGGGTGCTGAGAGGGCGGTGACAATAACGTGGACAGCTTGGCGGAACTACCGTTGTCTGCTTCACTTGGAGTGTTTCAAGGCTTTGAGGATCCGGGCTGGGATTCTCTGTGATTTCCCAGTTCAACTCCAGCGCTCTCCGCCGCCATGTTGTTGAGCTGTATCCTGCTTCGATGGTGCCGCCACCTGCTCGACCATCGGGGTGCTACAACGGACGCCAGCGCTGATTCCAATGAGTGCGCGCACAGCTTGCGGGTCGACCCTATCCAAGTGTCTGCGGCCCCTGTTTCACTTCTTCTTGCGCTGTTCCCTGGACATTCACTCTTGTAGGCTATCGCTGGTCGAGTTTTTGCTTCACCAACGTCGTCTGATGCTGCTGGCCAAGACCCTCAGCGAGAGCAAACCGACTCGGCTCAAGGCGCGCTTGGTCAGTGACATAGGCGACACACAATGCGGGTTGTGTGGAAAGAGTGGGATGGACGGGTAGAATCAGACTATCTGGGTTGCCGTGCGTAGACTCACATGCCTTTGCTCGTTCACAATCCAACCTGGGTTCCATGTCCACTTGTCGGCGTACCGCCGCGGCCTCCGTTGCATCGCACCAACTCGCCACAGACACAAGAGGAGGATCGTGATCAAGCCTATCTTTTGTTCAAAATCGATGGTCTCTTGCTGCCTGAGCTGCGGCACCCCATTGTGGATGAGCCCACGCTCACGGCCGTCCTCTTCAAGGTGATCACCCATTATGAGCTCTATCAGAATCACCACCGCCTGCGTTTGGCCATTGAGCCCATGCGCAGCGGACCAGAGAAGCTCATCCTGGCCTGGATTCAAACCTTGGCCCCAGATTCGCCCCTAGCACAGGTTCGCCTCGCTGGTAACGCCGTCTGACACCCTGTTGGTGCCGTGGGCGGTATCCGTCAAGCTGCCTCTCGCATGCACTGCTCTCATCAGCCACCATGCTCAAATACTTTGCACGTCTCGCACTTGAAATCTTCAGGCTGATAACCTGACTACAGCTTGGCGTGATGGTCACTTGTTTGAGGAATTTCTCCGTGTGGCCCTGCATGTCATCGAGGGCGGCCCAGGCGCCGATTCACCCGCGGCGCGTTTGCAATTTTGCTTTGATGTCCTTGCCTCCCATTTGGACATGCCCTTGCTGCTTGCTCCAACGGAAGTAGCCTCGCCGGCTTGTGACAACCTCAGGTTTGATGCCGCCCTTTGTCTTAATAGCCCCAGCCCACACGCGACTTCCACGCAGCCATGTTCTTGAGTCCTCGGCCTATCCGTACCCATCTCATGCTCGATCTCTTCATTCGACGGCCTTTGCTCTGTTCGTTTTGATTGGATTGGCCTGTTTAGTATGGTGGTGTTCTGGAGCGTCCTTCGGTCTCGCGTCCTGCTGCCTTTTGAGATTATCCGTGTTGACAATGGCCAGGACATTCACATTGTGGATACGCCACTTTTACAACACATCCGAGGCCTATCAAGCGTAGACGCGGAGAACGACCGACCTCCCTCAGCCGATAGCCGGCCCAGTACCCCATCGGGATCTCGCGACGCCATCTCCACCTCCTCATCACGGTCCAGCGATCGCTCACAGGCGTACGTCCTCACCTTTTTTTTATTGTTATTATTATATTGGTCCTTTCGCAGCGCTCTGTCATGATGGCGATGAGAACCGCTGCTCCTTCCGTTTGGCTCACGTCGCAGATCTTGCTTCTCGCCTGTCTTACACGCCTACTAGGCAACCTACGGCACCCACCAGTACATCGCAACGTCGTGGGCTAGTCAACGCATTGCTTTCCCCTCCGCGTGCCCTGCGAAGACAGGGGCGCCGTCGGACAACCATCAGCATGGAAAGCACCGATGATGACAGTGCAGAGCGCAAGCTGCTACCGCGTCCCCCGAGCGCCGACTCGTCCCAGGCCCGCGATCACCGTCTACAAATGTTTCATAATCTCAACTCTTCTTCTTCGCCACACTTGCCAGCCATGGCGCAACCGCGAAGAATATCGTCACCGCAGCTGCCACAGCGGCGCTCGCTGACCGATGTTCACCACCCCGTCTTGCAGCATGCCAACTCCGACTCGGCAGCTCTGGCTCCTCCAAGTCCAGCCTCGGTGATGAGTGCTACTGCGCGGAGCACCAGTTCACCGACGCATACTTCGGCAATTCTTAGCCCGTCCAGCACGCTAAGCCCCTCCAACTCTTCCTCTCTCAACCTATCGCCCTACAAGCCGGTTCGTATTCTGCCTTGATAGGATGTCGCTGACACCACATGCGGGTTGCTCCGCGTGGCCACTACGAGCCAACTGTCGAGAGAGGGCACCGGGGGGCGTGGGGGGCAAGGGCAAGAGCGAGTTTTTGCTGTTTGACACCGTCTTATTTCATCTCGACTTGCTGGGCTTTTGGTTCATGTGCTGCCCTCTGCATCATTTCTCCCACCCTTGCCTCAGGTGATCAGTGCCAATGTTTCCATGTAAGTTTGCCCAGTTTTACTTCTAACGTGCCTTTTCGGCCCACTGTCAAGGCTCTGGCCCGTATGCTACAGTGTTCTTTTTTTGCTCTCACTGTTCTTTTGTGTAGGATGCTATCAATACCTACTGTCGTCTTGCGCACTGCTACATCTGTCCAGCACAGTAAGTTGGCGACGCAGTGTGATTGTCAGAGGTATAGGAGATTCGTGTGTCAACTGCTTTTCTCGTGCCTGCTCGCCTTGACGTGAACTCGCGTCGGACATCGTCCCCCGGTCCCTCTCGTGCAGATTTGCATGGGAACGCAATTTTGCATGTCACAGACAAGCTTGTACGGTTACAACGCAAAACCAGCTTCCACGATTGGTATCTGAGTGGCATTGAGCGGTACGTTGTGAGGCTAGGGAACCGACTTGAGCTGTTCTGCTTGCTGGAGCGGATCGTGGAGGTCGTGTTTGCAGCAGTCTCACTTTGTTTTTTTGGCTTCCTTATGCTCCAGCTATTTTGCACGCGATAAGGAGCATCTCGAGTTGGCGGTTCACAGCTCAAAGCACAATGGCCTCTTGCAACTCATTCTGCGTGTGGAGGACGCATATGCTTTGCAACGCATGATTGCGGAGCGACTGACGGACGAAAGTGACGCGTGATGTGTCCGAGGTTTGCAGCACTTCAAGTAGAGCACGAGGCTTCGCTGGTGCAATCTGCCATGGTGCCGTTTTTTAATTTTCTTGACTGAAGGGATCTTACGGTCAGATCAGGCGTGCTTGGTCTGGTTGCCATTTCATGCGGATTTACAACCGAGTTGTAATTGAGAGTGAGCTGTCAAACAATGGGATCGTTTCTGACATCATGACAATCTGCTTTTTCGTCAAGTCTTTCTGATATAAATTGTAATCACCTCGATCTTGCCCAGTCAAGCCGTCGAGGGGCCTCTGGGTAGGTCAATCCGTGGGAACAACACACTGCAAAACAGCCAAATCTGACACACAAATGCGCACCGACCTGGACTCACTCATGCGACTGAGCAAGCCAGATCACAAGCCTCGGGCTTTGGAGCAAGAACAGAACCGAACAGAGAACGCAATACACACATACACACTCAACTCATTTTTCATGTGCAGTGGATTTGCGCTGCTCCTCGAGGCGCTGCATGCGTTGCCTCTTGATCTGCGCATAGCGCCGCACATATTCGCGGGTCGAAGCACGCTCATGTGCCAGCCAGTCGGACAGCTCCGCAACGCGCAGAGTCTCAGCATGAAATCGCGAGCGCACGTACAACATCCATGCCCCACAGACGAGCAAAATGGGGACTACCACGCCGCGGCTGAACAAAAATTCCCACAAACTGCGAAATCCCCTATCACCACGCGCAACAGCATAGTCAACAATGTCATACATGCGTTTGATCTCGACCCCCGTCGTGTTGAAAGTCTCTTGCTGCGTGACTGCGTAAAATGGCCCACAAGACCCAATCTCTCGAACAAAAATGAGGAAGCAGCCGCAGGCCATGGAAAGCAACGCCACGACAAATAAATAGCTAAGCCAGCCAAGTCCAATCCCGCCAACAGCGGAGGGCAAGCGTAGAGGGCAAGCATAACAGAGTGGCGTGAGTGCGCAAGCCTACGAGAAAAAGTACATCCGGGTGGTTATTTTAGACAACAAGGTGCGGCGCCAACGTACGATTTGTACGTGAGGTCCGTCACATGGAACAAACGGATGGGTTCGGCCGGGAAATTAAAAATCTGTTTGAGAGAGCAAGGGCAGCCCCCCACACAGAGTCGAAAAAGAAGCAGGAGAATCAGGCAGATGTCTGTACATGAAATCTCCCTTGCTGCATCACACAGCCGGTATAGATTGCCAGCCTTGCTTCAAGTTGACGCATGGCAACTCGACACAGACCTGGCGCTGACGAATGAAAAACTCCACCAAGTACACGAGGAGTGCAAGCATGGGCAACAACGGACTCATGGCAAATCCCATCCAAACGATGGCCTACCAGCGGTGCCCAAAGGGTGAATGCAAAGCGGACGGTTTGCATTCCGGCCAAAAGCTTAGGCGTTAGCCACCATGGCTCGTGGGTTTCAGCGCAGCACACACAAACCTGACGGTAAAAGATGCCCAAGACGTAGCCCGTCACATTGAAGGAGGGTGGGTTGGCGCCAAAGCTAACGGTGAGGGCTGACCAGGCTAGGAGCAAAAGGTCGAGGCCGACTAAAGCAGACAGATACCCGAACGAGAGTCACAAATTCACGCAATCTTGCATGCTCGGCCCCTTAAACAGACATGGCATTGTGTCAAAACCAACCTCGCACAAACACGTCGAGGACAAAGAGCCGATAGAATTCTTGCCCTGTCCGGGTCTCCCAGCACGTGGTTGTGGAGACGGGGTGCAGGCGCAAAAAGTTGACAATGTATGTGCCCACAATACCCGCGCAGCCCAACAATGAGACGCTCAGTTCCCAGCTGCACGTAGTGGAGCATCACCGAATGAGGCAGTGGCACGTCACCAAAAACCATGTCAATGTCGGCCCAGCGAGTAAGGGGCGCGGCATCGTACTGCAGAATACGGTTGGGCTCGTCAAAATATACAAAGGTAGACAAGATGCGCACGCAGATGGGAAAGGCCACCATCGCCATTGTCAAAACAAAAGGCACTTTAATCACCGTCCACAGCCCATCGACTTCTGATGTACGTCCCACATAGTTCTAGCAGTATGTAGCATATCAGAGGCCATGCATGTGAGTGCGCTCAAGGGGCTTGTTGGCTTTGTTTCTTCGAGTATACACGGCAAATCCTACTAGGGTTGACGTACCTGAAGTTCAAAAATGCCAAAAGCGCCGGCCCCCGAGACGCCCATAAGCACAGCAGTGCTGAGTGCCGTATATGCTACTTTCTACCACGTAGGCCCGCACATCAGCCGCCCCACAGTTTGTGGCGAAGCAGGGACGATGAGGCAAGGGCAGGGAGGAGCGCATGGTGGCACGGATGCGATAGCTAATTGGCTTACCGCCAGGCGCGTTGTTGGTGCAGGGATGCAGCCCGCCAGCATGGGGGCGACGGCAAGGTTGATGTGTTGGTTGAGCAATTCGCGGGAGCGGACTCTGCAGGGAACCAAGGGGCCCACAGCAATGGATCAGGCTGGCCGTGCACTTGCGCAGAAGACAAGCGATGAAGGCGGTTTAATTCAGGCCGGTTGCCTCGCCCAACGCACTTGAAGGCAGAATGTGCACGGCGCACAACGTCAAGTCGACTGATGGAGTGGCTCCAGGATGTAAAAACCAACGCCCCAAAGGGGTTCAGCGAGGAGCTCTCGTTTGAGGGGCTGTCTTTTTGGAAGGAACGCTCAAGCGCGTACAGCAGCTGAAGCAGAACGACGACCATGACAGTGGGCAGGAGAAGGAAATATGCCAAGGCCAAGTTGAAGTTTTCTGAAGTCAACGAGTAATAGCTAGAACGAGGAGCCAAGACGACGAGAGACATGTGGCCAGCGTGAGGATGAGGAATCAAACCAAAAGCTTGAAGAGCCAAAAACATGAGCTTCAACAGAACGAAATAATTGCCAATTGACTTGGCGGGCACGATGCTCACCCATAGAAGAGTTCTGAATCTTGGAAGGCACCGCGACCCGTCAGAATCTGGTTTCCGACACTGATGTGGACATCGGTAGTTGACGTGAGATTGTCCTTGTCCCGAATGCCCAGCCAACCCATGACCAAGATCATGAGCAACCCCGATGACACCAAGGTCAACCAAAAGACGTAGACGTGGTAATAAAAGTAACCAATGATGGCACTGCCTGCAGCGGCGGCAATGCGGTCCAAGGATGCTGCACCCCACCAAGAAAATCAGGTGAGCAATTGGCTCTCGGGGAGCCACTTTGGTGCTTTGGTCGATCGGTGACAGCTGCCTCACCGCGAAAAAACGTCAAGTCAACAATCCACTGCAAACGCAAAGCGGTATCACAAAGAACAGTGCAATGAGCGCCAACTCGGACTTTGCTTGAGCGGTGGTGGTCGAGGGGCTGATGGGCCAACCAACTTGGAACCATGCATAAGGCTCAACATCATTGTGCCCAAAAACGTCGTTGTTAAGCCACAACTGCTCATCGCGAGCTCGTCGCACACGATCCAGACGAAACCTGAGCCACGAAACGTACAAGCATTGGGCGAATGGGCGATAAATGAGTCAAGTGCAAACCGCCAAGGACGCCAAAAAGCCTGTTTTGGGTTGGGTGACATGGCATGTTTCAAGATCTTTTTGTGGCCTCTGAGAAGATGGGCCAGCGCATGGGGAGAGCAAATTGAAGGGAAACAAGGGGTGCTGCAGAATGCATCGTACCGGATGGGGGGGTATGGAGGCGCATTGGGATCTGAAATTGAGGGGGTGTGCAGAAACATAAATGAGTCACTCCTAGGGAAAAGGGCTGAAGTACACGGTAGCGTGTGAAAGTGGATGAACGTACTTTTGCTGAGAAATGTAGGCTTGGCGGTGGCCTGGGATTGTCGCCGCTTTGTGTCCATTGTCCCAAGAGCAAAGCCCTGGCTCTTGCGACGGACGGTGCGAGAGGTTCGCCCCTGTGTATGGTCGGTAGAAAGACGGCGGCGCCTGCATGTACAATGGTAGGCATCGACGGTGAAACGCTGGTGGAAGATTGAGAGACCAGTGGCGACTAGAAACGCTTGCCTACCGGGTCATCGCAACGGCGACGTGATCCTCCTGCTGTTCCGCGCCATCCAACGGTGTTTCAGCCACGTCATTGCGTTCCGCTGCGTCCCGGCAAGAGGACACGTACAGCGTGGTGAGTGCGTGTGGGGACTCAAGGTGTCACAAGTGACAAAGGTTCGCTTTTCGCCACAAAAACTCCAACACAATTATTGTTGAATGGCCATCATCACAACCAACAGTCGAACTTGTGATCCCAAGGCCGGGGGACACATTTTAGCACGCACCGTCGCTGTCATCCTCGGCACCGAGCGACACACGCTCTGCCAAAAGAAGCACTTCTGTGCCTGGGCTATCGGCAAAAACTGATGTCGTGCTCTTGCGAGGGGAGTGGGCTGGGACGATGTCGGCAGGTTCGTCGCGCGAGGTGCGACTCTCGAAAACGTCCATGTCGTCAGCACCGTCTCGATCGTCCGAGTCTGTACCTTCCCCCTCTTCGTCTTCATCTTCCTCATCGTCATACTCAAACTCTTCCTGGTGTGAGGCTAAAGCTTGCCCGGTGTTGCGTGCGTGATGGCGCATGCTGTCTGCATCATCCTCGTCGGCTTCATCTTCATCGTCGTCAAAAAGAATGATGCTCTCATCATCTTCGTCATCCGTGAGCTCGCCTTCGTCAAAGACCTCGAGTTCAACTTCACGCATGGTGGCCGCGGCAATTGGCATGGGCGGACTCTGAGCACCATCACCATCTTCCGATGAGCTCGCCGCGTCCGAAAGTGCCTCAGCTGCTTCAAGACCACCGTAGCCGCGGAACTGTTGCAGTAATCGTGATGACTCGGCAGCATCACTTTTGGTCGCAGTGGCTCGTGATTGCGCCCACTGGCCACCACGCTGTACCTGAGCGCCCGGAGGCGGTTGCGACAGGGGCTCGTCATCCCAGCGCAAGGGTACGGGAGGAGCAGGTTCACGCGGGGGAGGGGGGAAATTGTCGCGCGAGTCCTGAAGAGAAGACACACCGCGCGCATGCCCATATGTGTCATCATCATCTGATTCACTGGCAAGGTGACTACCCATCAAGGGTGTGGGTGGATCACTCAGCTCTGAATCGGACTCCTCACTCATGGCTTGGTCCTGAAAGGCCACTGATCTGTGGCGGCGCGAGGAGCGTGTGCGTTCAGCTGGACGCGTCATGTCACGCGGCAGTGTAGGAGGACGACTGATCGAGCCTGCATCACTCTCGGATGAATCTTCTTCAAGGTGGTGCCTTGAGTTTGGCAGGGGGGGAGGCGGTTGGCTTGGCAAGGGGGGGATGGGGTCAAAGTCATCATCATCCTGTCGGCGGGTGGGGCGATGCCGTGCAGCACGCGCCGGTCGTAGGTGAATGCTGTCGCTAAAGATGCTTGAGGCAGGCCGTTGACGTCGAAAGTAAGGTTCTACATGTGGGACATCCACGGGGCGAAGGTCGCTGGGCGCTGGATCCATGTCAAACCACCTAGAACAAAACAAGTTGTGCAGTGCCATGGTGAGGTCGGTGCTGATAAGCGAATCAGGGAGGGGGAGAGTCTGTACCGCTCTGTGGGTTCGAGGCCCAGAGCAGGTGGTCGATGAGCCGGCCCGCCCTTGCGGCGCATGGGTGGAGGAGCTTCATCAGCTATGATGTCGTGGTCCATGAGCCACCTGTTCCACGAGAAAAACGCATTGCAAGGCTGTCGAGATGGGTTCATGGCATGCCAGGCGCACCAGGAGAAAGGAGATCCGCCAAGGGCACGGATTCTGTCGTTCGGAGAGCGTGAATGTACACGGTGGCCTCTCCTCGATCTGATGTAGGTGTTTGTGTTGCGTGAGGATGATGCGCGGTCAGCTTCCCGGTAAATTAACCCAGGGTCCGAGAGACTGGGAACAGGGCAGTGTTGCCCACGGTCTCGACGGCCAAAATGACGAGGATGACAAAAGTACAAACCTTCGTCTACGTCGTCAATGAGACACTCGAAAACACGGCCGTCGTCGTTGCGTAGCCGTGCCGCATCCCCACGTTGCCAGCCTGCAAAAAAACCCAAGTCAAAGCCAGGGATGAATAAAAGCCAGGCGATGGAAGTGATGAGCACCCAGTGCAAGGTTTTCGCGCTTCTCACCGGAGGGAGCATAGGCACTGGGCCGTAGCCAGCTCATGGTGTGCGATGCCGATAGCGTTGAAGGGCCAGCGGGCCGAGTCAATGCGAGTGAGCGTTTCACGTGCGACCACTTGCTAGCTGCGCGTTTTTACCGGTCAAACTTCAACACCACCACTTGGCAACCAGTCCAAATCGCAGGCCACCAGCCCCACGCTCCACCCAGCACAGCTTGAATTCGCTGCCACGACTCCTGCCCACACAAGAGCAGCAAGAGCAGAAAAACCCAAAATTTTCGCTTGTTCTCCGCCCCCCAAAAAAACTTTGTTGTTGAAAGCACACACACACAGAGCAAGGACGACCTAAATGTCAGAAAAACATGCCCCAGTCCCACGTCTCTCTTTCTCTCTCTCTCTCTCTCTTTTTTTTCTTGTTTTCTTCTTTTGAGGTCATGTGGCGAGGAGGTGCGATGAAGTTGGTGTTGGCATGGCAGGCAGTGGGTCGGGGGTTGCGGTGTGGGCCAAGATGGGTGAGGCAGGGCTGGCGTGGTATGGCGACAGGCGGGGCTGAGGCTCAGCCCGCCGTGTTTGACCGACACAGCAAACGCCTGCAACGAAACCGCGCTGTACGTGCTGCTGGCTCCAGCCCGTGCATCAGCTCTTTCTCGCGTCTCACGGCTCACTGACAAGAAATCACCCCGTCCCTCCCATGTGTGAATAGAGCGTTGACCCTGAGGTGGGCCAGTACGAGATGCTGAAGCGCGAGGTGGCCTGGCGTGTGTGTGACCGCGTCTATGACATCAAGCGTTCTTTTCCCCGAGCGCTAGACCTGGGGGCCGGTCGGGGCTACATTGGCGAGGTGTGTTGGGTTTCAGGGTACCCGGCACGTATAAGGCCCAATTCCATGGAGGCAGCAGAGTACAAGCTTGCACAAGGCCGGCGTTGCCTTTGCTCAGATGGATACCTTTATCTCGCTTTCCTATCTCGCGTGCCCTTAGCACTTGGATGACGAAGGCGCCGGCGAGCTCGTGCAGCTCGAGCTGTCCGAGGGAATGCTGGCCCATTCCTTGCCCGAGGGCCGGGATCAACATTTGCAAGTACACGCCGACGAGGAATCGCTTCCCTTTGCAGAAAACAGTTTTGACTTGGTTGTGAGCTCGCTCTCGCTGCACTGGGTCAATCTGCTTCCTCAGGCCTTGGGCCAGGTCCATCGCGTGCTCAAGCCCGATGCCCCCTTTGTGGGTGCCATGTTTGGCGGTGACACCCTCTATGAGCTGCGCAGCTCGCTGCAAATGGCAGAAATCGAGCGCCGTGGCGTACGTGTAGCTTAGCATATCCGGCCCGCGCCTGCACCTTTTGGTCTATCACCCACAACCTCATAGCTTCACTCTCGTCTGTGCGGTCTACGCTACTCTACTCCACGCCAAACAGGGATTTGCTCCCCGCGTTTCACCTTTTACGGAAGTTCGGGATGTGGGCAACCTGATGCAGCAAGCCGGGTTCAACCTTCTGACCATTGTCAGTTGTAACGGCTCGGGAAATGAGGGGGCATGGGTGCAGTCACGGGTGCTCGATTGTCAGATCTGATCCCGAATTTGATTTTGGACATCTTGCGCTCGGCAGGACGTCGATGAAGTTGTCGTGGCGTTTCCTTCCATGTACGAGCTACTGGAGGACTTGCGTGGCATGGGCGAGAGCAATGCGGTACGACCCTTTTCTTGCTCTGGCTTGAGTGGCGTGGGCTCAAAGCTCCTCGTCCAATGTTGGCAAAGTGTCGACTGCGTACCTCAGCCCAGCTGTCGTGCCTTCCACGTCCGTATGCTCCAGGGGCTTCGGCGGCAAGCCCATCTGGGCCGTGATACTATGCATGCTGCAGCTGCCATTTATCAATGTGAGTCTGTCTTGATGTTTGAAGCAGCGTTGGTGCAGGCCTCAAGGCACTCGACACGCCGGGTTGACTCTTTTGCGTGCACATGGTAGCGGTCTACGGCAATGAAGATGGGACCATCCCTGCAACTTTTCAAGTCATTCATATGGTCGGCTGGAAGCCCGCACCCTCTCAGGTGCGTCTTTATCTTTATTCCTGGCCTTTGCTCTTCATTTGTTGGGCTGCCGTATGGTCTGACGTATTGTTCGTGCCTCGCTGCTGGTCGTTCAGCCCAAAGCTGCTGCTCGCGGAAGTGCGACTGCATCGTTGAGAGACCTTGGGGAGCAGTTCAATCCGACCAGCAACCCCGTGGCTTGAGCTTTCCTGGCTTGAGCCAAGCCAAGGAAGGAGTGCTCTCCGCACGGCGGCAATTCTCGCATTTCTTCTTCTGACTAATTCCTCATGCACCAACGAGATGCTTAAAATCGACCATATACTTTTTGAGCACGCAATGACGGTGCTGTGGGCGTAAGCTTGCGTCTACCCGAGAGTCACCTCCAGCTGGACACGAAAAAAAGAGGACGGTTAAACAACATTAAATTCTTTTTGTTTCACGATGGGTCGCCGCCTGCACCCTTGTCGTGGGTTCGGCGCCACCGCAAGTTTGGAAGATGCCAGACGACAGTCGCCAGCAGAGAATCGCAGATTCCAGCGGGTTGCAAGATGTTCATAGCACGACGTAAGGCTGAATCAACACCATGGGCTTGGTGTTGATGACGGCGGGGGTCACGTAGGGTAAGGGTGGGCGGGTGGGGTCCACGTAGCGCAGGGCCACATGGGAGCGCCAGGACTGCCAGCGATGTTCGTGGTAGTAGCCGTCAATCCTTGGGCGTTGTGTCGGTGGTGGCAGCCCTGAGATGGCAGCACGAGCGTCTGACCCCTGGTAGCCAGCTCCACCTGCTTCTGAAGTCGCAGCTGCAGGGCCAACTTCAGCGGGCAGGCTGGCCAAGTCGTCATTAACCTGCTCCACAGATGTGGGCGAGAGGGAGCGTGGGTACGATGGTATGCCTAGGGTGTCATCGTGATCAGCACGCGTCAGGGAAGACAAGCCACAGATGATGGCAGCAGACATCACCACGAGCAGCATGGCGAGCTGGCGGCAGGTTATGTCAATGCTAGGGGATGCATGAGCCTCCAGAGGAACTGAAAACATAACGTACCACGCAATGTCAGCTTGATGCCGGCGCGCCCGAGCTCGTCCTCGGGAAGCTGACGGATCGCAGTCCAGCTGATGTCGGAGCGCGGCGAACTGAAGCTGTTGGGGTTCTAAAGCGACATTGCATGGACCGGGGAAATTGGCAAGGTCGAGTTGTGAGGGGAAGGCATGCACCGCGTCTCACGGTCAGTAAGGATGTGTACTCACCCGGCGATATTCTCGCTTCAGCTGGCGAAAGTCATGCTTGAGCTGTTTTCGCAAGTCCCCGGCACTGTAGGACAACCAGGATAATGCAGGCAACAACAATCAAGGCGTGCGCTTTTGCCAGGTAGGCAGCAACAATCAAGGCGCACGCTTTTGCCAGGTCGAGCGCATCAGGGAAAAAGTACGTACTCCCGGGCAGTGGCAGGTATCCGTGCCTTGAGCTCGTCCAGAGTGGTGTCAATCTTGGTAGCGCGCAGCGCTTCAATGGTCATGGGAATCTTGGACAGGTCTCGCAGAGCTTGGGTGACCGCGGTCTCATCAAAGGGAGTTTCTTCGTCGGCCTGTGGACCCAGAGTGCAGGGGTGTTGAGCGTTCGGAGGGGTGATGCCCAGCAGCTTGGGCGCGAGTCGGAAGGCAGACAAAAGGCGGGGCAATCCTCGTGGTCCACTGCACATACGTTGGCAGCCACGTCCAAAACGGCCTTGAGGCCAAGGACATGGTTCACGGTTTCCTCCATTGGGCTCAGCGCAGCTTCAGCATCACTCTCTGTGGCCAACGGCGCAGTAGAGGTGGCGTTGCCGAAGTCGACCTCGACACGACTTGAGCTCAGCTCAGAGCAGGGTTTCTCGCGTCGGGTCGCCTGCAACTGCACCGGTACGGAATTGCGTACGAGGACCTGCTAATATGAGGCACGCAAAGAGCGTGTACAAAGGCACCTCGGAAGTAGAGAGACCGAGGGGCTCGACCAACTATCGGGGCATGGACTGCCAAACGCGTGCAGCCCGTAGCCAGTGTGCTTGAAGAACAAATATGACGACGTTTCTGCCTTGTCTCTGTCCCGGTTTCAGTTTCCGTCCTTGTCTCTGATTTTGCTTTCCTTCAACACGAAAGCAGTTTGTTGCGCAGTCGCCTATCTCTGCTTTTGTCTCAGTCTCTATCTGGATCTCTGCGTCTGTGACGTTTGCCTTTTGTCTTGATCGTCTGACTTGTGTTGTCTCGCATTTTTTTTCAAGCTGATGACTCGACTCGACTTCAACTTTTTTTTTTTTTTTTCTCGCTTTTGGGGGTGTTGGTGGAGTCTTGACCCTGGTTCATGCCGAGTTCGATCCCGTCTGGTCCAGTCTGGTGTGGCAGTGTGGGTGCTTGGATGCCTTGACTCGGTAAAGGAAGAAGACTGAGGCGTTCAAGGCTTATCCTCTCTCTGCTGGAGTGTGACCAGGAGACATGGCAGACACCGTTCCAGCAACCTCAGTTGACGAGGCGCCCAAGGCCCCGATAAACGATTCGCTCGAGGCCATAACAAATCTGGCGCCAGACGTCCATGCGTTTATGGCCTGTTGTCTCGACCGTACAGCTTTGCCTTCTGTGGAGACCAAGGTAAGCATCCCCGTTGTTGCTGACCGTGCATGCGCTCGACCCAAGTGCTGAGGCGGCCTCGTGAACGAAGCGAGGTTTGAGGGTTGATGGCGGATGGTATTGCTCTCGGCTTTTGTTGGCTTTGACACGGCTCACCTGCTGGACATGAATGGTCACCATCGGACCCTCTGCGCAGCGGCTATGGCTTGAGGGGCGTTTAGATCAGTGTCGGGAAGCACTGGCTGGCCTAGATGTGGATCACGAAACCTTGGAACAGCTCGAGGACGAGGAGCGCGAGTTGCGGCGCATGGAGCTGGACTTGCAGAGTAGACTACAGGCGCTACGTGAGACAACCTCCTTTCACAATCTTCGTGCACAGGTAACAGCGCAAGCGACTACAGCCGCATCGACAACGGCAGCAACCACTGCGAGCTAAGAACGGCACGGCTGCTAGAAGTGACGGGAAGAATTGATTGACTGAATTGACTGAAACGGATGATGAAAAGTACAAATGACAAGGCACGGCAGGGTGTGTGTGCGTGTGTGCGCGTGTGCGTGTGTGATCAACGTAGGGTGAATAGAGGAGCATCTCCCCTCGTGGCTGAGCCACGGTTGTATTGGCCCAGAGCGGTGTGTGGAATGGCGCGCATGTCATCAGGGTTGCGAGGGTGATGTTTAAGAATGGATCACAAAAAGTAATCTTGAACCGTGCGCTGCCCGGCGTGGCGTATTTCCTGCGAACAAGACGAACGTTTGTTAGGACGAGTCCCATCTCAAATTCATTCACCAAACCAGTGGCAATGCTGGCACCCACCGTTGGCGCGGCTTGGAAGATGACAAACTTGTGATCAAGGTGTTCGTCGATGCGCAGCACCGACGCAACATTGCCGCACCTAGCACAAATAAGACCCGAGAGGAGTGAAGCCGTTTGAGGGTGGATACCACACGTGCAAGTACGACAGGTGGAAACGAGTCATCACAAAGGCAAGCAAGATCGCCACGAAGACCAAGCGTATACCACGCCGCTGGGCGTACCGGTAGCAATAATTGGGAGCCGACCAGACAGTGCAGGCTTGTTGTTGAAAATGCCACTTGAAACCCTCCATCACGAGCTGATGAGCGCGGCAAATTAGACCAAGGCCATTCTGTTGATTGAATATTTCCACCACGTCTGGGCCAAACAAGAATCCAGCACCCCGTGGACTGACAGACCAGCCACTTTGCTCTAATTGGTTGAATGGGGGAGTGCCCAGGGTGGGTGGTTGTGGGCAAAGGATCAGATCATGTGCAGGGGCGGCGGACGGCGTGTGCGTACGCGCACGTGGACTTTGGGGGACCAGAACCTTTGATTCGGCAAGAGACGAAGAGGCGCACCTTCACCATGGGGATCAGACCAAAGCAGGTCACACATGGGGCCTTCAGAGGGAACCTCCACTTGGCGCTCAATAGTGCGGATCTGATCCAAGGATTGGATCGAGGGTGACAAGCCTCCGTGCACACACAAAATCTGAGGAACACGGGAGCAATTAGCGTGTGCTACAATGGTTCTCGCACACAAAATGCCGGCCTCTGACTTGGGCACGGACCTTATCGTCGATGACTGCAGCCAGGCTCAGGAGGTCAAAGACCTCAGTGCACAGTTGCCACACGGTTGGGCTGCCGTACTTACGCATGCACTCATCATAGAAGCCGTACACCTGTATCCAACATCACCACGCCATGTCATGGGCCAAGAGTCAGGTCCACCACGGATTGTGCACCACGCAACAAGCCGCATTGCGGTCTTATTGAGGAGGACGTATGCAAAACCAGCTCACCTGCGTGATGGTGCGGCTCTCATGGTTGCCACGAAGCAGAGTCATGCGGTTCGGATATCGCACCTGTTGGTTCGGGCAGAGTGGATCCACAAAGTCGCATGTAAGTTTGAGTGGCGCCGAGGAGTCGGGCGGAACAGGGGAAGCAAAGCAGCACACAATGGTTGCAAAAGGCCATACCTTGAGAAGGAGCAGCAAAAGGAAGGTTTCCACCGAATAGTAACCTGGACCCGAGGACGGGGGCGTTGACACCAATGAGGGAAGCCATGGCAGAAGCGGACGATGGTATCAGACACATCGGTCAACATTCTCGACTTGGCTTCGGAAAGAGGCATCAGTCTCGCTCAGCGTCTCGAAAGTTGATGACATACCACGATCGACAAAGTCACCCATGAACAGATAGTTGGTCTCTGGCATTTGGCCTGCGACCTCAAAGAGCTCCATCAAATCATAGTGTTGACCATGGATGTCTCCACATATCTATCATGGATACCGAGAGATAGGTGGCAGCACAGGCCAGCGGAACGTCACGCGAGGCCAGTGCAGAATGGGCTCGAGGGGGTTTGAGGTGAAGAGCAAGGGACACGGGCAACAGCGCGGCCCAAGAGCCAGGCTCGATGCCAGTCTCGAAAAGCTCGGTGGGCGTACCGTAATAGGAGCACCAATGTGCACAATGTTGCCTTCGGCTAAAAGAATCTCACGGGCCTTGTCGCAGACAAGACGCACGTCGTGTTCGGGAATGATTTCGCAGTTGCGCAGCGTCGCAATGTGTCTGTGGGTCGCGCAAGCACGGTCAGCGTGAGTGGAGCGAGCACAATGCCTGCTCACGCGCAAGCAAACCCCGAAAACGGACCGATCTAGGTCTTCGACGGAAGCCATGGAGATGGTGCGTGGCTGCGAGCAGTGGCAAGTGCTGGCTATCAATTATTGCCAAATACACAGTTCAACGAGGTG
This sequence comes from Monosiga brevicollis MX1, assembly GCF_000002865.3. Taxonomy (NCBI): domain Eukaryota; class Choanoflagellata; order Craspedida; family Salpingoecidae; genus Monosiga; species Monosiga brevicollis. The sequence continues at coordinate 1,143,538 of NW_001865039.1, read as the reverse complement.
GCGAGAACCGGTGTTGAATGCACTCGCGGTCTGGTTGTCTGGTTGTGACTCTCTGAGGGTGGGTTGGCGCCTGGCGCTCGCATTCACCAGCCAAATTCCCGGGCCTTGTCCGTCTTGCAGCGAGTGAGCGAGTGGCCTTCAAAAGGGGGCCTGGTCTCGTCCAAAACTCGAGGCAGCACAAGCGACGGCTGCAAGTAGCAAGAGACAAGACACAGAGAGAAAGTTGAGATGAGAGAGAGAGAGTTTGAGAGAGAGAGAGAAGAGAGACAGAGAGAAGAGAGACAGAGAGAGACAGAAGAGAGATTAGGAGAGAGAGAGAGCAGTACCAAACGGGTTCAAGAGTTCAACAGAGTGACATTTTCACTGCTTTCGTGTCTATGGAAAATCAAAAACTCTCACTGTTTTCGCTTTTAGTTAGAAACACAGTCATTTACTGACGTCCGAAAAATGTGGGATATCCAACAAATAAGCATGCACGAAAGCATCTGTATCAAAGATGCAAGCGTGCCGCCACCGTGCGGAGATACACCGCGGAGCCATTGATTCCCTTCCGCACGTTCACAGTGGGACTGGTGACGCCCGCCCAAGCGCAAACCTACCAATGCCTGGCTCAATTCACCAGAAATGACGGCACCTGCACGTGGCTGACCTGTCCCATAGAAAATTTGCCGCGGTGGTGCCTTCCATAACGAAGTTTCCCGCCAAAAAACCAAACAAACCCATTCACCTGCTCCTTCACTGCTCCTCCTTGCCTTGTTCTACTTCATCACTACACCACTACATCACTACACAACTGCAGCACTACACACGCTCGCACCCACAAAAGTCAAAGCGTGAGCGCCTTGCAACACAAGTGATGCTTAGTTTACAGAACACTGACTTGTTTTCCCCCTTCCACCACCCTGCCACATCCACAACACACATCAATGGCGGGAAAAGCGTTTGGTTTGTCGACAAATGCTCACTGTCGCTTTCCCGCCTTTTTCACTCGGAGGCTGGAGGAATAAATGCTATTCTCGCTCATCACACGGCCGTCTGGGGGGCATTTTTCACAGCACGCCTTGCGCGTCAAGCATTCGAGTTTGGGGGGCGCCCCGACTGGCGATACCCATCAAGACTTGTTGTGCGCTGCCATCGTCTTTTCCTGCTGGTCACAAAACCATCTTCATGGCTCAGATGGCCACTGCCACCCCGGACTACGGCGCAGAGCGTCATCAACACTCGTTCGTGCCATCGCCTGTCTCGCCACTCCCACCCGTCACTGCGCTCATGAGCACCCTGGCCTCACTTCCAAAACCTTTTGTTGCAGGTTGATCTGTGGCCACGCGAGTTGTCATCGGCACTACAGTCTGCCCAGTCGCCTCATCCCTGCGCTGTGCAAGACCAAGGCCAGTCTGTGGTACTGTGATTTTCACCCCGATCCTCAAGTGCAGCGCACCTGTGGTGTTGACCCCCAACAAGATGCCATCTACCAAACGCCACCCTGCCCACGCGATCTCTTCTGTTGCCGTGACCAAGGACACAGTGGAAAGTTCGTCCCTGCTTGATGCGCCCACCTCCCCATCTGCAGCCACCCAACAACTTCTGCCTCTGGGTCATCTACGCCCCATGCTCATGCTGTCTGGACCTCCACAAATGCAGATGTAGTACTCGCCATAATCAAGCGGTGGCCGAGCATGCCCGCAATCTTGGCCAGGGCATTGACATGATCCTTGTGAGGGAGGTTGCCACCAACCCAAAGCTTGCGACCGACACCAAATACGCGCCCAAAGCTAAAGCTAAAGCGCAGGCGTTCATCTCACGACGCCCTCGCGTGCATGGGTCGACATGCCGACCCCAGGCTCGCCACAAGTCTGGACACTCGTCTCTTTCTGCCAAAAAACGGGCCCATTTCGTGAGTGCCAACGGCTCTGAGCGCACTGCAAGAGTTTCGGGCTCCAAAGACTCTCGCCTGCCACCACCCATAGCCCAAGGCTGTCATCTGAGCTCGGGTCCAGGCACTTCCCGCAAGCGAGCCCCCAACCAAAGCATCTCTGGAGCCAAGCGGCCCAAGCGGTCCAAGCGGTCCAAACCTAGCGCCAGCAAGAAAGCCTCACCTTCAGCCTTTTGCGCCAGCAATAATGCCTCACCTTCAGCCTTGTGCGCCAGCACCGTGGCACGCACTACGTCTCTCGAGGAAGCCAGCCTCAAATCAGCTCCCACCGACCTGTCACACCATGATACTACCAAACTGGCAGTGCGTGTTTTGCCCGTTGCCCCGAAGAACCTCAAGATTTCTCATCGCAGCATCTCAGGTTGACCTGACAAGGATGTTCTTGGTCTGTTTGTGCTTTTGCCCACTCACAGAGAGGCGTGTGTAACAGCCCAAAGCCGGACAACTCGGGCATGATGACGCCTGTATCGCTCGATTACGTTCAAAATCTGATCATGACGCCGTCACCAAGCCGGCAGCTCTCTTCCACTGACGCCGAGGGGGGCACTGAAGCCCTAGGCACCAAAATCACTGTACAGGAAGCCTTGCAGACCTTGCGCAGGGTCAATTCCCCGAACACCACCTGTGAGTCTGGGCCCACATCCAATGCGTTGCATTTGAGCATGGCCCGTCACTTTGAGCTCACATCCAGCCACCATGCATTTGGTTCTAGGCACGCCAGATCGGCCACCAACCGTTCTTTTGACCCGGGTGCTGGCCAGTTCCCCATGGAACTCGCCTCGACTGACAGTGCGCTCATGCCTTGCATCTCCTTCCCATGCTCTGAGTTCTTGGCTCGGCACCACACGCGGGGCTGTTTCTCCGCTTCGAGCGCCCGAGACGTGTGGACGCGACCTGTCTCTGGTGGAAACTGAGAGCTCAGTTGGCCCGAGCAGTTCAGAAGATGATCTGACTCTCTTCGAGGCACCGTACAGCCCAGTTGGCCACACAGGCCATGCGGCAGGTCGTGCATCGTCGTCGCTGCGGCTGCCCGTACCTCTTTTGAGTCCATGCACAAAACCCATGACGCAGGGCTCTTCGTCCATTTGGGCTACGCCCCCACTGTCATGTCCTCGTCTACGCAGCGTATCACCGCTCGTCAGCTCGGCAGCAGAAGTCGGCTTGAAGATCGCCCACCAACATCGGGCTGTCAAGTCACGTTCTCGGCGGCAGCCTCGCCGACGCACGGTCAGCGCCCTACCTTTCTCATTGCCTCTTTTCGTGTGTGTGTGTGTGTGTGTGTGTGTGTGTGTGTGTGTGTGTGTGTGTGTGTGTGTGTGTGTGTGTGTGTGTGTGTGTGTTGCTTTGCCAGCACATACGCTAGCTCAAACTCGCTCACGTTTGCCCAACTGAACGTCTGCACAAATCTTGCACTTTAGGCGGCTACTGCACTCTTTCAAGATTGCAATCCCACGTTATTACGTCTCCGCGCCAACCAAGTCCAGCCTGGAGATGCTGTCTTCTGCATCCGGGAAGGGCTATTCAATCGCGTGGAGCATATTCGGACGGTGGGACAGCAGAGTAGCGTTGGTAGTGTATCCTATTTGTCAAGCTCTCAAATCAAAGGCCCAGCCGCCCAGGTCGGCCAACGCCAGTAGTTGAGTCCGTGTGCTTGCTTGCATGCCACCGGCATTGCAGGTTCTGATATCTTCCTTCCCTTTTACTTTGGGCTGTGCTCGGAGCTGGCATGGGCAAGAGTTTGTGCTTCAAGGCCGTCATACTGGACCTCAATGGCATTGTATTCTCCCAATTTGCTTGAATTGAGTATACACGAGGCCTTGGTTCTTCACCGGGAAGTGATTGTAATTAGTATCAGTGCTTTGAATCGCTTGTCTCAAACCAGGAGCACTCGAGTCGGGCGCGAGAGGACGGGGAAAGAGGCCTGCGCGCATCGAAAGCTCAAACACTGAACTGTTCATAGCAATGTGCTGTCAGAATAGCTCACACAGTCAGTATCACAATAATGAAATGAACTTTTGTTAGTAAGAGATGCCCGGAAGGCGGACAAGGACGTCACCCAATCAAGTGTGGGAGCGCTTCAATGCAGTCATATGATCTCGGTGTTGGCGGCAGCCATCATCAAGGTGCTCAATGATTTGTTGCATCTCAGCTGTGTCCAGCTGAATCATCTCCATTGCTGTCGGGTTTTGATCCTGCTCGTCCCTAGATGCGTGGAAGGTGTTTGCAGGTACAGGCCTGAGCCAGAAGGCAAAATCGGCCGGGGCGTTGTGAACAAGATGATAATCGTTCGATGCGCACTCTTCCAATCTAGCCGGTAGATGGGTTGCGGTTGATGTACTTGGCGGTGCCATCGGGGTATCCTCGATTGCTTGCGACACTCCCGCTTCCGAGGGAGGCATTCTGGCCATGACTGCTGATGACGCAGCCGCCCGACGTGCAGGGCCAGGTGCAGTTGCGCGTTGAAGACTAGGGCTAAGATCAACCTGCAAGTCGGTTAATGCCACGCGACGACTATCCAGTGCTTGTTGGAGCCGACTCGCAACAGCTTTGAGTCGCTCACACGTTTTGTTCAAGCTGTGTGCTTTCACAATCTTTCGCGGAGTTGACATACTGGAGCTGAAGGGAGTCGAGTCAGATCCAGCCGAACTTGGAGGCGTTGGCGTTCGAGGCATGGCCTCATCGATCTCTTGACTTGCTTGACCTGTTTGCAAAGGCGCTCGCGACCTCTCTGCGGTAACGGAACGTCGTGGACTAGCCGAGTGCGCGCGCGACAATCTGGGTCGACTTGACATGTGCTCCGTGCCTCGAGAGGCTTTGGTAATACCAGCATGGCAAAACGCTGATTGAATCCGGCTTGGACACTCTCGTTCTGCATTGATGGCACGGTAGAGCGCCTGTATTTCTTCATCCAGCGTTGGGGCATGACCAGACACGACACCGGTTGAATGCAAACACAGGTCCCGCCACTTCTGATGGATATAACAATGCCATTGGTCCAATGGCGCAAGGCCATGACTGGTGTTGGGTGGTAGTACAAAGAGAAAAATGTTGATGGTGCGAAGATATGCAACGACATCCACATCAATGCAAGTGGGGTGGCCGTGTGAGAGAAGAAGCAAGGGCTCGCAATCGCCGACGTATGCCCTGAGCCGCCGACAGAAAGCGACGAAAATGCGCCGGTTGACGTTGCCCGAATGGGTGCTGCAATTCAAAAAGTGGGCAAACGACGCGTCGGATGCAGCTGCAGTCGGGCCGTTGGTGGGAGCAATGACTTGTGGGCCCAAGGTAGGCTGTGCATGTATCATCATGGGCGGTGCCATGTCGCCATCCATGCATATTCCCAAGACGGCTGTGACTGACTCATTGTGTGTATGGCCACGGAAGACATCAACACCCTCGCGATGAGCCATCGAGGCGTGCACCTGCGTCATGCCAAGTCCAGTGCGTAGGCTGGGTATCTCGCCCACACTCCAAATGCGCGATAAGCCTATGGCCCACATTGAGCATAAGATGGCCGAAAACAGCACGGCATGGCTAGCAATGACCAGTCACTTACCTGATGACTTGATGCAACCAACGTCCCGCCCAGTCTGATGCACAAAATCCAATCGAGAGAGCACATCCTCTAGACACGTAAAATATGCCTCACAGGTTTCTGGTGTCAAAGCCAAGGCTTTGGCCTCGGTCTGAGCCTGAGCGCTGATAAGTTGCAAATCGAAATCCTTCTCAAGGGCTCGGAACCACTGCTTGCTAATTGTCGGATGGGGAGCCTCGGCTGGCGATGCATCGTACGCCTCCTTTTGTTGCAAAAGTTTCCGTTCTGGTGCCGACAAAGGTGCGATGCTACCTGCAATAGCCGGTTGGAGGCGTGTTTGGTCTTGCAACGCGCGCTCGCGGACTTGAAGAATCTCACAAACGGCCAGCGTTGCCTGACGCCTGGTTCGATGACTGTGCAAGTCGCTCATGGTCGACATCCAACTGGCAAGAATCCCACGTTCTGCCTGTGTGCAGAGCTGTCGACCATCATGCATGACGTCTCCTCTCCGGCGTCGACCACGGGCAGCCACGATATCGCAGCGGGTAACACCATACAGGGCAGTTACATGCCCCATCTTCACATGAGTGGGTCTGTTGGGGCAAAGTATCTTAATTTGGGACCGAGAGATGCGCCCAAGGCCATCTGCATGTGCCTTGTTCCTCACATCATTCTCTGTGGCAGTCCCGTGGCGAACCAGCTCATACATCTCCAGAGCATGCGTGGCTTGTGTTCGTTGCTGTGCCTGTGCAGGAAGGACACAAGGTGTCTGAGGTGAGAGGCACAGGATCCACCCAGCCCTTCATCGGTCTCGATCTCCACCTTGTTTGCACCGGTTCCACAACACGGCTGTGCAAAGGCAAGTACCTTGTGTTGCCGCATCGGCCCCCCAGCGATGCGCGAGGAAAGCTGGGCTGCCATGATTGGCCAGAGTGCTGTGTACCGTCCTTCATAGACTGGAACACGAAATGGCAGCGCCGGATCTCGTCACTCATCCGATCATTCAGCAACGTTCAACCGCCCAACGGCTTGGTGTGATGGTCGTTTGCTGACAAAACGATGAAAAAGCGTTTGTTGACTTTCCCTCTCTCTGTCTGTGTCTGTGTCTGTGTCTGTGTCTGTGTCTGTGTCTGTGTCTGTGTCTGTGTCTGTGTCTCTGCCACTGTCTCTGTCTCTGTCTCTGTCTCTGCCACTGTCTCTGTCTCTGTCTCTGTCTCTGTCTCTGTCTCTGCCGCTGTCTCTGCCGCTGTCTCTGTCTCTGCCTCTGCCGTCTCTGTCTCTGCCTCTCTTTTCTTGTTCATTTGTGCGCAGCAACGTCTTTTTTCTTCTTCTGTTGATTGAGCTAGATGGCTGAGGAGGAGGAAGAGCCGTCAGCCGGAGGAGCTGTGCGCTTTCGAATGTCCAAGCGGGCCAAGCGGCAGAGCTCTGCAGCGCCAGTCCCCTCAGTGTTTGCTGTCAGTCTCCGCTGTCGCTGCGCAAACCTTTGCCGTCACGGTGTGCATCAGCTCATGCCCAGGCCATGCCTTGACGTGCGAATGCACAGCCTGAAGAACAGGTGGATGAGGATGCCGAGGAGATAGACGATATTCACGCGCCCACAGTCGCGGGCGCTGCCATTGCACTTGAGGATACACAGGCCAAAGCCAGCAGACTCAAACACGAAGGTATTGCCAGTTCGTATGCATGCAATGGTAGCGCCGTGCATGTATACTGAGCCAACGCCGGCCCGCGTGACTCTGCTCGCACAGGTGTTCTGCTGGCCAAAGCGGGCAAGTTTAACCAAGGTACGGTGCCTCTTGTTGGGTGTCTTCGAGTCTTCATCCGGCGATTGTGGATCCATGTCTCTACGCTCATGTTAATCACGCGCACCTTGCGTGTTCTCGACCACGATCGCTTAGCCTTGCGATTGTGGCGCCAAGCCGTTGAGCTGGTGGCCTTGGAACCCACGCTGCATGAGATGATGGCACAGGCTCTATTGGAAGTGGGAGACACCTTTGCAGCAATTCAGAGTGCCGAAAAGGTATGTGGTTGTTGTGGCACTGGTTCTTTCTCATGTGATGTGCGTTTGCGACCAGCGTATCTGAAAGCTTTGCTTCGAGCAAACCCATCATCCTCACCGTGGGTAATTTTTTTTTTTTTTTTTTTTTTTTTTTTTTTGGTAATGGCCAGGCTGTGCAGGCAGATCCGGGCTGGCCCGAGGCACGCTTGACTCTGGGCCGGGCGCAGGCCATATTTGGCGAGCTTGCTCTAGCAGAAAGAACCTTGGCGCATGGGCTGCAACTTGAACACGATCACACCGAACTCCTCGCCGAGCTTCTCAAAGTACAGCAAGCACAGGCACGCCGGCAGGCTGCAGGCGAGGACGTGACGCAGCGAGCCGAGCGGCGTGAAGATCACACACCAGGTTTTACCTGATGCGCGCGCGGTGCTATTTGCCATGCCTTCCCTACTGGTTGTTTTCCCAGCTCTTGGGCGAATGTTCAAGAGGAGTGAGCTGCTGTGCGGTGGTCAAAAAGGCCGGTTTGGTTGTTGGGTATTAGCGTCTTGTGTTTGTTTGTTTGCAGGGCACATTAGTGTTTTATGGTTTAGGTAGAGTTTGCGTTGGAGCACGTGGCAAAGCAAGTCAGCAAGGCGCTGTGATCAATGTTGCTGGCCGCCGACGGGTGGCTTGAGTAGTGTTTCAACAAAGCCTCAATTCAGCTCGCAGAGCGACCCGAGTGGCAACGCACGAAAGATATCGACGCACGCACATAGCGAGTCGGCAGGCAAGTTGAGGGAGGGAAGGATCTTCATGGGCATGCCAATGCTGTTGTCTGAGGAAAGCAGCCACCAGGTTCAGCAACACGTGGGCTGAGGATTTTTTGAATGACGCCGTTCTTCGTCTTCCAAAAAGGGCTACCTCATCACGTGTTGAGCTGAGCCCTGGCTAAATCGACCGACGTTGTACCGCAAGGTTTCACAACGCAGCTTCACAAGGGCTGGTCCTCTTCAAATAGGCCAGTGGCAGTTTGCCACAAAGATGCAAGACGGTCTGCACTCAGCACGTCTGGTTCAAGAGTTGATCAATGTCGGGCGACAGGCTGTATGGATCAACGGTCTCATCGTTGACATACTTGATGTGGTTTCCACACCTGCAAGGCATGGCGGGCACCAAGCAAACACAGGTGAGCGGGTCAATTCTGACGGCAAAGTGGGTGAGCGGTGGGACGGGAAAAGCCGCACTTGTCAAAGAGATGTTTGCCGGCAAAGTTCCAACGCGGAGCATCTTGTTGGGTGACATTGTTGTACAGCCACTCCCAAACGATTTGGTTGTTGGGGCAGCAGTCGCTGCTGCTCGCCGTGCATGAAGAATTGCTTTCGGTGCACCAGGAGGGCTGCGGGGCAGGGCCAGGATTGGTGAGCGATGGCTGAGGTCACTCAAGCGCGGGAAATAGGAAAAGCCACACAGGTGCCAACACAAGGGCACCACGCGATCGTTCGTTTCATCAAAATACGGCAGCAGGGCTGACCTTGACATTGGTTTTGGCAAAGAGCGGGTACGGGAAGTAACCAGTCCAATCGCAGTAAACCAGGCCACAATGGTGGGTGCCGTTGCCACGCACAAACTTTTCAATGTTGGCGTTGCTCTTGGGCTCTTGCTTGTCATACTGATTGCAGGGAAAAGCAAGAATGGTGAACGGTTGGTGCGCGTAGCGCGTGTAGAGCTTCGACATGCCTTCGTAGCTCATTTTGGTCTCGCCTCAGAAAGACCTGCAAGGCCAGGGGACCGTGGGCAGCGCCATGAGGAAGAAGACGATGACAAGGTCGAGCGATCGACAAAATTTAATCTCTTTGGTCAAGCAAGGGATGGAGGCGGGGTGCGAGGCCGTACGCGACATTGATGACGAGGGTCACGTTGCCCGCGTAGCGATCGAGGTCCACAACATGGCCCTCAATGTCGACCAGGTTCTTAAAATCAAAGAGCCCAAAGCCGTTGACCGCCAGGCAGAAAGCCAGGAGGCAGGCCGCCACCGGGGCGACCGCTCGGTTCGACTTCATGACACTTGGTGATGCCCGATCGAAAACTGCACACGAGAGAGAGAGAGAGGGAAAGGGAAAGGGAAAGGGAAAGAAAGGGATTTGGCTTACTTGCTTGCTTTTTTCCGCTTACACGCGATGTTCCTCTTTTGTTCTTTTTGAAGATTGCAATTCTTGCTTTGTGTGTGTGTGTGTGTGTGTTTTGGAGGACTCGAGCGTGTGTGTGTGTGTGTGTGTGTGTGTGAGTGTGTGTGAGGAGGCGTTTTTCTTTGTTTTGTTTTCTTTTTGTTCTTTTCTCTTCTTTGTTCTGGTCTTGGCTCTTGAAGATTGCTTCATCTTCTTTATGGCGGACATGACATGACGGGCGGGGGGAGGAGGCTCTGGATGGATTTTCTAAACACGGTTTGATTTGGGAAGAGGGAGGGCGGCTTTGATTAATCCTCCAGGTCCAGTTCATCAAGGTCCAGGTCATCCAGATCGTCCAGGCCAGAGAAGACGGCCACATCGATCGGCTCGACACTGGCCTCTTGTGCAGGCTCATCCTCGCCAATGCCCAGCGGCTTGCCATCTGGTTCCACACCGAATCATTGACCATTGCACCCCAGCAAAAAAACAAAACAAAACAAAAAAAACAACAACGGCAGAGTGAGGTGCATTAAGGCCATACACCACGACTGCTTGATTCGTGGCAACATCAACAAACAAAGCCGAGGCTTTGACCTACCATCGCCTTCCTCGTAAGTCTTGCCCGAGCGACGATACTGCTCGAATATTTCGCGGCCTAGACGGCGGTGCCAAGCCACACGAATACGCGTCAGGGCAAGCATGTCATTGATCAAGGGCCAGGTGGTCGATCAAGTGCTGCAAGGGTCTCGACTTTCAAAGCCCTTGGCCTGCCTACTAACCCGTGAGTTTGCGAGTTTCAGCACCCTCGGCTTCTGCCGCCTTTTGGTCTCGCTTCGCCCGCTGTTCCTCAATAAAAGCTGTGTTCCACTCGTCAAAGGTTTCCGGCGTCAGGAGGGTACCTGCTGTCAAACGCTCCTATACGATACGGCACGAGTCAGAAAGCAGCGCCGTCGCTCAAAAAATTATCACATTGCCACCTCGTTACACAGTCATTCGGATAGAGACCGTGGCAGGCGGGGGGAGGGAGGGAGGCGGATACAGAGACACAAAGACAGACGCCGACAGACAGGTAGGAGGACAAGCAGACAGACACAGTCGCACATGGGCTCCCACGTGTGCGTGGCGGAACAAGTGGATGCCTTGCTCAATGGTGGCTCACTCATCACAAACTCACCAGTTCAGCTTGCTCTTCAGCTTCCTTCTGAGCTTGACGTTCCCGCACAGCGGCATCACGGTTCTCAGCGTTGTAATCGTCGACCGCCTCCTTGAGTGCCGCTTGCATGGCAAAGGCCATGCCCATACCCAAGTTTTCCTCAATCTGGCGGTTCAGATGGTGCAGAAGAATGTGCAACAAACAAAGAGGCATTCAAGTCAGAATATGGCAAGTTGCAAGTTGAACGGTCGGCATTTGCACTTCACGGATACACCAAGGACGGTTGCGCACCGTCGTCAACATGACTTCATCCAAACGGGTGGCCAATTCATCTGAGATATTGGACATGTCAATCAACTTCCAATTGGGGCCTTCCTCGGGATAGGTGGCTGTGTATGTGATGTTGAGCGTCACTTTGGCTGTCCATACACCGCCCCATATTCAGATGCGTGGCGTCAACAGGTTTCAGGCACCGGGAATGAGATTGCGCTCAAGCTCATGGTTATCAGGATCGATGACCGCCAGACCTACACGTCAAGTTCGGGTCGTCTGCCGAGGGTGACTCTTCCGAGACAATGTGGATGTTGTAGCAAATGGGGTCACGTTTGAGAACTGGATCCATCAGGCGGGAGTGGCAGGCCAAAATGAGTGTCTAACAATGCCAGTCGTTTCATACACGAGATGCTAAAGGGCGGGCAAGCATTCAGAACAGCAACGCACTCTCTAGCTCATCGATAAAAATGGATTCGAGCGCCGTCAGCTCGTCAGCTTGTTCTTGTGCGTAGTCTGACCACAGGAGAAATGATGAGGTATCCTCCGCCAAGTAAGACCGACCGACCGACCGAAAGCTGTTTGTTCTGCGCCTCAGGGGTAATCGGGCGACGACGGCCAAGCATGCCCTTGAGCCGGATACTCACCCATTTTGATGTTGGTCGGTCGGAGGCAAGGGGGACCGGATGTGCTTTGCTTCGCTGCCACCCGAGCCTTGTGTCTGCAGCTACGATGTGCTGCACGGGCTGGCGTTCAGCTGCTACGACTCACCCAGCAACAGCGCTCGCGCTGCATGCAGCAACAACGGGGAATCAAACCACTGCCTGTCAACTGCAGTGTCAAGCTCAAGTCGAAGCACCGGGAGGGAGCAAAGCCGGCGAGGGCACAAGGACGGAGGCGGAGAGCCGTAAAATGCAAGGAGCTCAATGAGGTTGTCCCTCGTTGGTGGCCGTGTGTACGGAAATGTCTTTTATGTTACACTTTGCTTTGAATGTGGGATTCTTTTGTTTGTTGCTTGTTAGTTCTCAATTGGAGAGAGTGAGCGTAAGCCTGGTCGCTCTTCAAGAGTGCGAGACAAGTGGCACTGATTATTCATTCCCGTTGGTTGGTGTTCTACTTTGCTGGCTCGGTTGGGGTCGAGTCGGGGGTCTGGAGATGAATGCCCACGCTGGCGAGGGCTTCTTGCGCCCAGTCAGGATAGGCTCCGTCGGGATGAAGCGTCTGCATGTAGTCGATGACAAATTCTGGAAATCGGTCCGCGATGATCGCGTCTCGGGCGTCGCCCATGAGGCGCAACTGCGAAGCGCAATCAGGAAGCGACACGAAGTGTCGAATGCAGGGAAGCAGAAAGGGGTCAAAGCGCAAATACGGAAGAAAGAAGGAAGGAAGGAAAGACCGAGAACAAAATGTCAACGATAATCGCCGGGGGGGGGGGGGGGGGGGGGGGGGGG
>NW_001865039.1:1020503-1130713 GCF_000002865.3 Monosiga brevicollis MX1 | reverse complement strand
CAGGCGGGAAACAAAGCAAAAGACACGATGTGTTGAGATTAAAGAATGGGCTGGGTTCCTGGAGCCGAGCGGGGCCTGAACATTGGGTTGCTTACCGCAGTGCGAGTGGGAAACACGCAATCAAACATGTCCACACCGAGCGCCACGCACACAATCAGGTCCGTGGCATAGCTGACGAAGAGCAGTCACCATTCAAAAGGTCAGAGGCCCGAGGGGGTTGACAAAGTGGCGGGGGGTGGTGGAGACAAAGTGGCGGGGGGTGGTGGGTGGGAGCACGTACCCGACGCCCATGCAGTAGCGCGGCTTATCGTCTGGCAGCAGACGGGCCGTTTCCTTCACAACACGCCTGCCAACCAGGGTTTCACGCTCGTCGTGTAAGACAAGTGTGCGTGCTGTAGGCCGCGATACCGCGTGTACATGTCGCACAGCAAAACGCACCAGAAACTAGATTTTTCCTCGCCACCGGAGAGGCCACCAATGGCATATCCGGGCGTGTTGCGCTCAACCATGGCGTCCACACACTGGCGACGGAGCTCCAGGTCTAGGCCTCCTTGAATGATGGCAAATAGGTTTTGTTCTTCTGGTCGGGCATGGGCCGCAATGCATCGATCGAGCCAACGAATGGACCGGTGCATGGCCTCTTCCACCCGAGGGCCTGCGTACAGCGCAAATGTCGAGTGAGTTCAGCTCTCTTGTAGGGTAGGCGCGTGTCCCCACACGGCGCATGTCGCTGAGGGCGCATGGTCTGACAAGCTTGGTGGGCGTGGATACAAACCAGAAATGAGGGAGCTGACAACGTCGTCCAGCTGCATAATAATATCAGCGCCAATGGTGTTTTGCAAGCCTATGCTATGTTCTGGGGTCAGCATCATCTGGGAGCCGTCGTGGGGTGACTGAAAGCTGACACCATGTTCGGTGATTTCAGCCAGATGCAGCAGGGACACCATCTGAAAGCCACCCGAGTCCTGAACACGGCGAAACGAGTGCCGACGGGTGTGAGCGAACATGCAAAGGGCGGCTGTGCGATTGCATGCCAACCCAATTGAGCAGGAAGGCAGAGGCAGAGGGAGAGGCAGGGGCAGGGGAAGAGGAGCACGAGCAGGAAGAGGAAGAAACAGAGGAAATAGAAGAGGGACACCAGCTCGTGTAAGGGATAGCGTACCGTGAGCACAGAGCGCTTCCAGTTCATAAATTTGTGAAGCCCGCCGGCCTGCTTCATGATCTCTGGTCCCTGCAATTCAGCGCAAGAACCAAAACACGGCACAGCATCAGGAATACATTCAAACGAGCACGCCGCCCGTCCAGGTCATGTGCGAGGAGAACAGACCGGACGTGAGCCAAGATGATAGGTGTTGGAGAGCATAATCTGGCAGTTGAGGCTCTCCAATTGGGCAGGTGTGAGGCCCTTCATTGTTCCCTGGGATGATGGTTGCAGCATAACAGCGCATCAGCCTTTTATTACAGCGACTACACCGGGCCCCTCGAATGCAAAGAGCTCTTTGAGACCGGGCCACGTGCTCGATCAGGCAGAGTCGCCAACCTGGGTGCCGACGGGCATAAAGATGGGGGTGTGCACGGTGCTATGGGGCAGATAGAGCTCCGAGGCTCGCGCAGGGGTGCGGCTGCACTTGGCCACGATACGAAACGCCAGAGCTGGGCCATGTCGCACGGCACCGGCCGGCAAATCAGCCGCGCTCAGCGCCGCTGTCGCCGCCGCCATGCTGCCGTTGCTTGCCGTTGATTGAGCCACCCGGGATGACAGCCCACGAAAGCAGTGAGCAGACACCGCATTCATCTGACAAACAGTCTGAAAGTAGCGAACGCAGTGACAGAGGCCGGAATTTCATGATTGAGAGGAGTGAACTCAAGGGGGGCGTGACCGTTTGGGATCTAATGCAGTAGAAAAGAAGGTTATTGCAGATTTCAGGTGTTTTTGCTCAATAAACTGCTTATAGTTGTGGTTTGAATAGTGTTGAACAATCTGAGGTTTGTGAGACTGGCTGCCCACAGCACAGCGTTTGTTGACGTGAAGGCAAAAAGGGGTTAAAGAAGCTAGTACATGAGAATATGAATCTTTTATAACCAGTACATAACAACTTCATGTCGGCGTTTGAAAGGTTAATGCAGATATTTCCTTGGTTTTGGGTTTTGCGCGAACGTGCCGCGCGTCAACTCGCTCACGGACCTTCTTGCTGTCCCTGCCGGTCCTCAATGCCGTCGTGCTCGTGCCTGGAAACCAGGGCGCAATTGGTCTCAGCTCTCAGCCATTAGCGTACCATTTTGTAGGCCGAGGCTTGCTGCTACATGAGTTGCATTGCTGTCGCCGAGTGCATTAGAATTTGATTGGCCAAAGCCTCTGATTCTTGATCCTTTAGCTCCGCCGCCATACGGCACCGCTTGCACGTCGCGTGCATTGTATGAATACCAATTGGTTGACTCCTTTTCAGCAGAGCAATCGGCCTGTTGCAGCTCTTGGAACGAGTCTCACTCTTGAGCTGAGCCTTTGGACCCTGGCGTTTCTCGCACGCCGAGGCTGGTATGGACGCTTAAGACATTTAAGGATTTTTTTTAAGGTTCAGCCCGGCGTTTGACCTGCAATCAAAGTGTGCAGCCTGAGTGCGTGGGACCAGCCAATCAACAGCCCTCTGGTAGTGCCTGGCGTCTTTATACAGCCAAGTTCTTACCCACCCTCCGCCACCCCCTTGGTCGCTGGCGGTGTTGTCGGGGCGCTCAGACTTTGCCAACGGTCTCGTCCTCCTCGCCGTGCTCGGTGCGGTTGCATCCGGCTGACCCGCTTTTGAACGATCAGCACAATGGGCAACAAGCAGTCCGCCGAGCGCTATGACGTTGACTCAAATGCGGTCCAAGAGTATGGCGCCTACTCCCTTGTGTATCTGGGCAGCTGTCCAGTCAACCGTTCCAAGGATCAGAACACCGTCCTGGAGGCGGCCGGCCGTATTCAGAGCGCGCGCCATCCCAAGCGCAAGGTTTGTATCATTGGGTCCCTCTTCCTACCGCTCCCGCGCGTCTTTGCATTTCCACCGGCAGCCCTGTGCTTCATTTCGGGTCTCTATTCAATAGCCTTGGCACAACTGCATCATCATCCTCATGTCGCGGTTGTAATTGGTTCTCTTTCCCTCTTAGGTTATTCTTCGAATTACCTATCAGGGTCTTGAGGTGACCGATTCGAAGACCGGGCAGCAGCTGACCATGACCCCCATGCGCGCATTCAGCTACATCTCCATTCTCGGCAAGAAGCAAAACTTTATTGCCTATGTAGAAACAGACCGCACCAACAGCATCCGGCAATGCCATCTCTTTCGCTCCAAGAAGACTTGCAAGGAGGTGTCAGCCAAAGTGAACGAGGCGTTTCGCGACATTGCCACGGACAAAAACAAGCTCAACCGCTCGCGTAGCGGGGCTCTGCCACACACCAGTCTGGCCGATTCCGTCGATTTTGGCCCGCCCCTCCACTTGCGCTGCAAGTATCTCGGTCACACGACTGTCAAGCAGAGCGGTGGCGCCAACACGGTCCTCGAGGCTGTGCGCCTCACCCGACGCCTCAATCGACCGCAAACCGTTCAGTTTGAGCTGGCCGGTGATGTCATCTCCCTCGTTCCAGCCGATGGCGAGCCCCAACGCGTTCTGGTTTCTGAGATCACCTTCACCCATGTCCGCAAGAAACTGCTCGCCTTTATCACGGAAGATAGCCAACAAGTGACTTTTTGTCATAGTTTTCGCATGCGCAAGCGCCGACAAGCCGCGGACGCCAACGAGGCCATCGGCCGTGCCCTTGTGACGGTCGCCAACGCCCACAAGCACGTGCACGACGGCGCCCAGCCCAGCACGCAAGGTCGTGCTTATGCGCGTCACCTCACCCACTCGGCCCTGGCCAACGGCAACCACGCCCGGCAGGGCCCTCTTGGCCTTTTTGAGGCCCAGTATCTGGGTAGTGTGCCCGTTGACCGCAACAAATCACAGGCCACGTGTGATGCCGCAGCTGAATCCGTCCTGGTACGTTCATCCGGCTGCTGCCACAACTTGGCCATGGTGCCACTCATGCGCACACAACTTTCTGTTCTCACTTGACGCCCGTTCCGCCCTGTCTGCGTGACTAGTTGATGAAGCCGCAACCCCAGGTCGTAGCCATCAGTGTGAGCGGGGACGGCATTAAGGTAGTGGAGGCCCTCACCTCCGAAGTTGTTAGCAACACTTTCATCAAGAATATTGCGTGCGTACTGGCACACGCTGCGGGCGGACGGAATAGCTGCTGTGCTTGCGTGGCTCAAATGCTAGCTAAGAGGTGCTTTTCAGGCACCAGGCCTCACGCCCTGCTCTTGCTTGGGGGGCACATTTCGTTTTGCAGCTTCACCACGGTGATTGAGGACAAGCGGATCCTTCGGCGCGAAAAACGCAAGGGCATTAATACAGATGACGCGTTATTTGCCTTTATCATCAAGGTTTGAGTCGAGCTCGTTTCATGAGGGCAGCTCATGCTATTCTCACATCATCTAATGGTCTTGTCACGTATGCTGGCAGGACGAGCGGCTCGATCGCCTGAGCTGCGAGATCTTTCGAGCCGGCACTCGTGCATATGATCTGTGCCAATCAGTCAACGTAGCCTTCCAAGTGGCCATGGAGGAAGCCAAGCAAAATAGGGGAAAGAAACATGCCTTTTCGGCTGTGTCACAGAAACGCGATCCTGTCAAGGGCCCCCTTTTTCAGAGACAAATTCACCGACGCGATCTCAAGCCAATCCGCGTCCTGGGCATGGGCCAGTTTGGCGAGGTCTACCTCGGTCTGCAAGCCGTCAAAGCCGGTCATGGTGAAAATGGCAGCAACACGATCCATCGAGCCGTCAAGTTGCTGAAAGACGGCGCCACGCCTGCCGATCGCGTACGTGCCGCATGCGTATACTGCTCATCTTCATCCTCGTGAAGAAAGGCGAGGAAATTTGAGGCGGTTGTTGGTGTCGGTGCACTTGTCAGGGCCCACTTTCACACGCTGACCACGCGACGACTGATGCTCTGTGATGTTTGCAGGAAGAGTTTTTGCGTGAATCCGAGCTGATGCTCAACTTTAATCACGTCAACTTGGTCCGGCTGGTCGGGGTGGCAGTTCAGCAGCGGCCCTGGCTCTGCGTGCTCGAGTACATGGAGTACGGCGATCTGCGAGCCGTGGTCAAAGCCGCGCATGAGAAAAACATCACCCTCACATTGCTGGAGCAACTTAAATTTGCAGTGCAGATTGCCACCGGTTCGTTTCATGTTTCTCTCTTCCGTGTTACTCTGAAGCAATGATTGAGCAGCGCATTTGCATCTGGACTGCTGCTTCAAGCAACGTGTTTCATGGTACTGACGTGCCATGCTCTTGCGCATTGTTTTGCAAAACAGGTATGGACTACATGGCCAAGCATCGCTTCGTCCACATGGACTTGGCCGCGCGCAATGTCCTGCTGTCCAGCAAGAATCTCGTCAAGATCGCCGATTTCGGCCTCTCGTAAGAACCTCGTCGATTGAGTTGTTCAGGGAAGGCAGGCCAACGGATGGATCCAGACCTAGTGCATGCGATGGAATGGACGCTCTTGCTGACTTTTGGTTTGATATCGCCACTCGTCGGTGCTGGGCTGGATCAGGCGAAAATTGCCAGAGGAGCGAGATGTCTTCGTCTTGACAACGTCCTTGAAGCTGCCCATCAAGTGGATGGCGATAGAGTGTGGGTCATTTGCAGGGGCTTGTGCTTTGCACCTTGGGCGTTGCATCTCATGCTCTTCTCACGTCAACGCATGTGGGACCGTGAATTGGTCGTTGGTAGGCATGGACGAGAAGATATTTTCGCCGGCCAGTGACTGCTGGGCTCTGGGGGTGACAATGTGCGTGCTTGCTTCACTGCTTGGGTCCATCACAGACCAATGTGTCTTGACAGAAGCGTAATGCCGTCATAGGTGGGAGGTCGCAGCTTATGGTATGGTTCCGTATCCCGGCGTCAAGAACATCGAGGTGCAAAAGCGGGTGCGCGAGGGCTTGCGCTTGACCGCGCCAGAGGGGTGTGATCCGGAATTTTTTGAGCTGATGTGCTCCTGCTGGGAGCGCCAGCCCAGTCAGCGGCCCACCTTTGATCAATTGCGCAAATCCATTTTGGGGTGAGTTGAGGAAATCCTTTTTTCTTGTAAGCCGGGCTGTCGATGCTACTTTGTCCGTGGTTTTGCGGGGCCTCGCTCAATCTCTCGAGTTCATGTTTTCTCTGTCTACAGTTTGGCACGCGAGGCACGCTCCCGTTGTCCAGCACTGCGGGACGTGGGGCGTCTGGTGAAGGGCGGTGGTACAGGGACGGCGGCCGCGACGCCATCTTCTTCGCGTTCAACAACCCCCAAGCCCAGCCTTCGGCGCCTGAATACCATTTCAGATGATCCTGATTTTACCGAGGCCGGACCGAAGGAACACGTGGTTGTCGGGCTGCCAGAAACGATGTATGACTCGGCCAAGACGACACGCTTTGTCAAGGTACGATGGTGCTGATTGTGATGGTGCAGTGTGGGCATGGGCGACGCGTAGGCAGGCTTTGCCCACGCTGCTCTTCCCAATCACCCCCGCCCTCATCATCGAGTTGCGCTCGGCTGGCTTAGGTGAAACCCAACACGACCGTAGACGATGTGGATGTGGATGCGATTGAACCTGCTTCGCACAATGTCGACTCTGATGCTTCGTCAGCCCCCAAACCATCAAGGACAGCTGCCCAGCCTGCCCGAGATGATGGTGTCAGCATTGAGTCAGAAGCACCCGAAAGCCTCCCCGAGCCTCAAGTCGCAGAGCCTGACGTTGAAGCGGCAGCTTTGGCTTCAGCACCAGTCATTGTCATCCCTCCTCCTCCTCCCAAGGAGGAACACCACGACTCTCATGATGAGGGGGTGGACTCTAACGGTGATGCACCCGAGGAGACGACAGAGCCCGGACCGGGTCCCAACGCTTCACACGCGCGGACACACTCTTCCTCGACAACTTCATCCTCCTCGACTCCGGCCGAGGCACAGCAAGGCAGAGACGACCGTGTGGCAGTCACCAATGGATGGGCTGGGGATGACGATTCAGAGGAGGAAACTGAGGCTGAGGCTGAGGAAGAAGCGGACGACCTTGCCACACGCAAGCGACCAGAGGATGGCGAACTGGCAGAACTGCCATCCCAGCGCCAAGAGACGATGGCGGTGGATTCGCGGATGTTGGATTTTAGCTTTGCGCATGTGGCCCGTGCCTGGGGTGATGCCGATGACACTATAGCTCCTGCCATGTTTTAAATAGTTTGCCAGGCAGATCAGCAGTCACATCAGTGGCATCACCCCATGTTTCATTATTCTACTTTTCTTCAGTTGACGTTTCTCCAGGCTAGGTCGCAGCAGCTCATTTGGCGACAGGCGTTGATCGTCCGTGCCAAATCCGACTGGTTGCATTGACGTTGTGCGTGCCGGTTGGCCCTCATCCGGCTCTCGCGACCGCACATCGTCCAATTGACATTCCATAAGTAATATAGCACGCACCTCGCGACATGCTGGGTTACATGTGTCTTTCATGGGGACTGGAACTAAAAGCACCGGAAACAAGAATGGCAGCGCCAGCCAAAGCCCGATACCAATACATTGCAACAATTGTGATGCATGTGCTGCATCGTCTGCCGAGGTCACCCTCCAGACATGAGAAGGTGTTCAGATTCCCATATCCATAATATCTATCGAGATGCGTATGCCCCCCTCTTCCCTCATAAAAAAAAAAAATTATTGTACAGCAGCGGAAAGAGGTTCCTGTGCTTGATTTTATCATGCGACGCACACTAGAGTGCACGCACATGCACATGCACACACACAACACACACACACACGAACACGTTTCAAGCATTTTTTCTCTTTTTTTTTTTCCATAAATTTCTCGTGAGTGACAGTGCGCGCTCCGCTCTCGCCCGTTCACTTGCGGCGGTGATTGGGTGGGAGACGCAGCAAGGGGGCGGGGTAGAAAGCGGATGTGTCTTTGTTCTCATTCTCTGGCATGCGCGCGGATAGCGAGTTGCTACGGCAGGGCAGTTGCATGACGCACAGGAGCTCATAAAGCAAAGCGCGGAGGCGATCAAACGGTCGACTGAGGTTCTCGAGTAGCCCATCACCAGCGCCATGTACATTGTACCGAGCCTGATTGTGGTCGTGGTGGTGCTCTTCCTGATTGCGATTGGCCTCCTTGTCTTTGCCGGCCGACGCGGCTGGACACACTGGGCCCGTTGCACCCCAGCCAACCTCGCCCTCTCCTATGTTGCCAGTCCGACCGTACTCCTCGTTTATCGCCTGGGCATCTTCACCTACTGCTGCAGCATTCTCATCTGGTTGTTGGCGCGCAAAGAGGTTCGATGCTTGCTCGGGTGCTTATGGATAGCGATGATCCAAGCTTCTCTCTCAAATCCGTTTGTTTTTCACCTCTGTAGGGTGAGAAGGGTCTGCTCTTCTACACTGTCTGGAACTTTACGTTTCTGACCGTATTCTTCTTGGTTTGTTGCGTGCCCTCCAGAGTCAGAGCGCTGTCCAAGCACGAGTGCACCTTTCTTTTGTGCCCTGATTTCTTCGATACTGTCACACGGGCTTATTTGTTACCAATCTTCTGCTTGCGTTTGTTGGATAGCTTGCCTCTGTCCAAAGCGTGTCGGCGCGCATGGTCGGATATGATGTATCACGAAACCCGAGCACGCGCTTGCTTGATCGCACAACCCTCATCATGTTTGAGGTGCGCTTGCTGTTACCGCAGTGCTGTCCACCTTGACATATTCTGCACCCATCGCCATTCCCAAGCGCTTCGGAACCGAAATGTGCATTTGCCGTTTGCCGCCCTCATTTTTTTTCTCCTTTCTTTTTTTTTTTATTTCCTTCATGATAGATTGCCATGACCATGGTATTCCTGGTGGACGTCGTTTTGTGGGGAGTGTTGTATCCTCAGGCCAAGCATGTGGCTCACCGCGATGACAACCCCGATGCTTGCTGCCAAAAGTTTCTCAACTTTGGTAAGCAACTTAGGGTTAAGAAGATGTGCTGAAGAAATGCTTGCCGCCGATTTGCTTGTACGGCGGGCTTGATATTCATGACGCTGCCTGTTTGGTTTGTTAGGCTCGTACAATGTCCATGGCTTCAACATGATCTTTATGCTGGGCGAGCTCTTCCTGAACCGAATCCCGATCATTCCGGCCCACGTTAGCTTTGTCATTTTCTGGATGCTCACATGTACGTTTTCATCGCCACAGCGCTCTGCTGCCAACAGGGTGTTCATTGCACCACATGAGCTATAGGCGGGTGGGCAGGTCGGCGGGTGGACCAATTGTGCGTGCGAGTCCCAACCCCACTCACGCTCTGCTCTTTTATTCAGATGGAATCTACTCTTGGATCATTCGTGCGTCGGGGGGGCGATGGGTGTACTTTTTCCTGGACACGACCAAGCAAGATGCCCCAGGATGGTGCGTGCAGAATTCGCGTGGCCTGTATGTGTGTGTGTGTGTGTGTAAATGTTGGTCTCGTTTATTCACCAAGTGCTGCGTGTATACACAATTGGCAGGTACCTGGGCATGGCGGCATTGCACATTGTGTTCTTCTTCTTTGCCTTTGGCCTGACCAAGCTCAAGACGCGTTGCTTCCGGAATGCTCGGTACGCACTGCCTTTTCAAGACGTGCTTGTTGTGGCGCCACAACCGTGTGATGCTCATTTAATCTTTGATGCCTTTGCCTTTTACGCAACAGTGACACTGAGGCTGAGGAGATTGAGGCCACCTACTTGCTCTCAACAAACTCAAGCATCGCCTAAGGTTTCTCGTGCGCTTTCTTCCTTGTGTGTCTCCTTTTGTTTTTTTCTAAAGATTGTGGTCTTTCTTCTTACTTTTTTTTTTCCCTTCCAAATCCATCGCGTTTATCATTTCCCCACGCGGCCAGGGTGCCGCACGCTCTTCATCTTCTGGACGCGGTGCACAAATGTCAATGGGTGTCACAGCACACATGTCTCTCATTGCACCGCGCGAACACACACTTACACACACAAGCACATACACCGACACGATCATGCTTTCCTTAAGCGCTAGTCTAGCATTCTGACGCTGTTGCAAGGGGCTCGTAAAAGCTGGTTTTGCAAAGCGCTTCAGGTGTCGTGCATCACCAGTCTTCTCAGAGATACAGCATGGCTTCAGATGGGCGTTGTCGAAAGCGTGCCAAATGGCGCGCCAATCGAGTTTGAGCCTCTTGCGCCGAAACCTACAGGCAGAGATGGACATGGGTTGATGTGAGTTTCAAGCGGAAAACGCGATCGTCGCAAGCTGCAGCGTTCAGTATGATATGCTTAAACTCCGAGTATTTTTCACCTGTGCGGTGGCCCCGCTAGCCACTGTCATGGCGCGGCTAAAGAGGCGCATGGCACCCGAGGCTGTGTCTTGGGGATAGCCGACTGCGGCATGGTACACAACAAAGACTTGGTGCTCCCAACTATGCATCAGAGCATACATGGTGGCTACGCAGCACAGGGAGAGGTAAGAGCGTGGATGAGCACGATCAGGAGCTGGTATGAGGCAAGGCCGGGAGGACGTACCCGCGGCCGGCAGGCCCGTAAGCAAATTTGGCTGTTCTAGAAAGGCAACATCCTGCACCATCTGTGTTCCCAGGGTACTGTGACGTGCCGCGGCAGAGTGAGGGTGGTCATAGCGTACTGTCCAGCTTCAAGGGCAATAAAGGGCAGGCAAGGCCTACCGAAGAGCAGCTCCCTCGTCGCTTGTCGTAGGGCTCATGTGCGCAGCATCATCAGCAGCTAGGAAAGTGTGAAGATCAGCTTCCGTGACGACTACGACGCGTGGGACGGACACTCGCTGGGCCAACTAAGAGCAGAATAGGTTAACCGCGGTAGGTTGAGGCCTGATGTGAGTGGACGGGGCAGAGGTGCGCGCGCCAATCCTCGTGTGTCAGCATGCTGCAGTAACCAACGTACCTGTTGCATCCACTCGCGGGCAGCACTGAGGGGCAAAGCAGTATCCACCAAGCAAGCAATGCCGTTGTCACTGGTCTGATACAGTTTGGCCTCTACTTCCACCGGCTATCACCACACAGTCAGGTCAAAAATTCAGAGGGAATGTCATGCAGGCTAGCCACGTGTCAGCGACAAGTTACACGAGGCAGGTGCTTACATCAAGACGGTCAGCCACGTGAATGCGCGCTTTGAACTGGACAGGGCTAGCCTCTTCATCCAGTCCCAGACTGCAGATGGCGGCCAATGAAGCGACTGGTCCCTCGGCTATCAAAAGTTGGCTTCCGCTCCATGGCAAACTGCGCGCGTTCGCAGGAGTGAGGGTGCAAACATGACTCTCAAGGGTTATTCAATGAGTCGCAATGCAAACGCGGGCTGGATGAATGGCCGTACCTGCTCTCTGCACCAATGTTCTGAAAGAGGTTGGCGGGCAGCGCCCGAACCACGTCATCTTCGCCGTAGTCGTAATGATGCGGTGGGGGCAAAGGCTCGTGAGTGGCCATGTTCTTTGTTGGTGCACGCAGCCGCAAGATACAGGCTGCTTGTCGTTGCCGCTATCAATCAACCACAGCCAAAAGGCCCCAAGGCACCACTACCGCCAGCACCGCGAGCACCGTCGCCACTGCTGCCCCTGTAGCTGCTGTGTGATGTGCCACTGCCTCTGTGATGTGTGTGTGTGGAAACTGAGCATCTTCAGTTTTCTGACATTTCCAAGGTGAAAAAATAGTCAGCCAAAAGGATGGGTGTGTGTGCGTCTCTCTCTCTCATTTATGGCGTACATGGTTGAGTCGCGTGTAGTGGGTCATGATGGTGTTGGTTGAGGAGGGCGAGTGTGCGTGAATGAGAGGCAGCCGGGGTTGGGGAATGACTTGAAAATCGATTCGCCATCAAAATGCGGATGGTTCAACGTGGATCCTGATGATCACCTGCACAGCAGGTTAACCCTCACCATGTTCTCATGGGCTGTAAGCATCTTAATCTTATAGGTCTGGTTAAACACCTGATCTTCGGAAGCCAGGTTTGAGTGTTCAGTTGTATCTTTCAGGCAATCACCAGAAGGCGCACACACCATTGCGCACAATGCCCTTGGCCTCCCAGCGCTTACCAAGCGCCTGTACAAAATCAGGGCGAACAACCTTGCCCCGATGTAGGAGCCATCCGTCCTAGCGCCGTGCGTCACAAGTCCCGGTCAAAGAAGGGGGAACTGCAGGGGCGAATGCGAGATTTTTTTCTCTTTGACTGGAGTGGGGCAAGCAATCATTTTGAAACGAGGTCCAAGGCAGAGAACCACACCTGTTCAGAACGAAAGTAGAGACCTTCGACTTTGTGCGGGGAGAAGTGTGATTGGTGGTCCAAGAGAGCGCGCACGGCCTCTTCTCCGGCCACCCGTCCCTAAAGTCATGGGTGCCAGTGAAAACGACGCCCTCGGCCGAAGAAGCACTGAAAACGGGGAGGGGCGCAGGGCTCGACCAAACCTGATAAAGGACGGGCACGGTATGCAGAGATGTATCGGCAAGAGCAGCTTGAAAGCGCTCATGACTCAGGAAGCGTGCAGTATGCAAATCAAGCAGGTCAAAGGCCAGGAAGACGTCTGGAAGGCGATCGTAGGCAACGGTGTGGCGCAGATAAAGCCACCTGTGCGACGAGGACATGGGCGCACGTGTGCAGCAACATCATGTTGTGAGCGGGTGGGCGAGGAACTCCCATCTCCCTTTGGGTCACACATCGACGTCAAAGAGTCTGAAGAAAAGTTGACTGGCACGTACTCGCCGTACAAAACCCGACGCTCGCCCGTGGGCGGGGCCAAAACAGCGTACAGGTCTTCAATGTGCGCTGAAATCCAAGCATCCAGCGTTTTGAATTGGGCGTGGGTGCTGCTGTTGACATAGTGGGATCGATTCTGTGCCAGCACCCGACCTAACACGGGTAAGACGCATGTCAATGAAGCGGGCAGACCAGAAAGGGTCGTGTGCATGAGGGTTGCGCAGAATGCTCATGGAGCGACACGGTTCGTGCGAATGAAGCGGTCCTTTAGCACCAACCGTCAGGGGCAAGGGAGAAGCCCAGATTAGCGCCATCAACTTTTTCCTGGACCACGAGAGGCCGATCAGGGTTGTAGAAGATGGTCTCAACATCTTGTGGGAGAAACAATAGGTCATCACGGCTCACAGCGCCACCGCCGGCATCAAAGAGATGCTTGGTGCGAGGAAATTTGACGAGTTGATCCGCCATCAGAACGATCGCGCAAGCAGAAAATAATAGGACGTTCGGACGAAGCCAGCCAGTCTAAAGCCACACTAGTTTGACCAAAACCGGATCAGGAAAATGCGTCCCCTCCCCCTCCTCAACCAGTGTCTCCCCCTCCCTCGCCGACCCCACCCCTTGGATGAAGCCGATCTCAAGATGACCCTCTTGTCGTCGTGTTATGCAACCCTGGGGTCGACGTGCTGACAATTGATTCAGAGAGAGAGAGAGAGAGAGAGAGAGAGAGAGAGAGAGAGAGAGAGAGAGAGAGAGAGAGAGAGAGAGAGAGAGAGAGAGAGAGAGAGAGAGAGAGAGAGAGAGAGAGAGAGAGAGAGAGAGAGAGAGAGAGAGAGAGAGAGAGAGAGAAATGAATTGCTCTGGTCGGTTGAGAAAGAGAGAGAGAGAGAGAGAGAGAGAAAGGTAAGGGGGTGACTCACTGGCTAATTTGAATCTCTTCAGACAGCGGGCGTTACCGAGACGAGAGGCGGCAATGGGGTGGTGGCAGTGCCGGGGTTGTCGAGCTAGCTTTGTGGTAGGGAGCAAGGCGTGCATTACTTGGCCGGCGAGAGGCCGTGGCGTGGTGCGTTTGGTGAGCGCGCTCTGCCTGGTGCTGGCAGCAACGACAACTTTGAGCATGGCCGAATCCGCTGACAGTCCCGAGACAGACCAGGAGCCGGTGCTGGCTTTGCCCGGTCCGGCTTTCCCCCGCTATGCGTTTGTTGCGGACCCAGTTGGTGGGGCAGCAGCCGCGGCAGCAAAGGACCCGCCTTTCATGATCAATGGACGTCGGGTGCTGCTGAGCAATCTGGTCATTGGCAGCAATGTCCACGAAGTGCGGACAGCGGGCTCGGTCTGGGACTGCTCCATCGTTGCAGCCCGCTACCTCGAGCATGCCGCGCGCGGCGCCGACCCACGACTGGCCAAGCCTCGCTTATCGGTGCTGGAAGTTGGTGCAGGGCGGGGCCTCGTGGGTTTGGCGGCGGCTCTGAGTTTGCGCGAGCCAGCACTGGTCGTGCTAACTGATATGCCCGAGGCCCTGCCCTCGCTGCGCGATGGCGTCCGCCTCACCACTGGTATCACCTCCGTGGTGGATGTGCATGCCCTCGACTGGACCCACGCAGATCGCGACCTTGCCCTGCTACCTACGCAGGCGTACGATGTCGTCCTGGCCGCAGACGTCGTGTGGGTCACCCACCTCATCGAACCTCTTATCCACACACTCCGTCAGCTGGCCCAACATGGCGCCCACGTTCTCTTTGCATACCAATCACGCAGCCGCCAGGCCGACGATGAACTCTTTGCGGGGCTGGATGCGACTTTTGTTCGGTCCGTGCTTGTGCTTTGTATGCAGCAACTGTCCGGAGTTGTTTTGCTCTGGGTCGCCAAGTCAGTCGCCTCACATTTGCGTGCGCTTGCACTCAGGTCAAATATTCCGCGCGACAAATGGCATCCAGACACCAAGCACGCAGAGAAAATACAGCTCTTCTGGCTGAGTCCGCGCAGCACCATCTCCCAGGCACCCACCACCCCTCGTGCAGTTGATGAATTTTAGAACATGGCATGTACACCCTTTGCTGTACACAGTTAACGTTCGGTTAAAAAAAATCGATTGTCAAGATCTGTAGGAATGCACAGACATGAGCTTGGCGCTCTCGTCTGCATGCACGCGCCAAGAAGCCGCTCCACGGAGATCTCACCCTTGGCCACGTAACTGGTGATGTTATTCACCAAAACACAACACAACACAAAGAAGCAAGGTCACCCAAGCCACCATCATGGCAAACAAAAAACGCGGGTTGAAGCAGCTGACCACCAAGAACGAACGACGACAAAAGTGCCGGTGACCTGGAACAAACCAAGTACAACGAATGGGGGACAAAGAGCCACTGAAACACCACGGCACAATTCAGCAAGCACGCAGTCGACGCTAACGGGGCACTGGCAACTCCAAAAACAAACAAAGCAAGCCCATACGTAATCCTAGTGTGCCATCGGCACGAGCAGAGATGAGACCACTCGGTCGGCTATCGGCGACCGGCCTTGCCCGAGCGCCCTCGGACCGAGGCTGTTGGTAGCTGGCGCGTTGGGCGGGCAGGGGAGGCTGACGCCGCGCCCAGCGCGACTTTAGACCATTCAGCGGTATCCTCGTAGCTGCCAGCAAGACCAAACTCGGAGCCCATGTAATCCCGGCCTGTGCCAAACGCAGCATCAGTAACATGCTCGAATGGCATCGCCCGACGACTACCCCCACTACTGTGGCGCGGACTCATGCGTCCCATGCGCGCCCGAAGGGCGGCGTTGGCCTGATTGCGCGATGCGGAGCCAAGCCGGGCACGGCTGTTCGCGTCATCTTGTCCAAAAGCACCGCCAGATTCATCGCCGTCTTCATCTCCATCAGCCAACGGATCAAAGTTCTCCAGCACGTCAGCTTCGCGAATAACGGGCTTGGACTGGGATCCGGTACCATGACTGCCATTGCTCGAGTGACTGTCGCTGGTTACAGTGGGCTTAGTCGGCGACTCTGCGGCCGCGGCCGCGGCCAAGAGGTTGGAAGTGCTGGGCTTGGAGCTGTGCGCTGGGGTAGTGTCGCGACTGGGGTCGTTGCTGGGCAAGCCATCGCTGCCATTGATGGTAACGTTCGCATCCATGTTGGTGGCACGGCGCAGGCTGTTGGGCTCCAAGCTATTGGCCGGCGCCCGCAAGTCCGAACCATCCTTGCCCAGACGGGCAGCGGCGATCCCGCTAAAGCCAACATTGAGGGCCGACATCATGGTGCCCAGATTGTCGCTTTGCTCCTCTAGCTGCGCGCGTTCTTCCTCGTCGTCACTGGCACCGACATGAAAAGAGGCACCCGCTCCTGCCACGGCCGCGGGGATATCTCGCACCGACTGATCCACCGGGGGCACGACGTGGGTACCAGCGCGATTGCCGAGCCCGGGTGGAGTTTGTGCAAACTTGGCATGGATGGCCTGCTCACGGCGCGCCGGGGAGCGCGAGGACAAGCGGTCTTCCACGCTGGGCACTGATTTTTGCATGTCAAACAAGGGCAAGCAAGGCGCAGTCGCAAGAGTTGAGCAACTAGCACGATAAGGTGTGACCCAGCGTGAACATGCCGGAGTGTTGCGAGTATCGGTCGTACCGTAGGTAAAGCCTTCAAAGAGATTGGCGGCGCTGGGCGTCAGCGGATCAACCGGCGAGTCCGAAGGTGGCAGATCGGTAAACTGTGGATCAAAGTTGCTCGTGTCCAAGGCCGTGTTCTAATTGCATGCCCGAGGGCCGTGAGGACACGGGGGATGGGTTGATCTGACAGAGAGGGGACACGCTTCTCACCACTGAAGGAATAAAAGGTGGTTCCAACCGACGATCCAGGGCCACTTGCCAGTCGACGTCCCGGAAAAAGCGATGGGCCTGTTGCGCAGAGCGAGAAGTGATCAGAGCACACACAGGCCAGCCGCCGAACAAGGGACGCAATGAGAAGATCATTTCAATGAAGAAAAACGCACCTTGATCTCAGCGGCAGAGGACAATCGTTCAGATGGCTTGCGCTTGAGTAGCTTGCGCAAAATATCCTGAGATCAAGAAAAAAAAAAAAAAAAGCTGGGAGTGTGAACAATTGCGCCGGTGTCGTGGATTGACCGACAGTTTACACCATGATCTTGTCTTCATTCATCGAGCAGTATCAAGGCGTTGAGCAAGTTCGACTGACCTTGGCGTAAGGCGTGATAAAGGGGGGGAAGTTGGGCTTGGCACGCAAGATCTACAAATGTGAGGCAAAAATGCCCGCGTTGGATGAATAATTGGTCTGGCTCAAGGGCAGCTACAGCAGCGCTGCATGCACTGGCTCTGAGTGACGTACGCGATCCATAGTTTTCTTGCGGTTTCCAGCTGAGAACGGAGGCTGTCCGGTGAGCATGTCAAAGGTCAGCGCTCCAAGGGACCACCAATCGACAGCCTTGTTGTGTCCTTCACGACTAATAATCTCCGGGGCCCTGAGGGGTTGGAAAAAGGAAGCAAAAAAAAAAAAAAAAAAATAATTTGTTAGAGGTGTGGCACACGAGATGCAGAATTTGGCACAGTTGGGGGTGGTGCGGCAGCCTACATGTAGTCGATGGTGCCAGCAAAAGTCATGGCTCGCGTGCTATCGTCCTCGACCTTTTCCTTGCAGAGGCCAAAGTCTGTGAGCACCACGTGGCCCGAGGAGTCCAGCATGATGTTCTCAGGCTTGAGGTCGCTGTTAGTCGTGGCATTGGCAGGCGTCGCACATGCACAGGGTCAGGTCAGCTCATGCATGCGGGCCATGGGGGCTGGTTCATGGATGTGTCACAGGTGAGTAACAGCTAGAGGTGAAGAAGTAGCATACCGGTAGATAATGCCAAGGCCATGCAGGTGCTCAATGGCCAAAACCAGCTCAGCGGCGTAGAAACTAAGGCAAGGGGTTTTCGTGAGAGGTATGCTACACCGGCGATGAATGAGATAAGGTCCGAGCTCTGTACACACCGCGCCTGTTTTTCCAGAAACATGCCCTCTTTGTCGAGGTAGGTAAAGAGCTCGCCACCTGAAGAAGCACGGAACCAGAACATGTCCAGAACATGACGCCTGGCGGGTATTGGGAAGAGGGCAAGGAAGCGTGGACCAACGTACCACTGAGGTAGTCCATGATGAGGTAGAGCTTGCCATTGGTTTGAAAGGCGTACTTGAGGTCCACGATGAATGGTGATCGGACCAGCTGGAGGATGTTACGCTCGGCACGAGTGTGGGTAATGTCCTTGGTGCTGCGAACAATGGTGGCCTGATGGGAGGCAAGGCAAGAAGCACCCGAGAGTCAGTGCCTGACAAGAACCGCCGTCTAGCCCACTACTAGCCCCTCAAAAAGGTGCGGCACGGAGGAGGTGGGGGCCCCACACGTGGAGCCACTCAGGTTGCGCTTGGCCAACAAACCTTCTTGAGGACCTTCATGGCAAAGATTTCGGCTTTGCCTTTGCCACTGCGCTTGCGCACTTGAAAGACCTGGCAGAGAGTGAAGACGGGAAGGCAACGGGGTATGGTCAGGGAAAAGGGCATGGGCTTGGCACGGCAACCTCGGCCAAGTGGCACGCAGGACAGAGGACAGACCTTGCCAAAGCCACCCTGGCCAATGACTTTGAGTAGTTCAAAGTCTTCGACGGACACGCGGCGGGAGATTGCCAGAGCTGAGGGATCATCGCGATAGCTCTGGGCCATGGCCTCCACCACCGACACGGCCAAAGTTTCCTCGCCGGTGCTAGTGAAGCCAAGAATAAGAAGTTGAGGTAAGTGTATGGACGAGACACCCAGCTGACAGGATGGTGGGGCCCCGTGGCAGGCGCGAGGCAAAAGGCAGCGCAAAGACAACAAACCCTGCAGCGTTGGCTTCGGACAGGTCGGGGCGAAGGCCATCCCCATCCTCCTGTGCAGCGGTCAAGCGAGAGCGCACCAATCAGTTCATGCGCGCGCGCAAAAAAAAAAAAAAAAAAAAAGCCCAGAAGGGGGCGGGTGGGTTGCGAATTCATGATGTTTGGGCCCGCACCTCTTCATGCGCATCAAAGCCGGCCTCGTGCTCGACATCATCGACCTCAATGGCGAACATGCCTTGTTCAGCCATGGTAGAGGTGTAAGAGGCACGGCCAGCGCCGAACCAAAAGTGTCAGGAGCTCTAAAGCCCACAAGCTCGTCCAAATGCGCAGGGTGGCAACGAAGTGTATGAAGCACGAGGTTGAGATAGGAAAAAGTGCGAGACCAATCTCATGTGGTGCATCCTCGCCCCAGCCCCAAGCGATGCGTGAGGCGAGCTGTGCCCGTTGTCCCCCACCAGCAAACCAATGTGCAAACACCACGCAGCAAACCCCAAATGGTTCAGCAGCAGGCAGCAGCAGCACCACCACCACCACGCGCACTCGACCCCGAGTTGTGTGTGTGTGTGTGTAAAGAGCTGAGCGCCAACAGGAAGAAATATCCTTCGACAACAACATCAAACGACAACATCAACAACATCAACAACAACATGAAATGACAACAACGAAATCAACGAGAACAACGAAATTTATCACAGGAGAGGTAAGACTGGCGCCAGTCGTGTGTAACTGCCACGTGCAGAAAGTTCTTTTGTTTCACTTGTTATTTGTTGATAAGCGCACACCACACACACCACAAACCACATGGATCATCCATCAACGTGGTGGACAATAATTGTCAGATCTTTTCGCCATCTTGCCTTGCCGTGCCTTGCCGTGTCTTCGGTTGTCGTATGTGAGGCACATGTAAGCCCATTATTGTGAGGCGAGTGACCGTTGCTTTTTTTGTCAGATCGTCTGGATGTCAGATGTTTTCGGGCACAACGGCTCGGATCCGCACGCCCGAAACCGTCGACAATTCCTTCCCGCCAAAAGCACACACACACACACACACACACACACTCTCTCTCTCTCAGAGGTGACATTTGCTCGCACAGCTCATGCATGTCTTTTCCTTGCGCCGGAAGCCGAATTTGCAACCAGCCTCGTCTTGGCTGAGCCGAGGCTTGAGGTCGCAGCATCATGGCCAAGGTCAACAAGCTCTTGATACAGGGCATTCGATCCTTCAGCCCAGATCAGCACGAAGTGCTCGAGTTCTTTCCAATCACAGTGGTGGTGGGCGAGAATGGCTCGGGCAAGACGGTGAGACCTGCATCGGCCGTTTGCGCTCCAACGACTTGCTTGCTCTTGTTCTCTCATGTACATGTTACGCCCATGATGCCCACGACGCAAAAATACACTCCAGACCATTGTCGAAGCTCTGCGTTTCATCACCACGGGCGAGTACCCCAGCGGCAAATGCTTTGTCCATGATCCCCGAGTACGTGTCCAAGATACACGCCGCGGCGCTCAGCACCGTCCCGGTCTCGGCTGTCGCAATGGTCCAGTCACCTTATCCGCTGTTTTGTCACCTGCCGCGTAGATTGCAGACCGACC
The DNA here is from genome assembly GCF_000002865.3 of Monosiga brevicollis MX1. Lineage (NCBI taxonomy): Eukaryota > Choanoflagellata > Craspedida > Salpingoecidae > Monosiga > Monosiga brevicollis. The sequence goes on along the minus strand of NW_001865039.1, from coordinate 1,110,483 downwards.
CTCTGTCGATGCCCGCATCAAACTCAGCTTCACCACCACCGATGGTCAGCAAATGGTTTGCACCCGACAGCTCACCGCCCAGCAAAAGGCCAATGCCAGCGTACCCACCACCCGCAGCATCGAGGGCACCGTCAAATATAGTGACGAAACCGGCCAGGTTTGGCATGCCGTAGCTGTACCGTTTATCGGCCGATGCTCTCTCTGCCCCGCCCCAGAATCAATTTGCTGTTGTGTTGATTACGTGTAGGTGCAATCGGCCTCGCATCGCTGTACGGACCTTGATGTCTTTGTACGTCGGCCTCTGGACGGGACTGCAAACCCTTCCATTCTGGCTCTCCGCTTGCTTGCAACCCTGCTCTTGCTTGGTGCCCCAGGTCGAGTTGATCACCGTTGCTTCCTGCGCGTCCTGCGCAATGTGGCAGATGATTACCAAGCTGGGCGTGTCCAAGGCCATTTTGTCCAACGTGATTTTTTGTCATCAAGATGATTCCAATTGGCCGTTTTTGGAGGGCAAGAAGCTCAAGGAAAAATTTGACGCCATCTTCTCCGCCGTGCGGTCCGTCCGCCCCGCGCTCGCAACACCCAACCCATTCCTTTTCCTCTTCCTCGAACGGGACAGGGGCAAACGGGACAGGGGCAGGATCTTTTGCGGAGGAGGGGGGGGGGGGGGGGGGGGGGGGGGGGGGCTCAAAGAGCGCAAGGCCGATGCTGAGAACACTGAGAAACAACTCATCAAGGTTCAGGAGGAGCTGCAAACCGTGGCCACCACCATGGCTGATGTTGAGCGCCAGCTTGAACCAGTCGTGAATGCACTAACCGCCTACAGCGAGCAAGAGGAGGACATTCGTCACGTGCAAGTCGAGATGGGTGCGTTTTGCGATGCATGTGCCCCGGTTTGATCATAAGGCCCTTGGGCTTACTAGGCCGTTTTGCTGTCCCCCTTTGCCCCTCCGTTCCACTGCCCCCTCAGCCACAAAGAAAAGCCTCAAGGCGGAGCTTGAGAAGCGCACCACCGCTCTTCGGCGGCAATTTCGCGAGGAAATGCCAGGTCTGTGAGCTTTTGATGGTGCTGCTCTGACTGGCAGCGACATGCGATCTTCTGAATATTGTCGCGCAAACCGTCAGAAACCGACGAAGAACTTCGCAGCAAGCTTTCCCGCTTTCAGAGCGACTTAGAGGAGCAGGAGGACGAGCAGCGCAAGGTGAGCCATACCTCTTCCTGCTGGACAGAGCTTTCGCCTGAGCTGAATTGCATGGCTATCGAGCGCGTCAAACCGCTTGTATGGGCTAGTGACCCAGCTGGTTCGATACACCTACTAATCAAACACACCCGATGATCTGCCCGTTGGTTGCCGTTTGCGCTTTATGCCACCCTAGCTGACTGGACATCTTCAGCAAATCACAGCCTCACGCCAACGCAACGAACGCAAAGTTTCCAGCACCCAGGCCAAAGTCGGCGCTCTTCGTGAGCGTGCCCAAGTATGTCCGGGATCTGTCTGAACGGGGGCATACTTGCCCAGACCCCCCTCTCCTCGTCTTGCCTTCAACATGCTGCACCACGCTTGTTCTTCAAAAAATTGCACGTATCCCGCGTCCTTGCTTGGCAGCGCATGGCTCTGACGCGTAAAACTCGCGACGAGACCGTCCAAGAGCTGGCCGCAGCAACGCAAGCCCCAAGTGCGTCGCCTTGTTGCCGTGATTGACCCATGCCAAAATTGGCGCTCACCCGCTCGCCTCCTTTTGACCACATCACCCGACTGTTGCGCTTCTACGCTGATCTCTGCCTTTCATTCCTTCTTCATCCACTATAGAGATGTCCCCTGACAAGTTTTTTGAGCATTTGAAGCAAGAAATCAATGCCACGCGAGCTGCCATGAGCGAGGCCCAGGTACACAACACAATCTGTCGTCCTCACAAGAGCTCATGGCGGTGGCCTTGGGCTTGCTGTCTTGTCCGTGCGAGCCAGTGCTGTTCTGTCGCCTGAGTCTTGAGGTTTTGATTCACGACAAATCACGTCTCATTTTCAGACGGCAGGTCGTCTGCGCCTTGAGAAGATTGAGCAGCAATATGACAGTGCCAATCGAAAACAGGCTGCTCTCATGAGTGAACGCAAGGCAAACGCCGATCGTCAGGTATAATTTGCACTTGCTGATTCCAGCGCCGCAGCGGGGGCTCTTGCATCACACTCTTGTGTCAATTGTAGAAAGAAGCACGTCAGCGGAGCAACGAGCTACGCCTCCGACTTGACGCCATTGCTCTGCCCGCCGAGAGTCTGCTTGAGAATCTTCGACAGAACATTGTATCCCGGGTCGGTTTGCCTCACCTTCGACACGACCGCGTTCTGATTGCCTGGAACGGTGCATGCTCCTCGTCTTCCAGCTTCTCACTGGAGTGTCTCGTGCGTTGCGCTCTCCTTCAATGACCGGTTCCTCCTCTTGACTGCTCGGTCATGTAGGAGGATGAGCGCGATGCTTTGCGCGCGCGCATTGCTCAGTCTCAGGGCGCCGAAACCGAAGCGGCCAAATCCGTCCAACGCGTGGCCGATGAGCTTCGACTGCTGCAGTGCGTGCAGCCCTTCTTCAGCAAAACGCCGCCATCGCCCTAAACGGCTTTTCTCACAGAATTGACATGGTCATGCGCCTGCTTAGGGAGCAAATTCCAAAAGCCAAGCGAGTGGCTGCCATTACGCAGAGCATTAGCGAGTGCCATGCTCGCCAAGCTGAGGAGGAACGTCATTTGCAAGCCATGTACGTCACTTGGAACCTAATCGTCTGACAGCGACTCTGTGCAGCATGTCCTCGAAGCGTGAGGAGCTGGCAACTGACGGTGGCTTTGACTTCATGACGGCGATGGTACACGACGTCCATAGCTGGGAGCAACATGGCACGGACATCTGTGGCGTGCTCAATGTTGACCTGGCCACAGCACAGGCACCCGAGTTTGTCTTTGAGCTGGACTCGCAACGCAGGTGCCATCCATGTTATGCTTTGAACAACCCCCCCCCCCAAAAAAAAAAAAAAAAAAAAAGGAATGCTGGTTGTGAGAGCATGGAAAAAGATGATGCAGATATTCGCGCCCCGCGCCCCGTCTGGATATTGATGCATGTCCTTGAACTGGCGTGCGTGGTAGTCGGCTGGAGCAAGAGCGCGAACAGCATGAGCAGCAGCTGCAGAGCGTGCAGGCTGAATTGGCTGTGTTGCTTGAGAAACTGGACAAGGCGCGCAGTGACGAGATTCAACTCGAAAAGGACTGCCAAGGTTGGTGAGGTCTCTTTCAGACATCCGGCTAGACTGCCACCACACAGACTCAAAGCCGCCCATGGACGGTTGCGCCTGCCTTCCTCACATAGAACTTCAGGATCAAGTCGCAGCCGTGCAGCGGGACCACGGACAGGATCTTGGCAAAGCGCTTGCCATGGCCGAGCGTCAATATCGAGGCGTCCTCGAGTAAGCTTGCGCTTGTGCACCCAACAAAGTGTTCAACACTCACACAGACGCTTTTTGAATTTCTTCACATGATTCTCTACCGCGCGCGCACCCCCCTTTGTCTTGACTGCCGCTTTTGGTGTCGTTGCATGGATCTACGCTCGCGCTCTGGCGTCACTTTTACTGCATGTGGGCGCGTGCCCCTCTCCTTCCTTGTCACACTGCCCCTTGCTCATTCTCATGATCTTGTGTCAATGTAGAAATGCGGATGCCTTGCCCGCACTGATTCGGTTATTTGACCGTGTCTTGGCTCGGCGTGAGGATGAGCTCGCCAAGCCACCCTGTGAGCGCAAGAGTTGCCAGCTTTGTAACCGTGGTTTTGAAACAGCTGAGGAATACAACCTCTTTCTTGCCTTTGTACGAGCCTTGCAAATCCTAATCTGTCGGCCACGGTGCATCCGGTAGCACACGACACCGGTCTCTGTGTCGTTCTTCTGATTGGTCCTGTTCTGCCGTGTCGCTGGTTTGGCGGGCTCGCGGTGGCAGGTGGAGCGGCAAAAACTTGCTGCAGGAAACCGCACCTTTGAAACGGAGAAGCGCGAAAAGCAGGGCCTGATTGAGCGGTAAAACCCTCTGCCTTAGCGCCTCCTTTTCGTGCACGGCCACTGCGATTGTATGTCACGTGTGAGGGAGCGTTCGCCTTAGACTGGACCAAGCATTGAAAATGCAAGGTGAGGCCGAGGAGAAGGCTCAGAAACTTGACGAGGCCGGGGCTCTGGCGCAAGATTTGGAGGCCTCACAATCGGACCTTGAGAAGCGCCTGCGCGAGGTTGGCAGCCTTTTTCTTCTTCTTTTGGCAGCCCTTTTCTCCTTCTTCTCTCCCTCCCCCCCTTTTTTTCCTTGGTTCTTTTCTATTTCCACGGTTTTCTTCCGTTCTTTATTCATCTGGCGAGGCCCACACAAGGGAAAATGGGCCGCATGCGCCTCGGTCAAGCATGCCGAATCTTTGAAAGCGCCACCGTGCGTTGGGCCTCACTCATTCTCTTGTTGATTTCCGTACAAAATTGCGCAGTGCAAGGATAGCGTCGATGCCAGCAAGCAGCGCTTAGAGAAATTCCGCGAAACAGCATCGGTGGTGCGAACAATCGAGTTCCATCGACAACGCGTTAAGGAGCAACGGCATTCGGCGTCTAGTTTGGCTGCAACAAAGCCCGATGTGAGCATCACTTTGCAGGAGCTTGAGGCGGCCATCTCTAAAGTGCAACAGCAAAAGTGCGTATTGCCTTGAATGTTTGTTTGCCTGTTGAGCGACAGATGCAGCTGCAGCATTGATGCCGACTCGGCGAAAACCTTTAGGGATCTGGCCAATGACAAACTGATGCAAGTTCAGAGCGAAGCAACCAAACACCAACGTGAATTGCAGGGCATTCAAGAGGACCTGTTGCGTCTCCAAACTCAGCTACAGAACCATCAGACACAGGTTTCCCAGGCCAAGTCCGTGTTGTGTGCCCGTCAGCCACTTTCTTATGTTTTCTGATCATACCCTACCACTCTCTGAATCCGGCTTTGTCCTCATGCGGCGATCCTTGACAGGGCTGTTGAGGCAGAGCTCGATGATCTGCAAGCCAAGGAAGCCAACCTCAAGAAGCAGCTGAGTGTGAGGAAGCAACAAAGTGTTTAAACGTGACTGCTCATCGTCGTAGCCGAAGAACTCATGCCTTGGCTGTCTGGGTGGCCCGGTCTTGCGCTGCAGGATCAGCAGGGCAAAGAGCACGAGTGTGCTACCTTGCTCCAGGAGCTGGACACAGAGAGAAAACGAGAGCGTGACGCCGTCAAGACGGTGCGATGTCGTGCAGGCCATTTTTTTTTTTTTTTGGCATGTTGCTCCTTCTGTCGTGCTCAGCCCTCTCGACTTTGTTTTCATTTCTTTTGGGGGTTTGCTTTTGTTGCAGAAAATGGATCAACTTCAAGCTACTCTTCAGCGGCAACAAAGTGCCCATGCGCGTCTTCAACATTTACAGGCTGATTTGGATCAGTGCGTCAACCATCCGTTTGCAATTTTTTCATCTTGCCAAGTCGTGAAATGTGGTCTGCGACCAGAGCTGAGATGCCCGTGTCGGTCGATAGATATCAGCGAGAGGGCGGGGACTCATCACTGCAGCAGCATGAAGAAAGCCTGCGGGCCTTGCAGTTGGAGCAAGCCGAGCAAAGCGAGCAAGCACGGTCGCTGGAGGCCCAAATCCAAGAACTTAAGCAGCAGAGCAGTCACGGTGAAAGCTTCAGGACGGCCATTCAACAGCAGCTCGAGTATCGTGACAATGCGTCACGGGTGCAGCAGCTTGCCACAGAACTTCAAGAGCTGGAACAGCAAATGCATGGTTGGTCTGGGGCAAGGGCAGGCAGTTTCGTCGTGCTGCGACTGAGAATCATGCCTGCCCATACGAGCCTGGCTCGTAGAATGGCAAAATCGACTGATCCATGCCTGTGTGTGTATATTTTCAGATTTGGCAGACCAACTTGCGGACGGCATCAATTTGGATGAGTTGGAGGAACAGCGAGCGCAACTAACACGGCAGCGGGACACTCTTACCGGGCGCAGTGAAACACTGGAGAACCAGGCTCAGGTAGATTGTGGATTTCTGCTTGGCCCAATCAGAAACGGACAGCGATGCCCTCACTGCATACGTGGCACATCAGTGGTGCCTATCATCTTTATTGCTGTGTGTTAACATGCCTCGTTCCTGCTCACGAGTCCCCTTTCCCCTTTTTTTCCTGATGTGCAACAGGAATTGGAGGTGATCCTTGCGACACGCTTTCGCGGAGTGGCGGCGCAGTATGAGAAGAAGGTGGTCGAGAGCGAGGCCCGCAAGCAGGCCATTTCGGATCTTCAGAGCTTCCATCGTGCTCTTGATCGGTGCGTCATTTGCACACCTTGGCCCGGAAGCCGTTCGGTCGATATGCTAAATTGAGCATGCGCAGGGCCATTACAAAGTATCACGACTTGAAGATGGACGAGATTAACAAGATCATCAAGGAGCTGTGGCAGAACACGTACCGGGGGCATGGTGTGTTGCTTTGCTGAGCACACCAAGCACATCCCGACGGGATGTGAATACGTGTGCGACGCCTATGCGTGTCAAGGATATATTGTTGCCATGTCCTCATTGTCCCGGTCTTTGCGTAGACATTGACTACATTGAGATTGACACCAACTGGGGTGATGAGACGTCCACCACCTCCAAACGCAATGCCGTCAACTATCGGGTGCGTGATTTGTGCAGCGGCTGACCGTCTTGACTAGACGCAAATGCGGCTTCCTTTCTTCGCTGGCGAGTGCTCATGGTTTGATGTAATGTATTAGGTTGTTATGATCAAGGGCGACACTCGACTGGACATGCGCAATCGCTGCAGTGCAGGGCAGCGCGTGATGGCGTCGCTGATCATTCGCCTGGCGCTGGCCGAGGCTTTTTGCATCAATTGCGGCGTGATGACGTTGGACGAGCCGACCACGAATTTGGATCGTGAGAACATTAATAGTCTTGCATTTTGCCTTTCCAAGTATGTGCGCTCGGACCGTGCCTGAAGAAAGACGCCTCGGGCCCCATCTTCTTTGATATTGATGCTCATCAATGTCATGCAACTGTCTTCAATGCTGGAACTGCTGGACCTGCTGAAACTGGGGACAGCATTGTCAAGCATCGCTCTCAGCAGCGCAATTTTCAGCTGTTGATTATTACGCACGACGAGCAGTTTCTCGAGCAACTGCACCAATATGGCCAGGCCAAGACCTACTATCGCGTTTTCAAGTCCCCCGAGTACGTACTAGTTCGATGAGCAAAGATGGGGGAGGGGCAAGTCGTACTGTAAGATTCTCTCATCAACCCTCCAACGTCTTTCTCGAACTTGTGTGCAGAGGCTACTCGAAAATCAAGCAGGTAACGGCGGCACAGTAGATGATACATGGCGTCCCATTTTCAATACCGCTGAGCGTTCATGGGTTGTCAGTGTATGGCAAAGAAGCCGTTTGGTGTCGCGCCACCTGACAGTAACCCTTAAGGTTGCCGAACATGCAAACCTACCACACAAAATTCAAAAAAAAAACAAAAAACACAAGAAAAACAAAAGCGGCACATTGTCAACAACAGATGTTCTCAACTTTAACAGGCAGCGCTCGCACCACCTTCACCTGCCTTCGATGCAGTTTCTTTTGCCCTCCGCTCTTGAAAAGCATCGCCATGGCCAACCCCAACAACCTGCGTGCCGTCATCCGGCAAATCCAGCAAGTCGGCGCCAAGCAGGTGTTCCGTGATATCTGCCGGTATGCCCTGTACACTGACCGCCCCTGCCCGACGGACTTGGTGATTGCGTTTGCCTTCGAAAATTCCTGTAACTCACGCCTCTGGTTACTTGGTGGAACCAATTCAGCGAGGGCAAGCTGATGACGGGCGTGCTCGTCGGCCAGGACAAGTTCGGCAACAAGTATTACGAGGATAAGGAGCAAATGTTCGGCAACCACCGTCGCGTGGATATGGCTCGCGAGGACTTCAACGCCTCCCAGGTACAAACTTGAAGCGCAGGCGCGCAGGCAACAAGTGCTCCGTGATTTGCAGTACCTACACCTCTTTCATGCCAGGGCTGGGGTTACCTCTTGGGCCGCACCCCACCCTTTTGCGCCCATCTGACCTCTTTGCTGTTGACCATCCGCCTGCCTGTTAGGTGCCCCCGGAGTGGCATCGTTGGCTTCACGCCATGACTGATGATCTTCCCGACTCCTTTGAGCCTCGCCAGGTTTGTCATCTGTCCATTGCTTGCGAGTGTGGGAGAGTAAAATTGGCAACTGCATCAGCTCCGCCACTTGATATGCCATCAGGTCATGAGTGCATGTAGGCGCTCATTACAACTCATTGCACACCTTTCATGTGGTAGAAATGGCAACTGGACCATGAGGAGAACCTGACCGACTCGGCGGTACGTGCGCAGCCTTGCAGCCGTTTCTCAAGCGTGCTCGTACACGGGGCACATCCAAACTCACCCACGTTGGCATTCGTGTGTCTCTTCGCTGCCCAACCATATCACTTTTCTCATCCCCCAGGATCGTTATGTGGCCTACAGCACCGTCAAGCCCAAGATTCAGTCATGGAAGCCCGAGTAAACCAGCTCCAATTTTGTCTAGTGTCCCCCCCCCCTTTTCCTTTCAAAGCTCCCCCCTCCCATTTCTCTGCACGCTCTTTACCCATCATGTCGGACTTTGACTGTTCTCATGGGTCTCTGACGTCGCATTTGCATCGTGCGGGCAAGCTCGAGAGATGTCCCTGCCTGTTTTGGATGCTCATAAAGCACAAACAAAAAGCAAAAAATTGAAAGCAACACGCTAAAAATTCCGCCATCCCTTGGATCGCTTAGGGCGTGCTGGCCGCCCTCCCCCTCCCCCTCCTCCCCCTTTCCTAAAAAGTCCAATCAGGCCACGTCCAACTCAGTTAGACGCTCTTTTAAAAAAAAAAAAAAAAAAAAAAAAAAAGAAACACATGACTTGTTGGCTTGATCTGTTTTATTGTTCATCCACTCAATGTTTGGGTGTGAGCTCCCAGCCATGTTCCGACTTGTGGGGGTTCTGGTGCTGGTTCTCGTCTTGGCTCCGGCATTGGTGCCGGGCAAGGATGGGACTGAAGCAGGAGCGATGGGTGGGCTGGTTACACAAACGATCGTCGAGTCATCGGGCTTTCATCGGTGAGGTGCTCGGCTGGCCCTCGTCCGCAGTCGACCTCTGTATGCAGGCGGCATTGAGCTGACCTGACGCTTGGACAGGACTTTGCAAGTGACAGCGACAGGCGATGAAATCCCATCTGCTTGGGGCTTGGTCGTGCGCGCACCCGAGGGCTTGTTCTTCGACACGGACCAGCTTTTGCGAGAAATCAGTACCCCCTCACTCCTGGTCCGCTGCCAGCTCGCTTTGCAGCTCGCTTGCCACCACAAAATGATGGAAAGACCCGCAGATCACAATCACTCTCACAACTACGGATTGAATTGGGCTTGGTTGGCCCGACTGCCCGTCTGTGCAGGTCCGTACGGCCAATTATAGTGACACTGAGCGACCTGCGTGGCTAGAAACGGAAGCAAATCTACTTTACGTCTCCGTGCGGTACGAGGTGCAGTGTGCTGCTCCACCCGCACTTGGCCTGAGATTGTTTTTCCAAACACAAACTCTCATGATCTGCATTGCAGTGGGCATGAAAGCGCACAGATACCCTTTCACCTGCGCTACCATGCACCGACTCTTGCTACCGGCCGGGCCAAGGTGGCGGCACCTTGCATTCAGTCAGCATTTGTAGCAACGACTGGCTGGCACGAGGCTCTGACGGCTTGTGCGCACACGTGCGCTCTTAATCTCAGCACCGTCAAATCGCAGCGCTTGGCCTCAGGTCCTTGCCCCGCGGAGCTCGAGGTACCAGTCGGAAACCAGGAGGATGCTGGGTGGGTGATGGCCACGCTCTTACTAGCAGTCACCTTGGCCACGAGTGCCATGGTCTGGCTCATCTGCACGACCAAAATCGGACAAGAGTCTGTGCAAAGCTCCAAGCGGGACTAGGCCAGCCGTGGACGTTGCCTGCCTGAAAGACTCTTTCACTGATATGGACACCGTGTTTGATCCCATGGTCGTTGAATTGGTGGTCCGAGCGTCTACAGGCCACACGAGGCTTTGTGGAGCTCATATTTTGGATTGGAAAAGGTTTATAATTGATTTACGATGCGCACAGGCGAGATTGCTGGCAGGGGCAGAGGTGGGGACTTGGAAATCCCGTTCAAAACGAGGATCCATCGCCATCACCGAGGTTGGCGCCAGTGTTGTTCTGTAGGCGGCATTCTGCGGTTAGGTTCTTGGGAACCAGGCGGTCCATCGCTGCATGGAAAACCTATACCAGCACCGGACCCCACGAACGATCAGCGAACCCAGCCATATTTCACAACATCATGAACGGCATGACGAGGTACCTTGTAGGGAACAAAATCGCTTTCTTGATTAGGCATGCGGATGATCTCGCCGCAGTAGAGAGCACGAACGTAGTAGTCACCGTGCTGGTGTTGATCCTACATTTTCCGACACAGGAGAAATGAGTGTGAGCGATGCTGGTGACGCTCGCCCAGAACAAGCCAATTGCAGAGGAACTCAAAGAACAGGAGGCGCACCTCGAACAGTTCAAGAGTAATGTCAGCGGCGTAAGGAGGCCAATGGCCGTCAAAGGCACCAAATGCCAGCAGCAGTGGCATCAACGTGGTGTCGTGTGCAGAGTACAAGCGACTAAGCATGCCGCAAAGGAGGCACAAAAGATCCAGTCAGAGAAAGGGAGAGAATTAGTGGCAGTGAAAAAAAGAAAAGAAAATAGAAAAATCAAAGCGAGACGTGGACACAGCGCGCAGCGTGGGTGCGTGTGGGGACAGGGCGCTAACAGAGGTGGCGACTGCAGCGGATGCTCTTGCATGTGCTGCATGTTGTTCAGAATGTCCTGTCGAAGGGCGATGGTGGAAAAATGAGCGTTGAAAGCGTCACACCGATGCAGCATCCAATCTGGCGCTGAAGGAGATGAAGCAAAGCCACCTGTGTGAGTAGTCAAGGCGAGTGTCTGACCTTGATGACAAGGCCGCAAGTCAAGCGAAGGGTTTCTTCCGGGCGATCCTGGAACAAGGCCACTACATCGCGCACGGCATAGCCTTCAATGCGCCGCATCATGGTTCGTGTGATACCCGGCGGAATGCTCTAAAGTCAGTGCAGAGTCAGGCGCAGGTGAGGCTGAAACATGGCAGCACAGTCCGGCAGGGAACGCAGCCGATCATTGCGCTGCACAAGCTGGCGGTGAGAAACATGCAGTGGAAAGACCTTGTTGTGGGCAAGTCGGGCCACAAAGTTGTCGCGCAAGCCAACATAGTGAATTTCTTCTTCACCGACGCGAAGGAGGCGGGCCATTTGAGCCGTAAACTCGCTCTGAGTTTGATCATTCCGTGCATGATATGCCCTAGCCCCGGCGTTCAACCGTAGTCGAGAAATAGCCATGTTGACATGAGGCGCAGTGTGTGCGTGTGTGTGTGTGTGTGTGTGTGTGTGTGTGTGTGTGTGTGTGTGTGTGTGTGTGTGTGTGGCACGTGGGGACCTGGGCAAGCGCGCATGGGCCATGATCAGGCATAAGTTTGTATCAAGGTCATGGCGGGGGCCGTGATGGGTACCTGGCCACCATGGGATGACGCAGGCGGGCAATGGTGGCACGGTCCTCACCGATGGTTCCGAAGAGGCCAGAGACGACCATGCGGGCCGACTCGATGGTGCGCTCGATATTGGTGGAGCGCACTGTGACTTGTTCAGAGTTGTAGTCCGTCTGAAAGGTCGGTCAGACAAGGGTTCAGGATAATGGAGCAAATGAGACAATCGTGCAGACAAGGCAAGCTCTGGCAGGACGAAGTCAGGTTCTGAAAGCCTGGTTGACTGACCGGCAAAAAAGCAATTTCCTCCATATACCGCGTGCGGAGGCGACGGCCCAGCTCAAAGACATCTTGACGGCCCGTTTTGGTTAAACAGCCAAGATGGCAGCCGCCGGGAAGCATGCTCAGTTTCTGTTAAGATCATGCATGAGAGTTGGTGCAAAGGAGCCGTGGACATGGGGTTGCAGGTGATCGATGGAGAGCAGGAGGGCCAAAAGCCAGCAAGGAATAGGCAAGCTAGAGCGATGCAGCAGACCTGCTTCTCATTGGCCAGATTGGTGGGACGGGGCGCACCGTTGGCATCAGTGATGCGTAAGGTCCGCTCAAGGTCGGGCAAGGATTGGCACATGTCCGCCTGCACGGGAGAAGCGCATGGTGAGGTCATGCATGTTGTGCGCTGTCGAGGCCCGCATGAGAAGCATTACTTACATCCCAGGATGCTGATGGGTTTTGGTTACCGGGAACGCTGTGGATGGGTGTGCGCGCGCCATGCCGAAAGAACACCTGAAGCAAGTCATGCCACAGCAGGTATGAGAGGAGCAGTCTGGCCACCGCGGACGTCACGCGTGAGCACCGACGGATCAGGACAGCCAGGGCAAGACACACCTGAAGTTGGCGGAGGCGCAACGTGCGTCCCTGGTCATCGATAACGCAGGCTGGTGGACAGCCCTCAGCCAAAGCCCCGGTACTTTGACTATGCCAGGCCACCGCGCCCAAACCGATGGCTGAGATGATACGCCATCGAGATGTCAAAGTGAGCATCGCTCTGATTTGTACCCTCTTCCCAGGCACTTGTCTCACTAAACGACCGAGTAGTAGCAGCAGCAGCAGAAGAAGAAAAGGAAGCCAATCGGGAAAGCTGGCGGGAAAGCTGGCGGGAACAGCCGGCAGAAGGAGATCAAAGGTCGAGGCTGCCACTGCCAATGGATGATGATGCATAAGAAGCTGATCAAGGGAAATGTGAGAGAGTCAGAAATTTTGTGGAGAGAGAGAATTTTAGAGCGACAAGAGAGAGAGAGAATTTTAAAGCGAGAAGAGAGAGAAAGAGAGAGGAGAGAGTGTGTGAGGAACAAAACCCATTTTTTTTTTTGGGGGGGGGGGGGGGAGGGAGAGGAGTCAAGGCAAGGTGGTCCGAATCATCAGATTATTGAGGGTCGAGCCGGAGGAGCGGCGGTGACATGTGTATGATATCATGACCGATTGATGCACGCATGGCACAAAGTCGAGATCAATGGCAACGACGTCGACCATCAACTCTCTCAATTAATCGCGAGCCAGCGAAAGGAGATGAGAACAGGCCTGGTCCAAGGCTTGCGCCACGCGTTTGACAGATGCCTCACTAAAGAGCAGCAAATGGGTTTCCGGAATATAAAACACTTCCACAGTCTGGGCCGTATCGAATCGTGGCTGAAGCACCGTGGATAGACCAAGGTCGGGGGGCAGTGGTGCTAGCGGCAGCGGTATGAGATCGAGGAAGCGCTGACGTTGTTCAGGCGTACTGCGGACCACTGCCCCGGGACAGGAGAGCCGGGGTTGAGTCGGCCCATCAGAAAAAAAGGTGGGCTGAGCCATGGCCACGGCCATCCAGCAAGCATCGAGGAGGGGGTCATGAGACATGCGATCCTCACATAAGTCACTACCATTGCGCGGGCGCGCAGCTCGCCGCACGAGTGGTCGGGCAGGAGCGGCCAAGGCATCGATATCAAACTGCAGCAGCAGTGTTCGTAGCGCCTGGGCCACATCAAGCCACGATTGACCAGGTTCCGCCGAGGCCACGAGTTGGACTGCAGCGTCCCAGGATGAGCTGCGCGGGTTTACAAGACTGAGCAAGGACGCAGCGGCTAGCTCGCGCTTGGTGGCACGGGTATAGCAGGCATCAAAGAATGGTGGATCATCAATCGTGATGAGGCCCAAGATTTGAGCCCCAGCTTCCTGAAGCACGCACGCGGTGTGATAGGCCAGGCGCGCCCCCAGTGAGAAACCACCGAGAAGATAGGGTCCAGCAGATTGAAAAGCTTGAATTTGTGCAGCGTAATGGGCAGCCATAGCTTGGAGCGAGATGACCGGTGTTTGCGGGCTAACAAAGATGGCTTGACATGGCTGGGCCAGCTGACCGCGCAGCTGCAAAAAGTGATGGGCATGGCCTAATGCATCATGAAATAGGAATAGCACCGGTGGCGCCGGCTCTCCCGAAGTGGCAATTGGGCGGCTGGGATTGATTTCAACAAGCTCGGGCAGACGTGGCTCCGAGGGCAAGGGCGCAGCTATGCGCTTGCAACAGTCCGAGTCTTGCAACTCTTTTCCGGGAAAGACAAGGCGCTGCAGTTCTGACGACAACCCATAGCGGGCAAACGAGGGTGTCGATGCAACCGTGGTGGACATGGTGGGGAAGACGCAGGCGGTAAAAATGCAGGCTCTCACGGTGTCTGATCAAGCCTCACCCTCCAAACCAGCACCTCGACCTGCCACGCGCATGACCACCACCAGCCAAAGGGTGGTACCGTCCATTGCACCGCACCCAGTCTGCTCGTATCATCCATCAGTCTCATCCATGCGCCCACCAGCTCCAAGGGTGAACAAAAGAACCCAGCGCGACATTGTCAGCATGTCAGCTGTTTACAGGTGGTAACGTCGTCCAAGCTCTAATCAAGGTTGGAGAGGTATACTTAATATTCTTCGACCTGTGGAATCCAAAGCCGCCACGTCGTCGCTCTCTCTCTCTCTCTCTTGAGAGGCTGCTTGAACCCGTGTGCGCGCGTGTGCATCCGCATCCGCTGCCATGGGGCGACAATTCGAGTATGACGAGAGTGGCTCCACCTCGTACTTCTTCGTCCTCTCCTTCCTGACGCTGTACCTGGTGCCCACCACCATTACCAAGATATATGGCCTCTTCTGTGGCAGCAAGGACCAAGGTTGGTAGACGCACGCCACGCCACGCCTTTGCATGCCCTCTCCACCATCTTCTCCTGGCCTTTTCGGCACGTGTAGCCCAGATCTCGTGGCTCGGGCTAGGCACTGGGCCGAGTGGCATCAGCATCTGAATCATTCTTCTGCAATCTGTTGTCGCGATCCTAGAGGATACCACGGCTCAGGACGGCCCTGCAGTGGTGCGGAAGAAGCACGTGGCGAAAAATTCAGGCCAGGGCTGGTGCCGGGCAAGGTATGCCTGCATCGTAGCGGGCAGCTGAACCGGGCTCGGCTCTTCTTCCTGAGTCTCACAAGATGATGTGACTGACTCTGATTGACTTGTGTGAACTTTCGGCCCCTTTGTGTGATTCTAGCAACGTGATTTTTGTCTGCGCCTGGGTCCTGTTCCTGGTGCTGGCTTACGCCGTCTCGGACGATGAAGTGGAGAAGCAATACAACCCCTTTGAGATCCTTGAACTGAGTGCGGTGGGTCCTGTCGCAGCCAGAACCGCTGCAGCGTTCTTTCCCGAATTGTGGGCACTGCCACCGCGGTTTGGATCTTAGCGCCAACCTGCACCGGCACGCATGCCCCGTTCCAGGATGCTACTGACCGAGAGATCAAGAAGCGTTACCGTGAGCTCAGTCTCAAGTTTCACCCCGATCGCAACCAAGACGACCCCGAGGCCGCTGACCACTTTGTTCGCATTGCCAAGGCTTATGAAGCGTTCGTATCGTGTCAAACCCACCTTTTGTCCTTTCTCCCGGGCAGGCTGCAGAGGAATCCATCTCGCTGACAAACCCCCGTGCTTTGTTTTCATACTTTTCTGCAGACTGACGGACGAGGTGACGCGCAAAAACTGGGAGCAGTATGGAAACCCCGACGGGCCGCAGGAGCGCAGCTTTGGCATTGCGCTTCCGGCTTGGCTTGTGAGCGAAGACAACAAGCACGCTGTGCTTCTGCTTTATGTCCTTGGCCTCCTCATCATCGTCCCCACCGTGGTGGTAAGCGTGCCTTCGTGGCCCCGGACCTCCATCGTGCTTGCGCAACGAGTGCCGCGGCACAGGGTCAGCTCGGTCTTCTGCCTTGTGCTCATGCTGCCACGGCTACAGGTTATGATCTGGCGACGATCTCAACAATTCGTCAAGAACAAAATTCTGCACAAGACCATTGCCTACTTTTTCCGGTTCATGGAGAATCGCAGTAAAAAAGTCAGAGGCACGTTTTGAAACCAAGTCTGAATAAACCAAGCGAATCCGTTTGCGTGTCCCTCCCTTGCTTGGGGGAAGCACTCTGTCTCTGACCTTCTTGAAATGAATCTGTACCAATGCCCGATCGGTTTTTCCCTTTGCAGAGATTATTGAGGTTATGGCTGTGGCCGACGAGTTTCGCGAGCGCCGCATCACGCTGCGAAGCACAGACCTCGAGACTGTTCGTGAAGTCTGCAAAAACGCCAACTTGGGCTCGTACGTTTGACAGGGACCCCTTGCTTTTTGTTTACAGTCCCGCAACTGCATGCCTGATCGACCCCTTTATTGACCCATCTCGCACAGGGATCCGTTCTCCAAGGGCAAAAAGCGCTGGCGTTTCAACAATGTCGCCCATGCTGTGGCCACGCGGTACGCCATTGCTCTGACATGCAACGACATCTCATTTGTCTTTGTTTGTGTGGCCAGTATACCCTCCATCAACAGAAATCTGCATGCCTTGACATCGTCCCACTTCTGAATCGGGCCTTTTGCCTTTTTTCTCCTGCATGGCCTTGTCGTTTTGCCAAAAATCTTCCAGAGTTCTTTTCCACGCCCATATGGAACGCATGCCCGTGACCAGCGAGATGCAAGCGGGTAAGAACGATGGTTTCTGGGAACGGGAGATGGGGACGATATTGAAATCGTACGCGAGAGTGGGCTTGTCGTGGTCCTTGTCCATTCAACTGACCTTGAGTGCGCTCTGTTCTGGACGAACAGATCAAGTGGTGGTGTTGGAACTGGTTCCCATGCTCACTCAGGCGCTCGTCGAGGCCTGTTTTGTTAACTATCGTTTCTGGCTTTCCACGGCTAAAGAGTGCATGTACACTTGCCAGCTGCTCATGCAGGCGCGGCCAGAAGCCGCCTTGCGTGAGCCATTTGCCATGGTATGTACCACCGACATGTTTAGATCAATTGCAGGGAGTCATGCCCTTCCGATGGCCAATGAGCCTATCCTTTGACAATTTGGTGTGCAAATGCAGGTGGAGGAACAACTCAACCGCAAGGCAATCACGACGCTGGCCCGTAACAAGGTCTGCCAACCCTTTCAGACTTGACAAATTCGTCGCCGTCCCGTGCTTTGCTTGGTTCAGCACATGAGGCTCAATTCGTTTGCTGCTCGCATTAGCCGCAGCCAATCACCAATCTTCGCGAATTGTTTGCTCATTCGGAGGATGAGCTTCGGTTGGTTGCGCTGGCTGTACCGCACCTCCCTCCTTCGCAATGACCAAATTTTCAAGGGCTTGACACTGATCATGCATCATGCCTCTTTCTGCCTGTCACTTTCGCCCCGTCTGTTTCTTCTGCTTTGACCTCCTTTTAGCGCCATGTTGCAACCGACACTGGGTGATGAAGCCATGGAAGATTTGCTTATCATTGGCAGTCGCCTCCCCTTTGTTACGGTGGAGCTGACTCTTGAGGGTGAGTGTTGTTTGCATGTTAGAGCACCTTATGACACGTTTGCGTTCGATTGCTCATGCGCTCGTGTGGGCCACAACAGATGCCATGGGTCAGACTTACCAGTTGGACCAAGGGGACACAGTGTATGCTGGTGAAGCCATGCAACTCAAGTTCAAGCTCGTGCGCCATGATGCACAGTCCTTTCCCGAATCGGATGAGGGGTATCGGCTTCGCGGCCTGGTCAAGCCGGTATGTACGCGAGCATGTACTTTCTTGGGGACCGGCTGCTTTTGGTTGTCAACCATCAGGCTCATTCTACTCAATCGCCTGCAGACTCACGAGGCAGAATCTGAAGACGCTGAGCCCGAGGCCGAGTCGGCCGAGGCCGTTGTTGATGATGAGGACGAGGACGAGGATGAGGATGATGTGGTGCGCCTTGTTGCAGGCTCCAACCTTGGTATTTTCGTCTGGGATGATCCATATATTGTGAGGATGCAAGTGACAAACTGGCCCTTTTTTCTTTTTTTCCCTGCCACATTGCTCCTTCATGTAGTGGGGTGCGATTGAGAAGCCCGACAAGGAAGAGGGGAGCAAAGAGCTCAAATCACGCCCGGCCTTGTGCCCTCACTATCCCCACGTGAGTTGATGCTACCAGGCATAAGGCATCGTGACCATTTACGCCTTGCCCTAAAAAATAAAAAAAAAAAAAAAAAAAAAAAAAAAAAAAAAAAAAAAAAACTGCAGCTTGCAGTTGAAAGGTATTTTCCTTGCCTGCCTTGATTCACTGATCCGTCTGTTGACTGCTTTTTTTCGAGCGCAGGCTAAAGATGAGCAGTGGTGGGTGTTCGTGGGCACTGAGAAGGACAAGGCCAAACACGAGGACCACCTGGACTCCCTTCCTCTTAAAGTTATGATGAAGGATGATTTTGAAGTGCGCCACATTTTAGTTTCTGTTCTCTTTGCCAGGCCTCTGGAGTTTGAACCGAGTTGGCGTGTATTCATCGGGACCGGTGGTGTTTCTCGACGTAGGGCAAATTTGCATTCGGCGTACCACGGCTCAAAGGCGGCCACGTGTGGTACCCAAGCTTTTACCTGGTGTCGGACAGCTACATCGGGCTGGATCTGGAGATCCCGATGAAGGTGTGCCATCCTTTTCAGCTTGCTGACGATGGCCAGCACCAAACCCCGTGTTGAGCTCACAAAAGCCTGTTTTATGTCATTAGTTCAAGATTGCTACGTCGCGACCGGTGGTGGAAGAGGTGGCTGAGGCCCCCGCTGCAAGCATGTCGGCCGACGAGAGCAAGGCCCCGGTGACCAATGACTCAGATTCGCAGGCGTCAGACTCGGAGGATGACGAGGAGGAAGAAGGAGATATCCCCATGACCCTGGAGGGTATCTTGGCTGCTGCACGTAATCAGCAACGCGACGATGCTGATGATATTCTTCAAGACGACATGGACTGGTGAGCGCAGCTCATCGACAGACAAAAGTGCCCCAGCCCTGGCCTTTGCCAACCGAAATGAATCCAGAGTGCGTGTCCCTGCATTCAAAATCTCTCGCGGCGACTGCTGCAAGGAAAGGCCACATGAATTGATGAAGAACGGACTGGACGGTTGCTGATCATACAATGCTTGATTGATATGTGAGTTGAAGGGCCAGATATAACAAGGGGAGGCAAGGGCGGGGTCTTGGGAAGCACGGGTGCTGGGCTCAGCCACACGGGCACACTTTGGCAGAAGGAATAGTCATGAGAGCGAGAGAGGGTGACCGGAAATCAAAGGAAGACGAACAAACGAATACACTCGACCAGGTTTCTACATGACACAGTCTGTCAGAGACTGGTGTACGCGTTTTTCAAGTGCGCCAGGCCACGCTCTAGCTCAGCTCGAGGACAAGACACGACGGGCAGAACCAGGTGGCGCCGACAAAGCTCGATCGTGTCCACAAGTTCTGGGTCATCATCGCGAACCTCTAGGTTGTGTGCCTTGGCCAATTGACGAGGCACTTGAGCCACGAAACCAAACCAGTAGACGGCAATGCCAGCACCAAGCAAGCGTTGATAACGCGTAAACTGATGTGCGAGGTGATCCACGATGGTTGGAGCATCAGCAAAAAGGGCTTTGGAATCCATCCACGTGACGGCCAGCCCAGCACAGGGAATGGCAAACGGAAAACGAACGTCTGGAGTTACGTTCAGCCCGACGGCGCGGCATAGGTTCTCGTCCATGATGCGGACGGCAAGCGTGGAACAGTCATGAAGCAGACGGTCCTCGTAGGCTTGACCAATCTCGCTGGCCTCCTGAAGTCGGAGGGGTCCCTCACACGTCTCAACCTGAAACGCCAGTTGCATGGCCTCCAAAAAGGCCTCGAGTTCTTGATCGGTGGCGAAAAGCTCGCTGGTCCGCAGTTGCTCGGGATGCCGCAGAAGGGACTTGGCCAACTGCTTGTTCTGGGTGATGGTGCGAGTCACATTGCGGAGGCGATCTTGAAAGGAGATGAGTCGGCACAGAATGTCCTTGATGATGCGCACGGGCGTCCGCCCTTCCTCTTGGGCCAGCCGGCAAAACATGTCAGGGACCAAGCGCTCCTAATTTTTGTAATCGGCGTGGGCAAGAAACGGCAGTGAGAACAACGCACTTACACGCGTGAATACATTCGTGGGCACGTGGGTGGGCGCAAGAGTCTCAGATGGATGATCAAGGGAAACCCATCGAGTGCAAAAGCAGGTCAGCTGTTGCTGAGCAAAACGACGCACGGGTGGTAGCTTGCGATACCGCTCAAACACCTGCCGCCGTTGGTCGGGCTTGACTTCCTTCTCCCTTTTGGGAATCCATTGTCGTAAAAGTGCAGCACTGAGTGACGCAATGGTCTGAGATGACGGGCGGGGCAGTCGCGCGTGAGGCACCAAGTTTGTGTTGACTGGTTTGAACCTTTGTCCGCAGTGCAGCAGCACGAGGTGACAGGTGAGCTACCTCAAGGGGAAGCCCATGCTTCTCGGCAAGCGTGAGGTAGAGCGCCTGACGGTCCTGCTCGTGTCCCAACGGCACTGCAGCAAGAGCGTCATGGATATCCTCGTAAACAGCCACCGACACGATTCTGGCTGCCGGCATCGGCGTCGCCGCCATTATCATTCCATGCCCGAACAGGAAAAAAAAAAAAAAAAAACGGTCTCTCTCTCTGAACTCTCTTTTGTCTGACATTTATCTGTCCGCTTGAGCGCGTCAGGTTGACTTGCTTGCTTGCTTGCTTGCTGGCGGATTTTGACAGCGCGCGAGGGTAGGCAGGTGCTGGGCGTTGCAAAGCATCATTGCGTGTAGCGAAAAGGGCCTTGATCGGTTTTGCGTGAGCGCGATCACGGCGAGCACGCCTCATCTCACAGAACCGGCGATTACGAATTTCTTATTAGCCGCGCCTCTTCTATTTTTTTTTTCTGTGCTGCTGTTGCAAACACAAAGAGTTTTTCTTTCATTGGAGTGCGCACTCGACGCCGTTGTTCGGTGGGATTGGCTTTTTGCACTGTCACCGCGTTGCCGGGAAACCCGCTCGATTGCGTTGTGAGCCAGCAGAGAACAGGACACTCGGCGGGACAGGCACAGCCGGCCAGCATCTTCCCTTGCCTATTTCTCTGCTCTAAGGTAATAGGGCAGCACCAACTTTTTCCCGTGAGCCTCGCCTGCCATGGCGGCACCAATCGCTAGCTCGACCCGCCAGATGGATGGCCCCTTGACGGCCGTCGAACGCTTGGAGAATCATCCCAGCAGCTCCCCGCCTCGGCGCAGTCACTCATCCGTCACCTCCCATGACTCATGTTCATCGTGGCCAGTTCGCGAACACCTCCTGGCGCTGAGTTACACCGTGAAAAAGCTGCCTCGCGTGGGACTGGGCATCACCCTCAAAGGCTCGGCCTCTGGCCATGATGGGTACGTTGTTCTTGGTCTTGCCCTTTCTCATGGTGGTTGCACGCAAGCTTGGCAAGCCTCTGCTATCTCTTGACCTTTTCCGTGCCCGGCTGATGTCGTAGCTTGCAGGTTGCCCATGTACCTGCCCACAGCCCCTGTGCTGGCTTGCTGGAAGTAGGCGATGTCCTCATCAAGGTGGGATGCCGCTCCCTCACAAAAGGCGTGCTTTACCTTGTTCCAACTTTTTCTTACCTTGTTCGCCTACGGCATGGTTTGAGCACAGGTCGACAGTTTCAACTTGCGCCGAGCCGACCTTCATGACGCCCTCGCACTCAAAGTTGTGAAGCAAAAGTTTTGTGACGATGCGTACGAGGTCAGCGTCGTGGTAGAACGCGACCCGTTGTACCAGGCCGCGCCAGCTGCTGGCTATCAGCCGAGTTCAAGTCCTCTTCGGCCCGAGCGCACTAGTCAGCGGGCCCCTCTCAAGTCTCGGCTCTCGGACCTGATTGATGACGGGTTCTCGTCCGGCGGCTCCCAGTCGAGCATCGACCACTTTGCTTTGCGCCAGGCCCAAGCCAGCCACCAGGCCCGCCCGCCGCCCGCGCCCATCGAGCGCGAGGTCATTTTGGTGCCGGCATCGTCCCGTTCATCAACGCAGCCGTTGGTCGCGAGTCCACAATCTGACGAATGTGACGTGTTTGCTGCAGTGGATACCGAGCCTGCATGTTTGAAGCACCGAACCCAGAGTCCCAAGCGCGCTGACCGGCGTCGCCATCAAGCATCGTGGCAGGACTTGGACTTGGAAGATGACGCGGTCTTGACTGCCGGCCTGACGGCCGTTCCGCAACCGGCCCCTCCCACGTCTTCCATCCCAGCTCGAAAGACAGTGTCCACGGGAGCCCACCCCCACCTAACGTGCATGCGGTGTGCGGAGGTTCAGCGTCTCTTCTCGCTTCCGCTCTGTGCTCGCCACGCTACGGACCCGGCCGTGATGGATGCCATGGAGGCAAGTCAATCAGTCGATGACTCGAGAGACCCGGCACAGCCCGACTCGGATGCCATACCCAGCCTCAACTTCCAACCGCGGTCTCTAGAGGACGCTCCAACCTATGCCAGCATGGCTCCACCAGCTGCAGACCGTCTTCGAGCCGAGATGCCGCCCAAGCAGGTGCTCCCACCACCAGCATCGTTATGTCCCACCCCCGCGACACTCATCGTGCCTGATTTTACACACAACAATTCCCTCGGCGCGACAGTTGGAGCCAATAAGACTGAGCAACGAGTTTCACCGTTGCCTCGATCCACGCGCCAGTCCCTGTCCAGCGACGTGGGTACAACCCGTAGCACACCCCCACCTTCCTTTGACACGACCAAGCTGTCTGCCTGGCGCAGTGTGGACACGAGCGCGGAGAGTGAACTGGCAGAGATCTTTGCCGAGGAAGTGCTCTTTGACGATGGAACCACAAGCGCACGAGAGGATCGCAGCTGCCGGGTATTGGGGACGACCGAGCAAGGCTGGGTACGGCCGGTGCAAGATGATCTTGCAGCAGATCTCTTGGCCGTGCTACAGGAACTAGATGTTAAACACCGTGATCGAGTCAGCAGAGACTTGCCCTTGCCAGCCGAAACAGCCGATCTCATGAGCTTGGGGGGTGAGGCCAACTTTATGTTGTAATGTAAAAAAGCTTGATATCGTGGTGAGCAAATCCGACTAATGGCAATTTTTTTTCTGTTTTTTTTATGGAATTGACCCATGGTGCTTTCGGCCATGCACAGCACAGCTTCACTACACGGGAACATGCATGTGGGCTTACAAAAGGTATCAAGAACCATGCCCACAAGGGAGAAAACAGCATGATCGCAGCCGTCCGGCACAAGCAAATTGAGCGTTGCGCCACTCCACCAGCATCACCAGCATTAAGAAGGGGGTAGACTGAGACAGAAGGACTCAGGCGACTGTAATGGAGGGTACGAGGCCGTCTTTGGTGAGCTGCTCACGAATCTCCTTGATTCGGAGCTTGTTGAGGCTCCCCTGCACGGAACAGTAAAACAATTCACATGTTCACCAGAAATTGAACGTGTGGGTGAGCATAATGCTTGGCTAAGCACCGAGGGGGATCGGGGGCGTGATCGGGGCAAGCACGCACTTGAGGGCCATAATCGGAGAACGGGACCCAGAAGCACACGGCGCTCAGCAACGGGGCCAGAGGCACGCAGGTCGGGGTAAAGCCAGATGAAAAGGACTTGACGCGCACGCTGACACCATCGCCAGCACTCTCAATGTGAAACTCGGTAACGTCGAGCCATTCGGCAGAAGCCGTGTAGCTCTCAATGCGCACAAAAGAAAAGTCCTCCTTGACTTTGCCCATGCGAACCTTGCGGGTATTGGCCAGGGCGTTGAGTTGAGCGCTGGCCACCACTGCCTCCAAGCCGTCCACAAGCTGCTGTCGTGAGCAACCACAGGCCCAGCGTTCCTCCCCTTGACGGATGGCCCGCACCCCAAAGCACCACTGTCCGGGCCGCAACCAGGCCTGGATAGGGCCTTGAAAGCTGGAAATGCACGATGGTTCACTCATCCTGCTGATCAATATTCTCTGCTCAGCTCAGCAAAATTCAGAAACCCGGGAATAATCTGCGTATACTCAACAACAAGGCCAAGGAAACCCAGCCGCGGTGCACAGCCTCCTCCTGGTACGCCGATGGTCTCGATTGAGCCAGCCTGGAGTCCAACCCTGCGCAAGAAAATTGCCACCACCCTCCCTCTGAACGCGCTCTCCTCCTCTTCTTTTTCTTTGATGCAATGGGTTATTGTCAGCATTTTGGCACAACACAACACACACACACACACACACACACACACACACACACACACACACACACACACACTTTTTCTCTCTCTCTCTTCCTCTCTCTCTCTCTCTCAAAAACACACACTCTCTGCTCTCTTTCTCTCTCTCTCTCTCATTTCTATTTCTTTCTTTTTTTTTTTTTTTCGGAACAAACTCGTCATGGCGTCTCGCGGGAACAAGGAGACGGATCTGCTCAAGCAGAATATGGAGGAACAGTTGGAACGGTTGATGGTTCAGCTCAAAGATCTCGAGGAACTCAAGTTAGCGGCGCAACCTCGAGCTGCCTGCTTCTGTTCCAAAGCCCCCCCCCCCCCCCCCAAGATGACCGAGGGCGACATGTCCCTCGTTGACCAGTTTGGAGCCATGCAGCTGGTTCGAATTTTTTTGGCTGGCTTCTTGAACACACAGAACGACTGCCCTCCCGCAACCGCCATCTCATCTGTACTGGTCCGTAGGCCATTCAAGCCGCTGTGAGTGATGCCTTCAAAACACCAGAGGTTATTCGTCTTTTTGCCAAGCGTGAGCCGGGACAACTGCGCGAACGACTCGCCGGTAGGTGCTCCGATCCAGCTCCTTTCTTTTTGTCTTGCAACGGAGCCTCGAACCAATCGTGTGTCACAGCAGACGATGACACGCATCAATTCACTTCTTTGCTTGTCTTCTAGAAATGGAGCGCGATGTCAAGATTGGCAAAATCTCAGCCCAGCAGCAGACTGAACAAAAGGTGTGTCTTCCGTTGTTGATTCGTCTCGAGCGGGCTGCCCCTGTATACTGTGTCATCACTGCGGCGATAACAATCCTTCAAATGCTCGCGATACCCCACTGACGTCGTTTGATCGCATAGGTGGAAATCTTGACAGCCTTGCGCAAGCTTGGAGAACAGGTACGGGCCGCGTCAAGGACGTGCCAAGAACTTGCTTTTCGCACCAGCAATGGCCGGGCTGGACTGACTCGTATTTGCACGTTGCCCTTGATATAGATCTCACCGGAAGAGGCGCAATTTTTATCAGCCAACAGCTCTGCGGCCCTGGATGAGTTTGAACAGGTGTCCAGCAACCTGGGTTCGTTGCCGTTCCGCTAGCGGTCCCCCCGTGCTGTGTTCGACCCGTTGCCCAGCCCTACCTGAGACAACACCGCGCTCAATCACATCACATGGGGTCCCCAACCTAGGTGCCAAGGCCTTGGCAGCAGCGCGCAGTGGCGTACAAGGCAACAGTGGCAACTAACTCCGGCTCGGCCTGATCATTGAAAGACAGAGTTATCATTTGTGCTCTGTTTGGGCGGACCATGAGCATGCAAAGTTTTCTGTTGTCTTCTTCATCTTCTTCTTGACGAGTTCTGATTTCCCCTTCCACCGCTGCCGACACAAATTGGTTGTTGCACAATATTTGGTTTGTGTTTGTTGTGGAGCGTGCTCGAGCATTCATCACACAGCCACCTTTGGCGGTAGACCTGAGACACATCGAACCACCCCGGAGGAGTGCAAGTCCCAGTTGCCGCAATCAATAGATTGGTAAAATCAAGACAAGCACCACCAAGTGGGTGCATCAGAGTGCAGACCACAACAGCTCAAAGGCTTTGCGGATGCCAAATCATCTAACATGAATGGGATATTCGTTAAAAGGAGAGCAACCAAGGACAATTCAAACGAAGAAGGCTGAAAACAAAAAAAAAATACATGGGACATGTTTGGGCCGAAGAGCAGAAACCAGCCAGACAAGGTGTGTCGGCAGCGATGAGTGGCATTATGCGGGATCTACACTGCAAAGAAGGCACAGACATGGCGCTCATCAAGGAGATGGGGGCGGGATGGGGGTCCCGCGATTGCTGGTTGCACTCGAGGAAGGTGTCATGGCACCCGAGGCTGTCGAGTCGACGGAAGGACGATCAGGTTTGCCCTGACGCTTGCGCGCCTGGCGCTCCGTTTTGCGACGCTGCCGCTCAAGCAGTTTCAGTTCCTTGTTGTATTGTTTTTCGGCTTTCTTGCGTTCTTTTTCCTTTTGCTTGCGATCCTTTTCTTCTTGCTTTCGTAGCGAACGTTGCGCCGACTTGTTCAGGGCCTCTGGGGGCGGGAAATCGGATCCTGATGACGGGGAAGGGTCTTGGCTGGGTGGTGGTAATGGGCTGCTACCTCGGGCCGAGGGGCGATCTGGCAAGGCCGGCGCGGCAGGTTTTGCCTCGCTCGTGAGCTCGGGCAAATCCTCGTACAAATCCTCCTGTGCTTGTGCGCGGGGCAAGTCATTGGGCAGCTGCTCGTAGTCTTCTGCGTCCGTGGGTGCACCCTCGTCAATGGTCAACTCGATCATAGGCTTCATCATCTCCTCGACGTCATACCTACACGACCATACATATAATCAGCAAACGACACAATGGCAAGACAATAAGGGCCCATCAGGGCTGTGCTCCAAGCGGCCCGTTGCCTTTGCTGCGAAAGCCGTGTGGTTGCTGAGCAGATGCCTCGTCTCACCGTCGCTCGGGGATCGGGGGTGCGTCATTGCTGGTTACGATTTTCTCCTCGGGCAACCCCTCATAGAGCACTTCCGCTTTGTCTCCCGGAAAGTGGGCATAAGGAGCGTCGTCGGGCCGGATGGAGATGCTCCGTCGATGCCCTAAGCAGGGTGCGAGAGCAGGTGAGACAGCGGTGCAGAAGAGGATGGTTACGCCAGAGCCGGGGGTGAGACGGCCGCGATAACTGACGTGAGAGTGAAGCATAATGTTCCTCGTCTGCTGCGCTGAGGCGTGAGTAGACGGGATCATCGCCACCTCGCTGAACGGCAGAGTACACGTCGCCGTTGACCACCAGGGCCTTGCGATCAACCGAAGCATACAAGACATCAATGTGGTTGCCCGCAGCGGTGGATCTTCTTGCAGGGACACGACTGTAGTGACCGTCACCATCTGACAGGTCTGGGGTGGCGGCCAAGGAGACGCCATAGTCGGTGTGGCTGGCTTGTGGTGAGGGAGAAAGCTGCTGTTCCTCGGGCAGGTGCTCATATAGTGAGTCCGAGCCGCTCACACTACCGAGGCTTTGATAGGTTTCCAGATCCGAGTAGATCGATTCAATGACCCTGGGATCGTGGCGCAGGCGCATGGCATAGGTAGCTGGAAAGAGGCCGCTTTGGCCAGTGCGTTGGCACTCGCCGGTACACCAACCATCGGCACTGCGGCCTTGCACATGGATGATATCACCTTTCTTAACCACCAATTCGTCGTTTGAGCGGCCATTGAAGTTGTACAGCATTTGCACGCGCTCAAACGCCACGGGCAGGTGGATGCGGGCAGCCGCGTCGTTGCGGACAGGAAGGTGCGCGGAAGCACCCGCTGTGGGAGCGGCAGCGATGGACCAATCAATGCGAGTCTCCTTCAAGCGCAATTTCAGGTGGGTGCCGGCGAGGCGCAAGAGGTTGACGACGACATCGTGCATTACGCCATCGGTCTTGTTGCCATTGATGCTCACAACGCGGCTGCCAACAACAAACTTGCCCGATCGATCCGCCGGGCCGCCCTCCTTGACCTTGGAGATGACCACAGGCACCGACTGTCCGTGGTCATCGTACACGCCACCAGCAATGCTGAACCCAAAGCCTAGCTCTGGATCGCGGTCCAGCTCGACCTCAACCACACCATCTTCAAGGGCCAAGTCAGCCATGGCGTGTGGTCACAGCAGCCTTGCGCGATGGCTCGATGAGCACCCTGGACACGCAAAAGATGAAGGTGGCTGCTTGCTACCTAAAGCTTACGCCCCACGGCTCTGCCCACACTCATGTACGGTTGGGCCGAACAGGTCTGCGGCTTTGCAGTCGCTCGCTGATCCAGAGGCTTGGTAACCCATGAGCTGGGCGGTGCATTGGCTTGCCACAGCAAAGCGTCGTGAGATCGCAGCCGGACAGGCTTGCAGGACGATATAGCGGAGCACGCGCGTGTGCCTTCCTGCCGAACAGAGAGCCCGCCTTGAGTTTGTTGGGCGTCTTTGCGCGATGACGCAGCCGGGTAGGGTGGGAGGTCCCTGCCCTCAATCAAGTTGGAGCTATAAGCCCGACGCGGCCACGAGCCGCACCAACACGGCCAGCTACCACCACCACCACCCAAGATCTTGGGGAAGAGTGTCAACTTGGGCAAGGTGGACCAAATCTGCATCAACCCGGCAGGCACTGCTCTCGTCCAGCAGGAACAGCTGCCAGCGCGAGTGGCGGAAATCCCAAAAAAAAACTTGAAGGGAGCTGTCGAAACGAGGCAGAGGGACATGAGCCACAAGAGGTAGTGAGTGAGTGAGTGAGTCACACACTCGATCTCTCTCTCTGATCTCTCTGTCTCTCCCTTCAACAACAACAACAACAACATAACCAAAAGTTTGGTCGTTGACATTTGGTAATTGTATCGTCAGATGTCAGATGTCAGATGTCAGATATTGTTCGTGTGTCTGTTGTCTTATTTTACTTTCTCTGTCTCTCTGTCTCTCTTCTGGTTCTTCTTCGTTCGCTTGACGCCGATCAGCCAGGGGCTCCAGGTACGGACGCGCGCACGGTTCCGACGGGTGCCTTCTTCTCCTCACGGTTGGGGGGGGGGATCGACTTGGGTCTAGACAGGACGCAACATGTCGTTTGAAGGGTTTCACAAGTGGGCAGCTTCCATTCTGGCCCCCGAGCCGTCAGATCAGAATGGAAACGCTGCCCCCAATGGCGACGATGATCGATCCACACTTGGTAGGCCTGGCATCCGGGCGGCTCGCTGAGGCACTGATGGCCGTCTGACTCAATGGCTCCCTCTTGGCTTTGGTTGCGTGTTTGTTTGTTTGCTGTTTGTAGAGCGATGGCATGATTGGGCTGCGAGCATCTTGGCGCCAGGCCCCGGCGTCGAAGCCGGCCCATCTCATCACAGGTGCGCTGGCATCGTGCAGATGACCGCTCTGTCGCCTATAAAGGCTGCGCGCCATTGACATGGCTTTTTGCCTCACCTGCCGCATTGGTTCACGCGATCCGCTCCGTGTTGTTGCCGCAGTCATGCCCCCAGCTTTGAGGCTCCCCAGTACGCGCCCGATGACAGTGTTGACGCAGGTGCGGTGCAAGTCAATTTGAGCGGAGGCCCAAGTGTCCCTTCAGCCGCCGGGCAGGAGGGTCCAAAACCCGCACCTCCGCCGCAAACCTTTTCGTATGCGGCGGCGGCTGCCGCTCCATCACCAGCGCCGGCTGCCGCCCCCGAGGACAGTACTGGCATAAACGTAGCGTAATGCGTTTGTGTGTGTGTGTGTGTGTGTGTGTGTGTGTGACTTTAGCTTACCCTGTGGCCACTTTCAGTGCCAATCTGCGCGTGGGCACCAAGCACTTGGTGCCCTCGCTCTTGTTTATGTGTGTGCGGACCTCCTGTTGTCTCGGCAGCCCACGCTAGCGCCTGTGGCGCATATTGAAGTGGCTGGCGCCCATCGAGATTCTGCAGTTTGTGTTAAATTCCTGTCAAATTGATGATGGGCATTTATGGCCATCCCTGTGCCAGATGAGGATTGCCCACAGAATATAATATTAGATGAGGATTGCCCACAGATCATCATAATATTCTCCTGCTCCTGGGCAAGTGCCAGCAAGACGGTCCGTGCTACCACATCAAAGTTCGGCGCTTAAGCGGTCAGGCGTGCACCCCCCGCCCTGGGCCAGGGCCGCCACCTCACCCACAATAAGGACGGCCGGCGAAAGTTTGAGTCGCTCCGTGTCGGCCACCACCCGGTCAAGGGTACCGGTATAGATTGCGCCGTTGGGCAAGGTGGTGTTCCGAACGATGCAGACGGGAGTACTGGGGGCCTTGCCACCCTCGACCAGACCGTCAACAATGGCCTCAAGGGTGCGCGTCGCCATCACAATGGCCACCGTGTCCATGCGTGCTAGCGCGGTAAAGTCCAGTAGCGATGGATCATGGCCCGTCGTCAGAACCAACGTGGTACTCAAAGTCTTGTGTGTGAGCGGAATGCCAACCTCCGCGGCCGCTGCAAATGGCGACGTGATGCCCGGCACAATCTCGTATGCCACCCTGCCCTCAGCCGGTGACAGATGGATGAGATGGCGCCATGCAAATTAGAGAAGATGGCGGGTCAAACATGAGCAAAGAAAAAACGAAGAGCTTACCCGGCAGCGTCAAGGGCTCGCATCTCTTCCGCGACGCGGCCAAAGAGCAACGGATCTCCGCCTTTAAGACGCACAACCGTGCGACCCTGCTGCGCCTGCTCTACAAGCGCGGTGTTGATGTCGGTCTGCTTGGTGGCCCGTGCATCACCCCCACGCTTGCCCATGGTGATGACAAGACAGTCCTCACGCACTCCAGCCAAGATCTCCGGCCCGATCAAAGCATCGCTGACCACCACATCAGCAGTAGCCAAGAGTCGTGCAGCCCGTAGTGTTAGCAAGTCGGCAGCCCCGGGACCTGCGCCGACCAGGTAGACCTTGCCCGTGTGTGCGCCGGCCACGTGACTTGGTTCAATGGCCGACACTGACGATGGATCTCCCCACGTGACCCACGCTACACCAGCCGCAGCTGCGGCGGCCGCCATTCCAGCCCGACCTAGAGTAAAGCGAGCGCCCCAAGCATTTTTCGTCGCGTCCAGCTTCATGTGCCCGGGCGTCTGAGCATAAGAACGGACGCCACGCCGCGAAAGCTGGCCCACAACTCGACCCACCAGACCCCACATACTGCACCTGTTGCCACAACCACCGTCGCCAATCCAACGCCACCAAGACACCCACCCCACCCCACCCACAGCTGGCATCCACCGCCACCACCACCAACACCGAGTGCTCGAGTTCTCGTCTTCAACAAATGATGGCAGTTCATGTCCATGTCCATGAACTCGTTGTGTGCGTCATCCAATAATTTCTGACATCTGGCCTCCTATGAGAAAGTAAAACACTTTTTCCCCTTGGTGTGCAAGCATTTGTGTACAAGCATTTGTGTACAAGCAGCAGCTTTCTATGGTGCAAAGAGGCAGACCCCCCCCTCCCCCCCCGAGACGACGAACGAGTTGACGGCAGCTGGATCAGAGGGCTCTGCGGCTGCTGGGTGTTAGGGGCTGGCTGGCTGGCTGGCTGGTTGGTTGACTTTTGGGGAGGCTTGAGCGCTCTGTGACTCGAGCGTGAGTTTTGACTTTTGTTTTGAAGCCGCGGCGCGGCACGACTTGTCCCGACGACGTCATTGACCAGCAAACCTTCAAATGGCGGTGTCAGACTGGTGGTCCATCTGGAAGGACAGGGTCTTATCTTGGGCCGTGGGTCCAAGCACCAGTACGCAAGGTGCCATGACCAAGGCTTCACAGGCCAAGGCTACCGCCTCCAAGCTCGTAAGCTGTCGCCGTGCCGGCTTGGATTTTGCTTGTGTCGCCACTCAAGCTGCTTCCCTGCTGCTCCCTCGGCTCCCCTCACGACTTGACCTCTCCTTTTTCCAGGCTGACTGGCATCATGATCTATACCGCCTCCTAGTGCTCGCCGTTGTCGCACTCCTGGCCGTTGCATGCTTCACCTGGCACATGTTCAGGTAAACAGTCGATTCTGGATCGGCATTGGCCTGTCTGACTTGCTTGCGTTGACTTGCCACTCGTGCCCCGCTGGGCGCGCTCTCGTTTGGTAGTCCCATGTCGCCTGAGGATCGCGAGCAGCTTCGCTTGCCCACCTCCCTACCTGCCGCCAAGGCCCTGAGTATGTCACCGGCCGCTATCAAGAGCGGATAACACCAATCGGCTCGCCGAGATGAACCATTCTCTGCCCTCACTTTGAAGCATGCGCTTTCTCGCCTCCGTGCAGGCCATGTTTTAATCCAGTTCCGTGAAGAACACTTTGAGGCTACCTTGGCAGCATTTTCAGCATGCTACCTCTACCTGCAAGCTTTTGCCATCCCGGGTTCCACGCTCTTCAACCTGTGTGCGTCAATCATGCCCCACGCTGCGGGACCGGCGCAGCACACACTGTCTCGCCGCAACTCTCCTTGTGAACCACGCTAATGCCCGTGCTCATACTCTGCAACCCTTGTCCCATGCAGTGGCTGGTGCACTCTTTGGGCTCGAGATTGGCTTTGTTGCCACCACCTTGCTGACTGTCCTTGGTTCAACCATCCTCTACGAGATGACCCGGGTCAGGCAGGCATTGTGATTTTGCAAATCCCTTTGCTGGATTTTGCAGGTGGATGCGCGGCACTTTGCCCGGAGGGGCGCGCAGCCTCATATCGGTGTCATCTTCCTCATTCTGTAGCACCTAGGCAGCCGTACCGTCCGACATTTCTTTCCCAAAAAACTGCAGCAATTTCGTACACAGGTACATGATTGCAGTCACTTGCTCATTGCCAAGGCTTCTTTCTGCGCGTACTCACTGTGCTAACTGCCGTGCGTTTGGCCCGTCCTTAGTTCCAGGATGATGGACACCACCTTACTTTGCGCATTATTGGCATCCGCGTATTTCCTTTCACCCCCAACTGGTCTGCTCAATCATTCCACTGCTTTGAAGGCCCCCTCGCTCCTGGTGTTGCGCCACCATCGTACTTTTCCAGCAGCATTGCTCGTAGAAAGGGTGCTATCAGTCTCATTCTGTCTTTGTGTGGGGTGTGGGTATGTGTTGGACCCAGGTTTGTAACGATTGCTTGTGGACAAATCGGCATTCCAATGCGCATATTTTGGCCTGCGACACTCTTTGGCAAGTTCATGTCAAGACCCACCCATCTCGTGTCACCTCGCCCCACCTGGCTCGTACCCAAACGGGACTCTGGTTGAAAAGGCATGTCTCACGTCTGCTGATATGATATCTGGGGGGTTTGTAGGCATGGCACCGGCAGCTTTCCTTGGTGTCCAGGCTGGCACAATTCTTCCGAAACTCAAATCCACGTAAGCACGACATGGCTATGCAGCTCAGCACTGGATCCGCTC
The DNA here is from genome assembly GCF_000002865.3 of Monosiga brevicollis MX1. Classification (NCBI taxonomy): domain Eukaryota; class Choanoflagellata; order Craspedida; family Salpingoecidae; genus Monosiga; species Monosiga brevicollis. The sequence goes on along the minus strand of NW_001865039.1, from coordinate 1,077,398 downwards.
AAGCATTCTCCCTATGTATTATCCCTTTGGTAGACGCGACATTATGCAGCCTGACGTGATGTGGGGCCTCATCGCGCTGGCATTTGTGGGCTTGGTGCTGCCCTCCATTCTGAAACGCATCAATTGTCTCAGCTGACGCCAGGCGCGAAGGTGTGTTTGGTAGCACACGTCAAACACACTGCCATTGCTTTGACATCTACTCCCTTCTGTTTCCTGCTCTGCTTTGCTCTCTGATGATTTGCGTGGTGCGCCTGCTCGCAGCGCCCGGACCCGAGTCCAGTTGATTGAGCCGGCCCTCAAGGTGTAGACTTTGTTGGCGCCACCGCTGAGGCTATAAGGCTAGACCTGAAACAGCGCTGTGACTCGATGTTGCATGAGCTGGGTGACCTTCGCAACATTGCTTCAATGCTTGAACCCCCCTCCACACACACACTCACACACACACACACACACACATGGAGGCCTTTGTTAGGCTGTCCGCTGATATGTGTTTCGAGCTTGTGATAAAGAGAGAACGGTGCCATGTGCTGAGAGTGCCCCTCAGAGGTTCAGAAGCCCTCGGCTGCCTCTAGACGAACTTGAAATTGAAAAAGATCATAAATATTATTATTGTTAATTATGATCATGCATGACATGTGACTTTTGACTTGGTTGAGGTGCAGAGGAAACCATTCTTAACGGAGAGAACGATGGACTGTGCAGACTCTAGGCCACGCCCAAATCATGCAAGAAACTGCTGCCATCCCCAATTGCAGGACTACGCGGAGCACATTTAAGCCACTCGCGATTGATATAGCGTGTGGTGGTGCCATACCGTGCCTCCATACGCACCGACTGGCTCGTTCGCAAGAGCATAAGATCGTTGGGCGCCACGCCAAGCCCACAAAGATGCTCGATGCATCCAGTCAGCCAAGCCGCAAGCTGGACGTCATCGTGTTCCACGGGTAGAATTTCAGGCCGAGTCCACTGCCAGATCATGACCGGGCAAAACTGTCGACTCGCCAGCTCCGCGTGGAGCACAAGCCAGCGGCATTGATCTGCGACGGGGGTTGCACCTTGGATGGCGATTCGCCCAGTGAGTGCACTCGGTATGACCAGGTTGGTTGGCAGAAACCAGGACGCATGCTCCGTATTCTTCCGCAGAAAGCCCATGCCAACGCCCTGGCCCTGGTGATTGCGCGCTGCAGCCTGCAAGCCAACAACGTGGTCGTAATAATGGCCTCGGAACGTTTCAACGGCATACACAAAGCTCTCAGTGGTGACGGGCCAGGCGGAGTCTTGCAGCCATAGTGCTTGGCAGCGCACCGCCTGCCGCGCTGTTCGGGACCACATGTAGCTCATGGCCGAGACAGCGGGATCGTGCAACACGGTCAGGTGACTGGCCCACTTTTCCCTGGTCGTGGCTGTTTGCAGCGCATGCGCCGCGGCTGCATCGGGGCTCACAACTATCAGATCCAAGTCGATGGGTGTCTGAGACAGTTTCTTGACCAGTGCGATGGTGGCTGGAGCTTGATCGTGGCGAAGATAAATGAGAACGCTGACACACTGTTGAGCTGATAGAGCCTTTTGCTCGGTGGCTCGCCGCGCGGCGTCCTGGGCGTCTGTCCCGAGGACATGTCCATGCGCATCTAGCACGTCCAGCGTAGACAAGCTGGGAAACGCCGCTAGGACTCGCTGCCAGGCATAGTCACGAGACCCGTTTATCATTTTTGTCCAAGCACCATCACTTGTCGCTAGCTCCTGCCACCCTGGTGCCAGCTGTTGGGTATCATTTGACGACAGCAGAGACAATTTGAAGCGCTCGACTTTGGGCAGCCACTTGGACGAGTGGGCACGAACTTGATCATTGGTCCCAGCGACCAGCGTATTGGTTGTAAGGCTCCAGCGGTGAGGTAGCACAGGATACAACAGCTCAAGCCCACGCTCAGCCATGAAATACAGCAGCGGCTTCTTCCAGCTGTAGGCCTCTGGCCAGCGATTGGTGAGGGACTGGGGCAGCAGGAAGCGGGCCGATGCGGGCTGCTGCGCCAACCAGCGTGTAAAGGCATTCCAAGCATCGGCGCGATAAATGCCCCCCCATGACTGTGGCATGCGCCACCGCCGCAGCCCTGTGAGTGTGGCCGCGTAGCCTGTCTTCGAAGCGCCAGGCAAGTAAGAATCGGTCACTTCGTTGTACAACTGGGCGTAGAGAGACAACCCAAGAAGCTGTGAAGGCCCGTTCTGCAGATAGCGCCAAATGCAAATCTCAGCAAAGCGCAGCGCCAAGGGCGAGACCTCCAAGTCATCTTCCAAAAGCCAAATAAAACGAGCATCGGCCGTTGCCAACTTTAAAATGCTGGCCTTGAGGCCCAGTGGCCGTGAGTGCTCTACCACCTTGATGGGAGCAAAAGGGTGCACAAGGGCATGCAAGGCCTTACTGAGCTCGGCCCGTATCTGTGGCTTGGGGCTCGGGTCGTGGTGCACCACAATGCCTATCTCCATGTGAGCAGAAGGCCGCAGAAGTGCCTGAACGCTCGTCCACAGCGTTTGAAAGGCCGTCACTCGTTCATGAACAAAAATATGCAAGTCCAGTCGCATCTTGGGCAAAGCCTGTGCAGATTGACGCTGCAGCTCATTGGCGTGGGCACGCACCCATGCGTTGTTGGACAGCGCCGGGTGCCTCCAGTGGTAGAGCTGTACCAGACGTTGAATCAGCTGGGACGTTGTGGCGGAAGCATTTGAGGGGGTGCCTGACGCTGGACGCCAAGTGACGTCGGCAACCCGCGTCTCTGGACCAAAGCGCAGCGCACTGTCGCGCAGACCACTCTTCAAGAAGTTGCGATACTTTTCGTTCAGCTTATATTCGTAGGGGTGGCGAACTGCGCCGTAGAATACAAGGGTGTCTGTCTCCTTGCGCCCGCGTGCGCGTTCGGTGCGATTGAGGTTGTCGAGGTTGATGAGATTGCGGTAGCGCAATTGCTCGCAAGTTGCAGCCCGCTCCCGTAGCCACCAGGGCACAAAGAGGTGTAAAAACTGGGCGCCCAGCGTCCACTTGCCCACAAACCCGCCCTCACCTGCGGGGGCAAAGGGGATGAAGAAGTCCGCAACGCTGGTGTGGTAAAGCACCATACCATTGTCAAATAGAACCAGGGGCGAAGCAGAACCATCGGTGGATGCCCGCGCATGAGCAATGGCGGATAGTTCTGAATAGCGGGCACGGCCCACGTCCCAAGGAAAGCCAGCCACGAGCGGCTGCCAGCGTTGAAGCCACTGTAGCAGAACCGCATGTATAGGCTGCTTGGTCTGCGAAAAGCCCGCCTGTAATACACAGCAGCAACGTGCCAGAGATGGGGGGGAAGCACATGATGCAATGAGCCTTCCATGCAAGTCAAAGCAGAGAACCGAGGAAGAGAACGAGGCATGCAACGTACGGCAACCGTGAATTCAAGGTCATCATCATGCACAAAATAGTAGTCACAATCGTCGTGCTCCTTTGCAGCTTGATAATTGAGCTGGATGCCATCGGCAAAAGTCAGGGCCCGGGCCTTCAAACTTGACGCCACCACATGGAGTTGTGCGGGGTGTGTGTTCAGCTGGCTTGGTGACGTGCTGGGCACGACCTGATTCCATATGTACCAGTATGAGGGAAACGCCTGGCCCCACATGCGATGCGACCGCTCAGCGGTGGCTACGCTTTCGGCATTGCCGAGCAAGCAGACTCGGGGGGTGGCCTGTGCGTGCTGAACCTGTCGGGGAATCCCGCCGCGAGCCGTGGCACTCGCACGCACGCCGGTAGCCGACCACAATGCACCTTCAGATACCTGTACAGGAGCAATGCCCCTGTGCGACTGAAGCAAGAGGAGGGTGGTGGCAGCCGTGAGCAGGACCAGGGCCAGTGCCCGAAGTATCCGCGGTGGGGCTCGCCAAGTCATGATCCACGGCCAGCTGGCGCAATGGACTCTCGACCGAGGCCAGTGCTGCACTGCAATGTCGCATCAAATCAGCTGGACCTGGCCTTGGGGAGGTCATCAAGGGTTGCCGACTTTCCGCCAGGCCTGCGATGCTCACCCACTCTAGCCCATGGCCAGCAGGTTGTCGGCAATTATTTTTGCTCTGCTGCTCTTGTTTGGAAGATTTGCCCTAGCAAAGAACAGCAAATTGCATGCATGAATGCGTCTATTTTATCTGACATCTTGTGGAAGGTCAGTTGATGTCAATTGAATGGGTGTTCTCTGACAGCGCTTGGAGCGAAGTGCGGCCTTTTTAAGCAAGGCAAGCGAGGACGTCATTGGCAAACACAAAGAGGGAGTCAGCCTCGTGTTCCTTGACAAACTTCTTGATGTTTGAGGGGAGGCTGGAGGCCTTGGTCGACTGGGCAGCAAAGAAGAGGCCAATGTCAGCCAGGGTCATGCTGGTGCCAACAAGATGGGCCGACTTGCCGAGCTTCTCGTTCAAAGCCTTGAGAGCAGGCTTGGCCTCCTTCGAGGTGCCAGTGGCCAAGTCGTTTACGTAGTCAAGGCACTCGTCCACCTGCAGTGCCAACATGGGGTTGTTGGGGTAAAGGGCCGAGCTGAAAAAAAAAAAAAAGGGCGGGGTGGGGGCATATGTTCGCAAAAGAATGAGACGGAGGGCATGGTAATCGATATGCACAAGGTCATGCCCGGGTCTGCTCATAGTCCACTCGAAAGCGCTCTAAAGGTCACACTCGAAAAGCCTCACCCGAAAGAACGGCAAAGGTAACGGGCGGCGTTGAGGTCACCCTTCATGGCGGCATCTGAAGCTGGCGACGCGCGCAGGACGGCCTCGGCTTCATCCTTGTAAATGATGTTGAGGCGAAGGTCACAAGGCAGCTTGGCCTACCATCACATCGACCCACAGAGGGTTACACCCAAGAAAAGTGTTGGCGGCAAAGATCTGGTGAGCTGTTTCGTTCTTGCAAATGGCTTGTCAGAACGTCGATTTTCCTTGGCCCGGCCCGCCTTGGCCCGACCCGCCTTGGCCGTGTTAACATACCGCAGGAAGAGTGGCGTGCTCGCGAAAGTGGGCGGGCTGGTCGGAGAGGGTCGAGTGCCAGAATTGGCGCACGTCGCACGTCTTGTGCTCCCGCTGCTGCAGCCAGGCGGCGACGGTCAGCGCAACCTTGGCCGGTGACTTGGGGTTCATGCTCAGTGCAACGTCAACGGCCGCAGGCTTGGGGTTGGCAGCATCACTGCCGGGCAAAATCTCGCCATGCTTGCCCTAATACATCAGCATCAGCGTCGGTCAGGGGGTTGCCCGTGTATGCACGTGGTCGTTGATCGCCATTGTACCTGCTTGGGGCCGGCGGCACCGCCGCCGAGCAGCTTGTCCAGCTTCTGCTCAAGCTGGTGCAGCTGGCTAAGAATGTTGAGCTGGCGTCGCTCAAGGATCTGCTCGCGCGAGCCGCTGGCCGCGCCGGGAGCCTATTGGGTCGCAAACGAGCCAACGTTCCAAGTCGCGGCGGTGAGTGGTCAAAGTTGTCAGGCAGAAGAATGTCAGCGCCAAGCTCGCGAGCACCAGATCAAGGGGGAGAGACTTACGGCGACTTCGGTCAAGATCAGAGGATCCATGGTGTACATGTTGGAGGCGATGCGAACATCGCCATCCTGGAGCTGGAAGAGCGGGTCGACGGCATAGACGCGGTTCAGAGAGGCTGCCATTTTTGCTCGTGTTGCCGGGTGTTGACCGTTCCAAGGCAGAGGTAAGATTTTTGACAATCAAAATAACCAGAAAAATTGTGGCAAAACTAATACAATATTTTCCAGTGAGGCACATTGTATCCGAAACGATTTTCAGCTTTTCACACACGTTTCAGTGGCAAACAAAAGAAATCTCTACTGGTTTCACATGATGGTTGAGAAACACTCACTCCTACAGCTTCTTCGCTAACTTAGAATTATTTCTCTCTTTGTACAGTCAGTTGTAAGATCATTGTATTCTCCAATGGTAATGGCCAACGGCTCGTGCACTTTGGCTTCCCCACGCGAGCGAGTGCTGACGTTTTTGGAATGCTGCACCTTAGAGAGAGAGAGAACACTGTAAAGGGGTTTTAAGGGGTTTTTGAATTGTTCGGGGGTTTGGTAGTATTTTGTCGTTGTGCCTTTTATTCGTCGACGGTTGGCGTCTTGACCATCCGACATGATGGGCTGCCGTTTGCTTTTGGTGCTGCTGCTGGCGGTTGCCGCGCATGCTATTGATTACACCGTCTACCTCAATGCTACCGATCAGTCCACGGTGATGATCGGCTCTGTGACCTACGGTGGGTTGGTCGGACGTGGCTCGAGCAATGTGTACTGTATCGTGTTTGTGCTTCCATGTTGCTTGCGTCTGGCAGCGCCCTGAGAGGCTGCTGTTCGTGGCTTTTATGTATCAGCCGAGCACACCCGAAATGGACTTGTAGCCCTAGCTTTAGAAAGGAGAGATGAGGGCTACAGCAAGGAAAAGAGATAAAACCCAAACCACACGATCAGCTCACTGCGCCAACACCCTCTTCCCGCTGAATTTGTTGCGATGAATGCAGAGGACACGTTGATCTTTGTCAACCAGGAGAACGTGTCGGTCGCCATCACCAGCTCAGACTCGATGGGCAACCTGGTGTATACGCCCTTTGATATTGTTATCTCTGCGTATGATACGGAAACTTTCACGGGTCTTGGCGATTTGGACAGCGGCAACTACACGTTCCGCGTGACCTTTGTCAACGACAACAGCGACCAGTTTGACGGCTACTTGTTCCTGGAACCCCGCCCCACTACCTCCACCACTACCACCACCAGCACGACCACCACGTCCACCACATCAACGACCACTACCACCACCAGCACGACCACCACCTCGACCACCTCGACCACCACCACCACTACCACACGTCAGTGAGCCTGAACCGAACCCTCCAGTCCCTCAGAACAGGTCTTGCCAAGGCCCCACCCTTACTCATCTCATCAACCTGTCTCGTTTGTATCAAACCATTGCCATTGTAGCCATTCCTCAAACGGCTGTTGATGTGTACCGCACGGTAAGGATTGGATCTGTCTTTTAAGTTTTGTCGACATTGCTTGCTCATACATGGGTCAATACTCTTCCCTGTTCAACAGATGGATGAGCGTCTGTATTGCGAGCCCGGCTGGACTCTGAAGCGCACCACTTGCTACAAGGTTCGATTGCCTCTCTACCCGACTCGTATGCTGGCGAAACCTGCCGCGTCCTTGCCTCCTCTGACATGTTCTACCTCTTGTTACCACCACGCCGGCTCAGGTCGAGACTGTGCTCGAAGCCACGGCCTACCATGCTGACTTTGCCTGCATGGACATGACCTACTCGGCTGTGGGCTTTTCGATGGAGGCCACCCTCGCCACGCCAAGCACAGCTCAGGAGCTTGAGGAGGTGAGCGAGGTCATTGCTGCCACCTCTGGTGTCAACAAGGAGCCCTTTGTTGGTCTCTTTGTCGATCCTTTGGCCCAAGCCCGCCGCTGGACAGGCGGTGAGCTAGCTTCGGATGTGCCCTGGTCTGCTACCCCGGGCTTTTCCCTTGCTGAAGCCTGTACCTACATCAGCGATGGGGTGTTGACCGCCACTCGGTGCCAAGATCGCCGCCCCTACGTTTGCGCTGCTGCTGCCGGTAAGCTATAGTCCGTACGAACAACACAGCCCTTGGCTTAGGCGTGTGCCTTTTGCTCACAATCCACTCCGTATTGTACCCGCTAGCCGTCCGCTATGCCTATGAGCCCACGGATGAGAAGCAGAGCACAATTGCCATCAGCAGCAGCTCTGTGATTTCCGTGACCTCGTACCTTGATCGTGAACAGTGCTTCCTGGGCTGTGACCTGCTTGATGAGTGTGTGGCCGTGTACGTGGCGATTGATACCCAGTCATGCATGTACGTTGCCGAGAACGAGGGTTCGGGCTCGGACTCTGTGTTCGGCTTCCTCTACCTCAAGGGCGACCTCCTCCCCTACACGACAACCACTACCACCACCTCGACAACCTCGACAACCACTACCTCCCACCACCACCTCTACGACTTCCACCACGACAACGACCTCAACCACCACCACCTCAACCACCTCAACCACTACAACATCCACGACAACGACCTCAACTACCACTACTTCCACAACTACCACCAGTACCACCACAACATCCACGACAACGTCCACAACTACCACCACTTCCACAACTACCACGACCACCACCTCGACCACCTCAACCACCTCCACATCTACAACCACGACCACGACCATTACACATGTGGTAGGTCCTTGTGCTGGTTTTCTTTGTTTCTTTAAGCTTGTGTCCTAAATTTTCTCACACTTGCTGTCCATGACTCTACAGTATGTGCAAGACTACGCGGGTGCTCGCAATGGCAACCCGGGCCTCCGTTACCCCAACGTGTACGCCGACACGTTCATCACTCTGTATCCTGGCAGCCCTGAAGAGTGTGGCGTGCAGTGCGACAAGTACAACAAGTGCATGGGGTAAGCATGATCGTCTCTTGCAATTTTTTTTCTCCCGTCTCGTGCGCATGGAGTTGACACCAAGCTTCTCGCCACGTTCTGCAAAGTCTCATACACGTCTCTTGATGTTTATTGTATTCCTCTCTGGGCAGCTTTGCCTATTATTATGACGCGTCTGCCAACGGGCGCTGCCGTCTGCTGGACCGCCTTGAGGGCCCGGGCGTTTCCACGAATCTGCTGATTGATTCTTACCGCCGCCTTGAGGTCACACCAACCGATGTCAGCATCTAGACAGTAATGCAGAAGGAGCCGAGCATTGTGCTGTGACATGACTGGCTAGGGAATGCTTCGCGTCCGAGAGCACCGATGTACGACCTTGCGTGCAGGATTGACGTGATGATCCCTTCTCAAGTGTCTTTAAGTACAAGTCGTCACTGCTAATCCATTTTGCTTGGATATTTCCCTTTGTGTGTGTGTGTGTGCGTATGTGTCAAATTTATATCCGCAACTTGATCTGTGCTTTCACCGCTTCAGCAATTTGTACCGCGCGCCTTCTTTGTGTTGGGAGAAGGTGAAGAGTCCGTCTCAGAGGCACATGCAAGCAACTTGAGGGTGATCGGTTTGAAGGCAACGCTCAGCTGGTTGGCATTCATGGAATGCCAGCATGAGGAACAGCAAAGGAGACGCGTTGACAACTACTTAGTAGACGGCACGACCACCCGTCAGATCAAAGCAAAAGCCAGTGTTGAAGGATGCTTCCTTGCTAACGATGAAAGCTGCAGTGGAAGCCACTTCATCGAGCGCACCGCAGCTGGGTATTTGCCACGGCAAGAGAAAAAAAAAGTGAGCGCATGAAACAGAGAAGGAGCCAACTCAGTGCATCAGCAACGCTCCAAGGCAACTGACCGCTTCATCGGAATCTTGTCCGTCATGTACTTGACCTGCTCGGCGGGCATGCCTTCGACCATGGCTGCGTGATGTCACAGGGCGGCCATGCGATGAATGATTGGCTTTGTGAGATGCTCGTTAAGCAGCGAGTTCACACAGGAAATTGAAAATAAAAAGGGAAGCGATGACGAGAAAATTAAAACAACAAGTTCTATCAGCGATCAGAGGAACATGCGCGAGGGCTGCGCGGTGTCATGTACCGGTGCGGATGACGGCAGGGGCGAGCGCATTGACAGTGATGCCAGTCTCTGCATATTCCTTGCCCACGGATTTGGTGAGGCCAATGACACCGGCCTTGCTGGTCGAATAGGCGCACATGCCCTGGCCGAACCAAATGCAAACAGGATTGAAATCAGAGTTGACAGCAACCAATGATGAGCAGGTGGCTTGGGTGGCAGCTGCCAGTGCGAGGGGCGGGATCGGCTTAGATCAGCGGCCTGGTTGAGAGACGTACAGCATTGCCTTCCTTGCCCGCAATGGAGGCGATGAGCAAAATGCGGCCGTAGTTGTTCTTGAGCATATGGGGGAGACTATACTTGGTCATGTTGAAGCTGCCACGCAGGTTGATGGCGATCACCTTGTCAAAGTCAGCCCCCTCAATGTCCTGGAGTTTCTTGCCAGTGGGGCCTATTCGCAAAGGTATGGCAGAGAACCAGTGGGTGCGTGAGTGAACGTCACAGAATGGATCAAGTGCACTCTGAGCCCTCTCTGGTGTGCTTCCTGCCCCTGAGACTTGATGGCTCCGGAGATTTGCCACCCGAATCAGTGGGCGGTAGCGGGACGTGGGCTCGCGGGATGAGGCTTTCGACAGCTGGGGCGGGTATTGACTTACCAACGATGCCGGCACAGTTGATGGTGATATCAAGGCGACCAAATTGCTCGACAACCTGCTCGATGGCCTGGCGCACAGCATCCTCGTCGGAGATGTCGACCTTTAAAGTCGCCACTCGGCGGCCAGCTGCCTCTAGCTCCGCCTTGACTTCAGCCATCTTGACTTCATTAAAATCAAAGATGGCCACGGCAGCACCCTCATTTGACAGCCGTGCCGCAATGCTCCGGCCAAGGCCGTCAGCGCCACCCGTGATGATGGCGACTTGATCTGCAAAGCGCTGCATGGTACCGGCTGGGATCTTGACACTGAACGACACTTCAAGTCACAAAATGTGTGTGTGTGAGAGAGAGAGAGAGAGCGCGCTCGCTCCCAAACGAAGAAAGCTTCGCTTTCAAAATGTCATCAAAATTCTCTGGCTCTGGCACCGCTGAATACCTCTCTCTCTCTCTGACTTGAATGTGAGTTACAAGCCCAGAGCTGCTTTTAACACGCTCGATTCGTCTGTATCTGGGGCGGCGGGACGCGGCAGTACCAGGAGCTGCGGTTCTTGAAGCACTGGATGGGGTAGAGGGGAAGTATCATGTGCATGGTAGAGGCGTAGTCTTGGAGTTGATGACCTTGCAGCACCCTCCTTTGCCCGGTCAGCGTTGGCCGCCACCGCAACGAGCGCCATGATCTACAGCATCTATATCGTGAACAAGGCAGGCTCTTTGCTCTACAGCAAGGAGTATGGCAAGCCCATTGAAACCAATGAGAAGCTGCGCATGGCCAGTCTGCTTCACGGGTACGCTCCTACGCCATGAGCAAGTGGGGCCAGAGCCATGAAGCAACCAGCATCCTGCGCCCTTGCGCACCCTCGACTGATTGTTCGTGTGATATGCGCGTCCTTACGGTTGATGTGTTTGCTCTGTGCACACGGGGCGGTAGACTGTCAGCTTTTGCCCTGCAGTTGTCACCCAATGGCGGTCAGCACGGCATCACGGATGTTGTCACGACGCACTATCGGCTGTGTCGATTCGAGTCGCAGAGCGGTGCGTTTGAGCAATCGGCCTCCACCCGTACCGCGCACACACACACACACACACACGCACACACACGCACAAAAGAGGCCCAATGCCACTGACACTGTGCACAATGTTTAAACAGGCATGCAGTTTGTGGTGATCGTCGACCTCAAGCATCAAGGCGTGGGGCATTTTCTCCATCGCCTGCACCAGCTCTACGCGGATTACATCCTGAAGAATCCATTTTACACGCTGGACAACCCCTTCCATGGGTGAGTTGCAATTTCATTGATGGGGCTCTGATCTTCGACGTTGGCGCCGTGTGTTCTGAGCGTTGCCGATTCAGAAAGGCCTTCATTTTCTCATGGCTTTGATGTCTGTCTGGTTTTGCAGGAGTGACTTGTTCGAGCGCGAGCTGGAAAAGGCCATGCAAACGCTGAACCGATGATAGAGCCGCAGTGTCGCAGATTGGGGAAGTGCGAGTCCCGCACGCTTGACTGGCACAATGCCTAGCAAAAGGCCATCAAGGCAATGTCTAGCCACTGACGTGCCGTGACACCAGTTAATTGTACAAAAAGTTATCCATCGGACAGCTGGGCACGGCAACTACCTATTCAATTTCCCAGATACATGCGCAACACTGCAAGGCGGAACAAAAACCACGGAGGAGATACTAGCAAAGCATATCTTCACGTAACAGGAGAGGCAGCCCAGGGAGCGTCTCAGACACGCGGGCTGTCAATAAGGGGACATGCAAACTTAAAATTCAGTCATCGGCATCATCGTCGTCATCCTCCAGATCTGGTGCGGCCAGCAAGGCTTCAGCGGCGCGCTCGCGCTCGAAACGGGGCCGACGCGCAGCAGGGACATCTTGCTGGTTCGCCGCAAGGTTGCTTGGTGACTTGCCTTGAGATGATCTCGCGTGCGCGCCACGCTTGGCATTTTTCAAAAACGGGCGGTCTAGAATGGCGGAGAGGTGCTGGACCTTTTTGTCTCCAAGTCCTGGACATGCGGCCAATTCATTCTTACTGGCCTTGGCAATGCGCGCGAGGCTACTAAACGTAGACAAGAGCGTAACAGCATCCGTCTTGTTGATGGTTTTGAAAGTGGTGAGCGTTGTCACAAGCTATCAGCACGCCATTGGCCACAGGGAGGCAGAGGGGGGGGGTAGGGGGGCATTCGGTGAGAGAATCGGGTCTTTCGCGAGGCCGGCTGCAAAGAAAGCGCAGACGCCTGAACGTGGAGGGGGATGGTGTGCGCATGCCACTCATTTGACAACACGCGGGCAAACCTGGGCGAGATAATCGGCAGGCTTTTCGCCTTGAAGCAGCTCGGCTGATTTGTTCTCAAATGATTTATAGAGCTCCAGGTAGCGAGCCGCCTCGCGAATGGAGCCGGCCACGATCAGCGTATAGTCGTGCATCACGCAGAGCTTGGCCAAGTCGCTAATGACGCTTTGAGCATGACGAACATCCACCTGCACCAGCAGAACGCGCAACGCATAGAGACGGCCCACCTCTCGGATCCGGGCGTGGATATATTCGGGGTGGAGATTGTGGTAGCGAAGACTCAAAAAGAGCGCGCATGTTGTCTTGCCCATGATAAAGTCTGGCGTTACATCGCTCACGAGCTGAAAAGGTACGTTACGCAGCTCTTTGATCAGAGGGTTGTCCTTCTGCCTCAAGCTCACACGTAGAAACTGGGGGCCACCTGCAACCTGCGCCAAACCGTCGAAAATTTGCTTGACGCGCGCACGCTCATCCGCCTCGGCAGCCGACGCCAACCCAGCCTGATACACGCTGGCAACACTGCGGGCTTGCGGCACCGCGGACGCCTCCCGTTCTGCCATACTGCCCTTCTCTCTCTCGGCAATTTCCCATCCACCCGACACAGCCACAATGATCCACAGCCACAGCCGCTGCCACTCCCGCTGCCACAGCTCCAACCAAAGACCCACAAGCTCGCACACAATTGCGCCGCCTCTCTCTCTCTCTCCTCTCAAACCAATTTATTTCTCTCTCTCTCTCTCTCTCTCTCTCTCTCTCTCTCTCTCTCTCTCTCTCTCTCTCTCTCTCTCTCTCTCTCTCTCTCTCTCTCTCTCTTGACAAGCTTTATCTGACATTTGGCGATGCTGAAAGTGCGGACAATGATTCGAGGATCGGATTTCATGCAAGAACGTCGATGCCACTTACTTGGACCTGCACTGGTTCGATTGGCTCGTGGCGTTGTGGCTTCTGCTGCTGCTGCTCTGTGTGTGTGTGTGTGTGTGTGTGTGTGTGTGTGTGTGTGTGTGTGTGTGTGTGTGTGTGTGTGTGTGTGTGTGTGTGTGTGTGTGTGTGTGTGCGTGAGCATGCTGCGGGTGGCTGCCCAGTTTGCGGGAATCACTTGAACGGGTGTCGTTTTCCAGCACCATCTGACTCACGGCGTGCGCCGTTTCATGTGCGGATTCACAGAAAGCATAGCCCAGCAGCCATGACGTCGGCCTATGTCTTTCCCGAGCGCCACGAGCTACAAGCCCTCTCCATGCTTCCCCTCAACGTAGTAAGACGATTGCCTTTATTCGTGACCAAAGGCTCCACGAGCACCGTCCCTCACTCGTGCGTTTTGTACATTCGGCAGCGAACTACGGGCCAGCTGGATATTGTCATTGACCGCCCCGACGAGGTGGGTCAAGTCTGCACCCCTGCAAGCCCGTACATTCGGCAACCTGATCCCGTACATGTGACTCTTGCAGGAGGATCTTGAACAAGCACGCTCTATTCTTAATGAAATCATCACCGAGGGGACCACCTATCCCTATTTGGCACCGTTGGATCAGGACGGCTTTCGTGGCTATTTTCTCAGCCATGACGCATTTGTCGCCAAACACGCCGGTCAAGTGCGTACTCACTCACAAGCGAGCGCCAGAGTGTTGCTTCATGTCTTGTCTAATCTACGCATGGGCAAGAGTATGATGTTGCACACAGGTGCATGGATCCGACCAGTTTGCTGCTTGACATTCATTTCCGAACGCCCCCATCCCGCATAGGTGGTAGGTATCTTCTATATCAAACCCAACTTCCCGGGTCGATGCGCACACATTTGCAATGCTGGGTTTTGTGTGCCCGAGACCCATCGGCGAAAGGTGAGAGCTATCTCACCCGCGTCGAGATTTTGATGCCTCGGCCCGCTAGCCATGCCGTCCAATAGAAGAATAGAAGGGCTTTGGTACTTTGCACGCAGGTCATGCATGATGGTCATGAAACCCCGGGCTAAGAAATGACTGTGCTTGCTTGTCTGCTCTGCAGGGTGTGGCACGTGCAATGGCACAGGCTTACTTGCAGCTGGCACCTCAGCTTGGCTACCACGCGAGCATGTTTAACCTGGTGCGCGCGCCGCGACACTCGCTGCCGGTCTTGTAGGTTGGCTTGCCTGTAGTCTGTCTTGGCCTTGCTCACACCGAGAGTTCTGCCATAGGTTTTTGTGACCAATGAGCCGTCTGTGCGATTATGGCGTTCCCTGGGTAGGTCCATGCCTTGCTGTCACATTTGTCATCTCATGATCCTAGCCAAGCCCGCTCAGCGAATCGCCCATCCTCTCGTGGACTGCCCGATTTCTTTGGCCCTAGGTTTTCGAGAGCTATCGCGCATCCCCAATGCCGGTCTGCTCAAGGGGCTGGGGTACCAAGACGCCATTCAATTCTTTTACGACTTTGGGACGACGCCCTCTGTATAACGTTATTCCAAGAGCATACACACGCCCAACGCGTGGCATGCGCGACGCGCTTCCAAGATGGCACGCTTTGTTCACCTTGTACCGCCCGATCAAAGTCTGGTCCGTGCTCAGAAGAAAGTCGACTTTAGTAAATTTACAAGCATGTTCTATGAAAACGAGGCTGGTTCGCTGCCCCAGAAGGCTGCGATGAAGAAAGAGGGCTGGGATGCCTCACGATTTGGCCACCAAGGAAGCAAGCAAGCACGTCTTATGAAGAAGGACTTGTCTCGGTGCTGTTCGAGGCCTCATTGGCTTGGCCAATGGGCTCGGCATTTTCAATCAGGGAATGGCTCAACCGGCCGTAGTTGGCAGCTTTGCGACGCGATTGCATGTAGTGCAGGAAAAAGATGACGCCGGTGACGAGCAGCACCAGGGCCAAGACAATGAAAACAATTTGCACGGTACTGAGTCCGTTGTTGCTGTGGCCGTAGTTGCAGTTTCCTTGCACCGCAAATCCGACCCGGCTTTTGTCGCGGTCAAAGGTGACGTGATAGCCCCAGAAGGACGGTTGGCCCAAGATCACCTCGCCATTGTCCACGCCAGAGGAGACGATGCCAAACGAGTCAATGTTGTTCTGGATGACAATCGTGACGGGCTCGCCATTGGCCTCACTCGAACGAAACTTGATAATGAGACCATCCTCCGTCAAGGTGTGCATGACAGAACGGTATAGGGATGTGGGCAGGACCAGATCAGTAGTGCCGCTATCCAAGATAAACACCATATTCTCAATGTCCATCTGCACTCCGCCCGAAACGATGTTGAGCACATCCATTTCATAAAAAGTTTCGCTGACCACGTTGGCCCAGGCCACATCACCCGTGTACAGATAATCAGGCCCAATTCCACCCAAGACAAAGACACCAGCACCCCCAATGGGCACAACGTATCGACTCGTCGGCGCGGCGAGGCACATGCTAAAAGTGTTGGCAATTTGCCCGTCAAGGGCCAGTTGTTGCACCGGATTGGTGACATTGAGTGAGTTGATGGACCTAAAGGCCAAACCCAGGATGCCGACGCTCAGGGCGGTACCACAGGCAAAGCTCTAAGTGATAGGGCAAGAGTAGAAAGAGAGTGAGCAAAGGGCAGGGCCAGATGTACGAGAGCGTCAATCAGGTGGGAGGGTAGACAACTGAGAAGAGCGAAAAGGGGGTTTCGAGCCAGGCCTCGGGCGCCAAAGGTGCCTCAGCAAAGGCTCCTGGCTCGGGCGTGACCAACCTCAATCATATACTCGTAAATGCTGTAGACGCAAGAGGTGGAGAGACTACCCAGCTGAACTCGACCAGATACAACGAGACCAAAGTAGCCCGTGCCGTCGCCATAGCACTCGCCGTTCAACAGCTCGTTGGAGGAAGCCGAACACTCGCAATCCTCGAGGTGTGGTACGGGGCCACACGTCAAGGCATCGGGCGCGCTGCAATGAGAGTCGCTGCATTTGAGAGGCTGGACGCTATCGATGTTGACACCAGACTTGCAACTGCAGTCTTGATTAAAGTTGTTGCTGATGCAGTCGTTACCGGAGCACTTTGCGCAGGTGGAAGCCGGCACCACGAGGTTGTCGCTGCCCGTGTCGAAGAGCAAGGGAAATTGCTGGCCATCAATCTCAACGTGGCCCACGTACGAGCCATCATAGCCCAGTTTGATGATTTGCAGGTTTTCGGCAATGTCGTCGTCAGTGGCGGCGCTGGTAACAGCCCAGCCTGAGCCCGCAATCAAGAGCGTTAACAACGCCAAGCCTGGACCAGACCAAGCCGCAATGCGCATGGTGCTGGTGTCGCCAATCCTTCTTCACCAAGTCCGCGCCACGCACATGCACCCACCGCGTCGTTTGAGTTTCGTGTCACCGACTTGCACCGGTGGCCAGTCGACCCCGTGGCCGTACAGACAAGTGTCTCGGCCGCAAAAGCCGAGCCCTTTGCGCTCCCCACCACCTCCCGGAAGCTCGATCCTGCACGTTGCACTTCCCCCGCTTCCTTGAGCGTGCTCACAAAAAAAAAAAAAAAAAAAAAAAAAAAAGAGCAAAAAAAGAGCAAAAAAAGAGCAAAAAAAAAGCAAAAAGAGTAAAAAGTTGAACAACAACAACAACAACCAACACACACACAGCAGCAAAGAAAATCTGATGATGAGAAACCACTTTGGAACAACTGGACAACAAATGGGGGAGTGGTCAAGTCAAGGGATCGATCGACGTTGTCTTGAAAGGCCTGTTGCTTCTATTGGTGTGGTGGCTGTGGATGAGGGAACGCCTGTACTCTCTGAGGACCCGAGTGTTGTACCAGCTTGTACGGCGAGGATGAGAGTGGTTGGCCTTCTGTGAGGAGAGTTGTAAGGTTCGATTTGATATTGGCACAAAGAAGTAGCCACAGAAAGGCGTGACCGAAAACCAATAGCCTCAAACAAGACAGATGATATGGTCACAAGTTGAGCGCCGTGGATGAGCCTTGGTCGGGCAATCTACGGCGCATAGCCTAGCCCGCCTCGTGCCTGAGCTGAGCAAAAATGATTGGCGGGCTAAAACTGGTTTTTGTTTTAAAATTCCATTTGCACGACCGAGGCATGGCATTAAGCCTCTTCTGCTGCTGGCGCAGTTTCCTCGGATCCCTCGGCGGGCGCTGGTGCGCTACTGGTAGCGGCCAGCTGCGCCTCCAGCTCCTCCACTCGAGCCGTCAGCTACACTCATGGCATTAGATACGAGAGTGAGTCGACACGCATGTGCCTCCAAAACGCAAAATAACCTCGCATGTGCCACCGCAAAGCAACTCCCATGGCCCTCGCCGCAAGTCATGGGAGTCGTTTGAGGACCTGGCAGAAGCAAGACCAACCTCTTCATTGCGCGCCTTGAGCTCCTCGTTCTCTTGCTTGATGACATCAAAGTCGGAAGTGACAGGACCTTCAGATGTGAGGTGCTGTTGCAGATACTCGAGCGCATTGGCGGGCTTTTCGGCCTCTTCGTAGAGCGACACCAAGACTAGTGACCGGCATTCGCGGTTTGGGGTGGAACAGAGGAGCATACACAATCAGGGTGAGAATCGGTGAATGGATGCGCTGCACGACGAAGCGCGCAACAGGAGCACAGGTCCCCCAGTCAGCCAGATGAGCCTGGTCATATTGGATGAAAGATAGAAGAGCGGGCAAAAGTAATCGAATCATAGAGCTAGCCTCTTTCCCCAAAGCACACGGCAGGCAGGGAAAAGCACAAGCTGCTACCAACCCTTGGTGAGCTGGTCGACAATGCCCTGCTTGTCCAGGTAGTCGCGAAATTGCTCCTTGGTGGCATCGATGGCAGGTGTGGTCATTGTGCTGTTATTGATCAAGAGAAAAGGGCCCGCTGGTACCGTGTATTTCAGCCAGAACGTCTCAACAAATCTCAACGCCGGGACTGCCCGAAACGCTCTGCCAAAGACGTATTTCCTGCTGTCAACAGTAAAAAAAAATTCTCTTCTCTCTCCCTCTTGCTTTCTCTCTCTCCTTTTTCGTTTTGCAAACGTTGTCAGGCAAATCTAATTGTTGCTTGCAAGCCAAAAAATACCCTAAAGCTTGTTTCTTTGTTTTTTTTTTTCTTCGTTTCTGATCTGATCTCATTTAAGAGCTACTTAGGTGCTAGCGTCGGTCGTTCTGCCCATAATCTGCCTGCTAGACCACTTCGGCCTTGGCTGTGCTATCACGCTGAGACAGGGCCTGTTTCTTGATCTAAAGCACAGCGTGAGCATGTAAAGCGAGTCCCCTGTCAGCAAGCACTCTGATGCACGTAGGCATGAAAGGTCGGCAGGACGGGAACATCAATCCGACGCACCGCCTGAAGGCGAGGACCGTGCAGGGTGAAGCGGCTCCATGCCAGCAATTGAATGGCTGCGCAGCCCACAGGTACCATCCACAGCATTTGCAGCAGCACGGCACGAAGTTGGTCTTGATTGGCATCCCCCGCTGCCTGCTGAATGGCCGTTTGTGAGGTGAGCCTGGTTCCCCAGCACCGCATAACAGGGCACGGCGACCGGGCAAACCAACCTGTTGCTGCTGATGTTGGTGTTGATGAAAGAGGCCACCTTCTACCTGCTCGTCAATCATCATGGTTCCAACGATCGGGGCCAAGGTTTGGCCCGGCTTGGAGAGAAAGTTGGCCGTACCAAAGATGAGCGCGGCAATGGAGGCGGGACGATACCGCCGTACCATGTCCTCGTCCACCAAGTCGGTGATGACCAAACTGAGGATTTTGCAGGTACCCTCAGTCACAACACGGTTGCTGGCCACTAAAAGAGCGATCACGCCCCACAGGATGGAGCCCGAGACCCCGGCCAAAAGACCGAGTCCAAGCTTGATGAAGAGCAGGAGGCGCACCACGTTATACAGTCCTGACCACACCAGCGAATGAGAGGCCGGTGAGATGAAGCAACGCATAACAGAAGGCCAATACTTACAGCAAAACCACAAGGACACGCAAAGCTTCCAAAGCTGGAGGGAGGTGTGGCAACCTTGACGCACCATGTGATTTTACAAACTGGTTGACCATGACGTTGTTGAGGTGTGGCAGCACAAAGGACACGCACAGCAAGACGCCTTGCAGACTTTTGGGCAAGTGGTCTCCCAGCAGGACGCCCAAGAACAGTGGAAAAAAGTTGCTATTAAAGTGACAATGAAAGACCTGCCACGGCCACATGTTGTTGTGAGAAGCCGTGAGACAATGAGACGAGGTAGACGGGCCCAACACCTTGCCACAGACCTGAATCAGGTGTAGTAGACTAAACCACATAAAGTTGGCATTGGTGGCCATTTGCCACGCAAACCGCGCCATTGAGAGAGGTTTGGCAGCATGCTCCTTGGACATTGAATCGGCTGGTGCCGGCTCAAGTTTGGCTTCGTGGTATTTCACATATTGCCTGATACCAAGCATAAACCATTGCCCACAAGAGGATGAACATATTTTGTGGGCCACCAGCCGGTGTGCAAGTGCGTCCAGCCGTGGCCACGCACCGCAACAGCGCTGATCCGCGAGCAAAGGCTGCAACGGATAGGGTCGCGACGCAAGCCGTGAACCATCGAAAGGCCCCAATGTTGACGGGGTCCCACAGCAGCATGCTTATAAACAGCGAACTAGTGCCAATCACAGAGCCGACAGACGCGGCACTGGACAAGGTGGCCCTGGCAGGAGCGGCAAACACAAAAAAGGGTCAGTACCTGGCTTGCGATCCGGAATACACACACACACACACACACACACACACACACACACACACACACACACACACACTAGGCAAGCATGTAGATCGAAGACAAGTGGCTCGGACACCACCCAGCCCTCCAGCACAATGACCGTGCCTAACCCGGCCCATTTCAAACGCACCGATCCTCACTGGTGATGACCAGGTCCGACAAGAGGGCCGAAATTTGCAGGTCGACCCAGGTCAGGAAACCGTCATAGAGAACCAGACATAGCGTAAAGTGCCACGCCACTGGTAGAAGGGGATTCCAGAGCAAAACAAAAGAGCTGGCCAGGCCAACGCCCGCCAGTTGCAGGCCCCTGCACCGGGCGGAAGAGAACGCGACCACGGCAGCAAACGAGCAACGCGGCAGGTGCAGGGGATGTGTGTGAGTGAGGGCTGCGAGCGTGCTTGGTCGAATGGCACTCAAAGAGGCAGGAGCAGGAGGCGTACGAGAGACGGCGGCCAAGGAGCTGCAATCGCGAACGCGGAGCCTGTCCATCGCTCAACTGTGAGTTTGAAGGGCCGGACCAGACCATGTCTGAGAGCCAACCCCAAATCAGATCATTGCAACAATTCCAGACCATGAAGATGACTTCGGCGGTCATAAACTCGGCTTGGCCGATCTTGAAAGCATTGATATAGGCATCAACGTGATAAACGAGCATCAAGTTGTGCACACTACTCAGGCCAAATGATAAAAGGCCATAGCCGACGAGATGCTGCTCCAAACGGGCCCGCATGTCGATCCGTCACACCACAGCTCGAGGCCAGAGCCCGGCGCGCGCCCCTTTCAAGCACAAAAAGCGAGGGAGAGAGAGCGTCGCACAAAATGTCAGATTATCGTCTGATAATTGTCAGCACGAGAAGTGAAGCATGCCAGGATGACTATGACTTTGAACGATAAAACCCTTCTTCACAAATACGAATTCTAGCAAGTTTAAAGAGAGAGAGAGAACAAGAGAGAGAGAACAAGAGAGAGAGACACACACACACACACACACACGCACACACACACACACACACACGCAGTTTGACGAGCACGATGGCGGCGTACAGTCTTGACGAGGCGGATGAGCACTCGGGGTACTCGCTGTTGGACTTGGATTTGGACTATGGCGCAGAATCGCAGGCCTCGGCTGGCATGTTCAGCTCCTTTACTGGGGCTTCGCAAAGTCAATCACAGAGCCAAAATTTGGACTACCTGTCCGGTGGTGTTCAGGATCCCTTTTTTGAAGGTGCCGGGCTCAGCGACATTCTAGGGTCGCAGCATGGCCTCGACGATCATGGAGCCACGCAAGATGATTTGGCACACTTGACTCAGGATCTGCAGAACGAGCTTCGCTTCACCAACCAGGAGGATGAGGAAGAGGAAGACGAGGAACAGGGTGAAGAAGAAGAGGATGCCGATGACGTGGACGTGGACGACGACGACGATGACGAAGCCCTTGTCTTGAGCAACTTGCCTGCCCATGCCTGCAGCTACTGCGGCATCCATGACCCTGCTAGCGTCGTCAAGTGCTTGGACACCAACCGCTGGTTCTGTAATTCGCGTGGCAATACGTCTGGCAGGTTGGGTCGCCTTGCAGAAACACCCATTCGCACGCTGTCCCCGACCATGTCGCCTCCCCTACCCTGCTCATGCCGTTGCCTGTGCCACAGCCACATTGTCAACCACCTGGTTCGGGCGCGAAGCCACGCTGTCATGCTCCACAAGGATGGCCCGCTGGGCGAGACCGTTTTGGAGGTGTGTTTCGGCGCCTCATTCGGCCTCTTGACCTCGCTGCCTGTCTGGAATGCCAACTCACTCGACTGGCCCTGACTCGTCGTTTCCGCTCCCATGCCCACGACGACACCAGTGCTACAACTGCGGGTCTCGTAATGTCTTTTCGCTTGGCTTCATCCCTGCCAAGGCGGATTCGGTCGTCGTGCTGCTATGCCGCCAACCATGCGCCTCCTCATCAGCCGCCAAGGATAGCAACTGGTTTGTACAAAAAGCACCCCCAGTCATGCGTGCGCACGCCTGCTCAGATCTGTTGGGCCTTGTCAGAGAAGCCCGTGGTGGAAGCTTCTTGTTGTGCGCAGCGGCACCGGCCACTTGGGTTGCTGCACGCCGCTTCTCACTGCCGTCACTTGTTGCACTACGTTTAACGCTTCGGGTCAATAGGGACGTCGCTCAATGGCAACCCATTATCAGCGACCGCTGCTTCCTGCCCTGGTTGGTCAAGGTTCCATCCCACAATGACCAGATGCGTGCTCGTCAAATCACAGCTGAACAGATCCAGAAGCTCGAAGATTTGTGGCGTGACAATCCCGACGCCACGCTGGACGATTTGGAGAAGCCAGGCGTTGATGAGGAGGTCCAAGAGGTACAACACCTACCTTGTGTGCCGCGTCGTTTCTGCAAGCGCAATCTCGGGCCAGTTGGGCAGGCAATGCATGGCAGTTGCACGCGCAATGGCAATCTGATCCGCTACTCTGGTATGAGCGCTGTAGGTCCTACTGCAGTACGAAGATGCCTACCACTACCAAAACATTTTTGGCCCCCTTGTCAAGCTTGAAGCTGAATATGATCGACGCATGAAAGAGAGCCAGGTTTGCCAACACTGCCTTGCCGTTTTGACTCCAGGTTTCTTGACCGGCTGCCTTTTGCCCTTGCTTGTTGTGGCCTCAACTCAAGTGTTCATTTGCGGCGCTTGATTGGGGCTAGACCTGCGATGGCATTGCTGTACGCTGGGATATGGGCTTGAATAAAAAGCATACGGCCTTTTTCACGCTGCCAAGGTCTGCTGTCGTCCCACTCGTGACAAAAGACGCGACAATTGCGGCTGCTGTTCTCGCCATCATTCTACACTCACCAAAGCCTGAGGGTTTCTCATTTTAGACAAGATCTGAAGGTGATGGTTGGTGACGAGCTGCGTTTGAAATACGCAGGCGAGCTCAGTCGCCCGTGGCAAGGCGAGGGCCGCGTCACCAAGGTGGGCATACCGATAGCAGCGTCCGTGTGACCGCGCCTGTACCCCTGCATGACCTCGATGCCAACCTTCCTCATCCCCCCTAAAACGCACATGCTGGTGGTAATTTTGTCTTAGATTGCCGACAATCATAGCGAAGAGTATGCGTTGGAACTTCGCAACAAGGATGTGCCCACACAGTGCACCCAGAACTTTATGGTCGAGTTCATTTGGAAGTCCATCACCTTTGATCGCATGCAAAATGCCATGAAAACCTTTGCTGTCGATGAGCGATCCGTCTCCGCCCACATCTACCACCAGTTGCTTGGTCACCAGATTGAGCCGGCTTTGATCAAAGTCACCATGCCCAAGCGTTTCTCCGTCAAAGGCCTTCCCGAACTCAATCACTCGCAGATTGAGGCCATTCGCGCCGTGCTTCAGCGCCCCCTAAGCCTCATCCAGGGCCCACCAGGTACCGGTAAAACAGTGACGTCCGCCTCTTTGGTTTACCACTTGGTGCAGCAAAAGCACGGCAAGGTTTTGGTCTGCGCCCCAAGCAACATCGCCGTCGATCAGCTCACCGAAAAGATTCACCGCACTGGCGTCAAAGTGCTGCGTGTGTGTGCCAAATCACGAGAGGAGGCCGATACACGCGTGTCGTTCCTGTCACTCCACAACCAGGTGCGTCCAGGCGGGCTTGGGGCAGGGGAACAAGCTTCCACTGATGCTGCCGCCATGAATGAGCTTCTACATTGTGCAGTTTGAATTCACGTGTCAACACTGCACAGGTGCGGACAATGAAGGGACACCCCGAGTATCAAAAGCTGCTCAAACTCAAGGACGCCGTTGGAGAGCTCTCGGAGGCAGATGAAAAGCGCTTCCGAACTCTGCAGCGCATCATCGAACAAGAGCTGCTTCGCTCCGCTGACGTCATCTGCTGCACGTGTGCTGCAGCCGGCGACCGGCGTGTCTCTGGCCAGACCTTTCGTACTGTCCTCATTGACGAAGCCACTCAATCCACTGAGCCTGAGTGCATGTTGCCTTTGGTTCTCGGCACGCGGCAGTGCGTGATGGTTGGTGATCACTGCCAGCTTGGCCCCGTGGTCATGTGCAAGAAAGCTGCATCGGTACGCGGCGTGCCTCCCTTGCGCGCTGACATGCGTTGCCCCAGTCAGTGTCAAAAACGGGGTAGGTGGGCATCGTGCGCTCACGCAGGTCAATGGCCTTCTCCATTCTAGGCGGGTCTTTCCCAATCGCTGTTTGAGCGCTGCGTTCTCCTGGGCATTCGCCCCGTCCGTCTGCAAGTGCAGTACCGTATGCACCCATGCCTCAGGTATGCCCATGCCTCTTAAACTGGAATGCTGAGTCTGCCCTCTCCTTCAGCTCGGCTCACGTTTTCTCGCGCGTGTGCGCGCGCAGCGAGTTTCCTTCCAATACATTCTATGAAGGCAGCCTGCAGAATGGCGTCACTGCAAGTAAGAACTCGCCTTGAGCGCCGCTTTGCTCGCGCGCCCACCTCTTAGGCGAGAGTACGAATAGGGTGCCAATCGGCTAGAATGAGCAAGGAGCCTCACGCCATCTGTACAACGTGATGCAACTTGCAGGCGAGCGGCTGATGCCGGCTGTCGATTTTCCCTGGCCTGTGCCCGAGACGCCCATGATGTTCTACGCTAGCATGGGTCAAGAGGAGATCTCAGCTTCGGGCACCTCCTATCTCAACCGCACCGAGGCTGCCAATGTCGAGAAGATGGTCACGCGTTTCCTCAAGTCTGGCGTTACCCCTGAACAAATCGGCATTGTCACCCCATATGAGGGCCAACGCGCTTACATTGTCCAGTACATGAGCTTCAATGGCACGCTGCGTCAGCCCCTCTACGAGGCTGTGGAGGTTGCATCGGTTGACGCTTTCCAAGGCCGAGAAAAGGTAAGGATGCGCGTGCCATGAGGGAAGGATCAAGCGTGAAACCGGCAGGCAGGCAGGCAGATACGGACGGATGACACTCGTTGGTCATGTTGGCCTGTATTCTTGCAGTCTTTTACCACTCTGTCCAACCCGACCTCACCTCAGCCTGTCCTTGCGCTTTTGTCAGGACTACATCATTCTGTCTTGCACGCGTTCCAATGAGCACCAAGGCATTGGCTTTTTGAATGACCCCCGGCGTCTGAATGTTGCCCTTACGCGTGCCAAGTACGGTATCATCATTGTGGGCAACCCCAAGGTGCTCTCCAAGCAAGCCCTTTGGAACAACTTGCTGGTCCACTACAAGGAAAACGGCTGCTTGGTCGAAGGCCCGCTCTCCAACCTCAAGCCGTGCATGATGCAGTTCTCCCGACCCCGCCCGCTCAACTACACGGTACGAAATGTAGGGCCGTTGGCCTTGGCTACACCTCGAGTCTCAGTTAAACCTCGCCAAACCCCTGCTTCACCATTAACTTATCATTCATGGCCGCGGCCATCCTTTCCTTGCCTGTCTCCTCCTCCCACGTTGGGGCTGGTTCTGGCCATGCAGTCGACCTTTAGTCGGATCAACCAGACGTTGCTCGAGTCTGCCGCGGCCGAAGGCGCACGGGGCCGGCGCGATGCTGGCTATGACGATGTGGCCAACAACTACTATATTCCCCACGACCCATTGAACGCCGTCGGCATGGACGTACCGGTGCACACCAACGTGCCCTTGAATGTGATGCAACCGATGGCCACGCAACCCTTTTACACCACATCAGCGCAGTCGCAGCCCCTGTCCCAGAGCTTTGGTGCTGTGCGTCCTTTTGCAATGTCCACGCCCGGTTACACAAGATGCTGCGACTCGTGTGACACATGCTCATCTGCTGCCTGCCTGCCTGCCTGCCTGCCTGCCTGCCTTTGGGGGCTGCGGCTTTCGGATCGAAAATAGGTGGCGCCTCTAGGCAGCACTGCCAACGCGGGTGCCCCTGGGAGCGATGGTGGTAGCCAGGCCGCAGCTGTGGGCTTTGGTGGCTTCACGCTACCCAGCCAAGGCTCTCAAAACTTTTCTCAGGGCTTTTCTCAGGTTGGCCGCTTGAGAACATGCAAGCAGAACACAAGTTCTTTGACCGACTGATGGTGTCGCCAGCGGACTCACATGCGCCCGATACCCAATGCACAGGGTGACTTTGTCAACGTGGATCACGGTGCAGGATTGACGTTTTCGCAGGACACGGTACGCCAATGTTTGCACTGGAAGACGCATTGCCCTCGCAGTCATTGCCATGAGGCGCGCTCACGCATTCCTGTTCGGTTCGCTTCACATTCTTCTTCAACAGCTCGGAGCACAGAGCCAGGACTTTTACTCGCAGACATTTACGCAGTACTGAGCAGCTGGACGTGGCGCCTGTCGTCGTATCGCAACTTCCGTGCCAGCAATGCTCTGGGCCGCTGCCTGGCGGTGGGCATCCCTGACCCCAGCAAACTTGAGTCCATGAGGACACTCCCAAGATTGGCCGCCTCGATGGCACCTGCACACCACAAGTGCTTTCTCTTGCTTGAATCTGGGTGACCAAGTGCAAAAAAAATTGTCGCTTGTCGACGGGCGTTCTGCTCACGGGCTTTCTCGCCCAGCTTGGCTTTGAGCCTCGAGTTGACGCGCTTTTGACTGGATTCGCTTGGCAATGTGGGCTTTGTTTTCCTTGTGGCGCAACGTGTCCTGCCATATCTTGGCTGAATCGCCTGAAGGCATGGCTTAATGATCCACTTAGTCCCCAGGCATCTACGCCCGTTGGCCTGAGTTGCCCTTTTTTGCCCTTTTTTTGCCGGATGAGTTGGGTAGCAACGTCTGGGTCGGTGATGGACTTGAGATGTAGCCGCTGGTGATTTCCATCCCCACCCTGCGCTGCCGGGCGCATCTGTTTTAGGAGAGTAGCAAGTCCGCTTCTCGAAACGGGCATCAATCTAAAGTGCGATATGAAGTGGTGTTGGTCGTTACGGGGTCGACACGCAAACAGAAAGATCTGGCGCTGCTCGTTCATTATTGGCGGTCCAAGGCAGGGGGAATTTGTATCGCTCTGAGAAAAAAAATGGCTCACAAGAACGACCAGCACTGACGGGCGCGCTGGCTGCAGAGGTCTGCGAAAGAATTTGAAGGGGGAAGAAGAATAACATGCTCGAGAAGAAACGAGTGTGGAGGAGTGAATTTCAAGGTCACCACAACTCATCAAACAAAACATCAAAACAGCAACAGAGAACAATAGGCATGCATCACGCAGTGATATTATAATTGGCTCGAGGCGAGCGCTCATGCCAGGCCGTAGTAAGACTTGAAGTGGTCAACGACCTGCTGGCGCTCAGAGCTCTCGAGGGCTCGATCCCAGGCAGCCACGGCAGCCACGTCCATATCGAGCTTGGACCAATCGTTGATTTCGACGCCCATGCGGATGTGGCCATCGGCTGCCGTGAGGTAACCCAGGGTGTAGGATTCGATGAGTTCTTGGTCCTTGTAGTGCGACATGACGTTGCTCTTGAGAACAACGGTTTGCACCATCCAGCCGGCTCCCTGTCCAGACACGCCGCTCTGAACATCGTCCTGTTTGTGCAAAAAAAAAGTCCAGTGAAGTGAAAGAAGATGAGCACGTGCGGGTTGCAATGCCAACGCAGTCTGAGCAACGAGGCGTGTGGTGTGTGTGCGCGCGTGCTTGCATGCGCGTGACTGGCGTGACCTACATTGGTGCAGTAGTTTTCGACCATCAACTGGCCCAAATTGACCGATACGGCCGGCCCAAAGGCTTGCAGGCATCCGGCACTGCCATAAGTAAAGCCGCCTAAGACAAGACAGAGTCGTGAGATCTGGTTTGGCGCACATATTTGGAGCAAGGGCGAATGAGCGAGAGCGAGGAGCATATTGGCACACCACCAAACTTACCCCAGCCAGCTGAGTCATACTTGACCACCATCACAATGGTGCGGTCGGCTGAACCGGAAGGAAGGGCACCAATGTCGTCGCGTCCAAGCGCGTTGCCTGCGCCATCAAAGCTAACAAAAGCCTTCGAGTTGAGGCCGTTGACCACGAGGGAGGGCTTGGAAAGGGATGCGGGCACTGAGAGGCCATTGCCATGGACGGCATCAGGCCACACGTTGACGCTGCCAGAGCCCGACACATCCGTAATGTCATCGGCATCGAGCTGCATCACCAGGCCCAGCTGCACGGGCAGCTCGTCCGAGCCAGTGGAGCACGAGCCAGTGTTGGAGTAGGCGGCAATCACGGACACGTCAGCATCGCCGACGGTGAACGTCTGGGTAGCTTGCGCATAGCCTGAATTCCAGGCGCCAAAGGTGTACTTGACGTCGCTGTCCGTGCACTGGACTGCAGGTGCCTCAACGGTCACCTCTGTGCCACTGAGGTAGGTGAGGGTCACGGGCGTGGCCTGCGCTTCACCATCCACGACAAGATCAAGTCCGCTGGGGGTGGAATCAAAGGTTACGGCACTGTACACGGGAGTGGCATCTGAGAGGTAACGCGCCTCGAGGTAAGCCACGAGCTGCTGGCGCTCAGAGCCGGATACGGCACGGTCAAAGACCATGACATCGGCGACGGACATTTTGACCTTGGAGTTGAGGTTGTGCTCGGCACCCATGACAATTTTGGCGCCGGTCGTGGCCAGGCCTGAGGCATCAAGCGTTTCCAGTAGGGTGTTGTCCTTGTAGTGATGCAGTTGCTGGTCCTTGATGATGACCTGCTGAATGAGCCACCCAGCGTCCAGGCCAAGCGTCCCCGAGGCGTAGGCCGAACCGGAGCAGTACGTGTCGACAAAGAGCTCGCCAACGCTACTGGTGACGGTGGCACCGTACATGGCATTGCAGCCGACGGAGCCAAAGCTGAGGCCACCCCAGCCCGCGCTCTCGTACTTGACGACGAGGAACAGCGAGCGATCGGCATTCCCAGTGGGGATGTTGTTGACACCATCACGGCCGAGGGCATCGTCGCTTCCATCAAACGAAACGACACCGTGACCGTTGAGCTGACCCGATACGACGGTGGGCTTGCCGGTGCCGACAAGCGACTGCAGATCATTGCCATTGCCCGTTTGATCCTCCCAAGTGCTAACATCACCGTTGCCAGCCGCAACCAGGCCCTGCTGGCTGTTGAGACGCATGACAAGACCCGCCGTGACTGGGGGCTCGTTGTTGCCCGTCGAGGGCGATGTCGTAGTGGTGGTGGTGGTGGTTTCAGCGCTCGTGGTAGACGAGGGTCCTTGCGTGGTCGTGGTGGTCGTCGTGCCGCACGAGCCGGTTGGCGTAAAGCTGGCCGTGTAAGTCGTGTCCACGCCTGGGGCGAGGAGTTCAAAGGAAGGGGAGGAGGAGATGGTCCACTGGTCAAACGCAAACAGGGTATTGCCCTGGCAGTAGCTCTGAGGTACCGAGACTTGCACGGGGGCACCAGGCTGCGTCTCAATAAGGGCGGGCGAGGCCTGCTCGTGGCCTTCAATGGTGACGGGCACGCCCACCGGGCTGGTGGAGAAGGTGAGCTTGACCTCTTCGATCGTGTTGCCCTCATCAAAGTACTTGAGGTGGAGGTATTCGTGAACGCTGTCCATCTCCGAGGAGGAGAGCGCGCGGTTGAAGACAATGACCTCAGCATATTGCGCCTTGACATTGACGCCATCGTTGATTTCCACGCCCAGGCGAATCATGGTGTCGGCAGTGCCATAGCCAGTGCTGCCACCCGACAGCGTCTCAATGACCTCGCCATCACGCATATGCTCCAAGGTAGAGCCGTCATAGACGGCGCTGTGAATCATCCAGTCCTCGCCATTGCCCATCTCGGCCGAAGGGCTACCGCAGTAGTCTTCGATGAAGAGATAACCCTGACCGGCCCCCACCGTCAGGCCAAAGACGTTCTTGCAACCGCTCTCGCCCCAAGAAAAGCCGCCCCAGCCAGGGCTGTCGTACTTGACGACCACAAAGACGGTACGAGCCGAATTGCCAAGGGGTAGGCCGCTGGCCGAGTCGGCACCGAGTGCTTCCGTATCACCGTCAAAGGTGACCACTGAGTGGCCATTGAGCTGACCGGCGAGGAGGAGGGGGGCCGAGGCACCGGCTGGGGGACTCAGGTTGTTGCTACCAGACAGGTCCTGCCACTCGGAGATGTAGCCCGAGCTGTCCGTGACAACACCCTCGTCGCCTTTGAGATGCATGACGAGGCCATTAGAGACCGGGACCTCATCAATGCACGAGCCATCCGTGTAGTACGAGGCGGTGTAGGTGGTGTCCTGGCCTGGGACGGTAATGGTGTGCTCGTTGCCGGAGACATGACTCCAGGAAGCAAAGCGGTAGAGCACGCCGTCCTTGCAGACGGATTCTTGGGCAGAAATGAGATGGTAAAAGCCAATCATGGTGTCCGTGGTGAACGGAGCGTTGGAGGCGATGCCGTCAAAAAAAATGCCCAGATCCACAGGTTGGGTGGCAATGGTGATGTAGACCTCGTCGGGCCAGAGTTCGATAGACTTGCTTGCAATCAGGCCGTTATGCTCGACGGTGCACGTGGCGCGATATCCCACGGAGGCCATGAAGCCGTGTCCCTCTGAGGGGATGGTGAAGGTCATGGTGCTGCCAACGTGGTCGTTCACTGCGGGATGAGTGTGGTCGTCGTGGAGAAGAATCATGCCCCACGTGTGCGCTGAATTAGGGAGGTAGGCGCCAGTCGAGCCGCTTTGACCCTGGCAGTCAAACTCAAGGACTTGGTTGGCCACAAACTTCATGGAAGGTGAGGGCGACAAGATGTTGACCACGGGCGGGATGCCCACTTCAATCTTGATGTCGTCCGACACCACCTGATGCTCGGCGTCCGCGACCTACACCATGTGGGAGAAGCAACGACAACGGATGGCAAGTTAGGAGAACTACAGTCGGACCTTTTTGCCGTTCGGGCCAGCCCGAGGTGAAAGACAAAATTTGAGACAGGCCGTGACCGGCGGTGGTGAGGCGGCGAACAAGCGTGAAACGTACGGTGACATAAGCGGTGTAGGTGCCCTCCGAGTAGTAGGTAGTGCTGACTGACTTGCCGGTCAGGACCTGGCCATTGCCCAGGGTCCAGGTGTAAGTGAGGGCGTCGCCGTCCTCGTCAAAGGCACTGACGTCAAAGGTGACGGAGAGGGGCGCCGAGCCGGTGGCAGGGTCCGCCCACGCCGAGTAGATGACGGGATACTGATTGCCAGAAGAGTAAGTGATGTGACGAATCTGATTCAAAGTGCTATAGAAGAAGGAGCCGTCGAGCGCCGGTTCAAAGTTAATGACGGAGGTCATGTAGTTGTCAAACATGTTCTCCGACGCGACGGTCTTGCCATCCGCCTCAAACTTGAGGTATTTCATCCATCCACGGCTGTAATCGGCAAAAAAGTAGGCACCGTAGTACTCTTGGGGAAGGTGGCTACCCCAGTTGACAAAGCCACCGACAATGGCGGCATTGGAACCGGTCGGGGCATTGGAATCAGTGTGGGTGTAGTGAAAGATGGGATCATCGTAATCGTTGCAGTTGCACGTGTACGCAAAATCGGGGCTATCGCAGGCACCTTCGCACAACGGCCAGCCAAAGTTTTTGCGAGCAGCGCCGAGATGAATGTCTTCCTGAGCGACAGCTTGGTTGTTCCCACCAACTTCGGCAATGAAGTAGCGATTGGTGGCCAGATCCCAGCGCGAGCGGTAGCCGTTACGCATGCCGACGGCCCAGATACCGTCGTGAATGCCGCCCACGCCATCGTCGAGGCCCAGGTTGTCCGAAGGAAAGGCGCCCGTCTTGCTGACGCGAATGACTTTACCGGCCGTGTACGACATGTCCTGGGCCAGCTGAGCATAGTACTTGTCACCGAGCGAGATGTAGATATGCTCATCCGGGCCAAACGAGATGTCGCCACCCTAAATGCGAGCAAAGATCGAGGGAGGTGGGATACGTGAGCAGGGGGCGGGCAAGGACGAACCAGAAGCACTACATGCTGCGCAAGGAGACCGGCGTACGTAATGGTAGGGGCCGATGTAACCATCGGGATCATCCCAAATGAGAACTTCGCTGTTTTGGTCGGCTCGTGAGGAGGTTCCACCATTGTTGTTGGAGTGTTCAAAGCGAGATACACGAAAGCCTCCGCCAGGAATGCTCGAGTAGTAGACATAAAAGTAGTTGTTGGTTGCAAAATCCGGATCCAAAATGATGGACATGCAACCCTGCGCGCACAAGAGCAAGGGCGTATCACCTTGATGAGACTACGGTGCGAGGCCTGAGGGACGTATTATCGTTGGGAATTTTGAGGACAACTTTTTTTTTGTGTGCGGCTTGCGGGTGGTAAAGCACTTACGCGCTCGCCATACGAGTCCACAGGTAGAACGAGGTACGAGGCAGTTTGAGCAGGTTTGGTGGACCAGTCCACAATGAGGATGTTGCCATCGCGCTTGGCTAAGAATGAGGTTTGGGGCGGCGGATGGCATGAGCACATGAGATGAGCGACATGCTTAGAACTGGACATGAGATGAGCAGCATGCTTAGACAGCCTTGCTGCCGGCGAGGCGCGCGTGCAGGCGTGCAGATGTACCAGCAAGTATGCGATGATCATCCAAGTTCACGATGGACATGACCTCGTTGACATTGAGGATGACTTCATCGTTAAAGCCCTGTGATGCAGGCCGTGCATGCATGTGATCCGTGAGTGGCGAGTCAATCGTTGCGGGAACAAGGGTGAGCAGGGGTGGGCAGCTTCGAACCGCTGGTAAGGCCAGGACACAAGCCAGCGTAGCCAGACAGGCCAAGCCCAGGGCAAGGCCTCGCATGGTGCTGGTGGCAGCAGCAAGAACTCCTCGGCCTGGTGGTGGGCATCCGATTCCCAGTACAACGGGTTCAACGGCAGGGCTTGTAGGAAGGGCAGCGATCGACACGGGGATTGGAGGTGGAACTGCTGTCGCTCAAGGGGGGTTGAGGGAAAGGGGGAGGGGGGGAGGGCGACCCGAGCTCTGGTCGGGTGGCACTCGAGGGGAAGGTGCTGAAGAAGCAAAATGACACTCTGAGACGAGGTTGTGGATCATGAATTGATCCAGCGATGGAGGAGGGACAGCGAGACTGAGGCCCCAAGGCCTCGTGGCAGGGGGGAGGGCGATACGAGCTGCGATGGCAGAGCAGTAATATGCAAAGGGGGGGGGGGGGGGAGCGATGCATGCAATGTGGCTGTAGTTGTGGCCATCAAGAGCAGCTGCACAGGGTGGCCGCATCCGCAAGGACAGGGACTGCCCGGAGGAGGGCCAGGGGTGCGATCGTCGGGAAAAGGGCGAGTGTGTGGCAGTGGAAGCCATGACAATTGATTGGTCGTCGGGCAAGCACAGGAAATAACCAAACCAAAGGTGAACACTGCCTGATTGTGGACATGGCTGGTACATGCCTGTTGTCGCGGGCTCAAGGCGTGAGGGGAGGGGAGCATGGTCGAGGACGAAGGGCTTGCACCCGATCGAGAGCTGTCCTCATTGATGGCCGTGTGTGCTGTATGCAACCGAGGACGGCCGTTGCAAATCCTATTCAACGGCACTCTTGTGTGCGTGGCGTATGCTCGGGTATGGGGCGGATGAGCGGGAAGGTCATGACGTGCTGTGGTCGTTGGGGCTGCGCGAAGCTTGCACCTGAGGAGAAGAATTGCCTTGCAACAAGGCTACTCGCCCGTCAACTTGATTGCCGCTTGGAACCCGTTTAGAACAGGGCCGTGGGCCTTTATCACTTCTCAAGGCGAAGATGAGTGAGGCGAGTCGGGGCCGGGGGTTCTCTGAGTTACGACTGGGCATGGTGCTGGGTGGACGGCTTTGATGACGACGAGGAGATCGCGTCCGGAGCTCTGACATTCTTTACAGCCAGAAGAGCTCCCCTGAGTCATGATGCTCGTGCTTGGCCCGAAGCATCCTGCAGTGGGCATTGGACAACCGGCCCCGTTGCCCGTCGCACAAAAGCGTGGCTAGGCAGGTCCCAAGGGCTCGCCCGCGGCATCGCCAAGGCCAAAAAGCAAGAGGTTGCTAGCTGAGACGTTTCGTCGCTCAGCGACCAACTTTCATGCAAGCACGCATCTTCCAAAAACCTGTAATGTCATACTTTTCAGAGAGAGAGAGAACGAAAAAGAGACAGAGAGACAAGGCAGCAGGGACCATCTGCAATCGTGCTGGTTTTTGAAAGTTCTGATCGGGTGTCACTTCATCATGGCTCCCTTTAGAAGAAGAGTCAGTAGACCAACCAGTCCATGTGAATTGTGTGTGTGTGTGTGTGTGTGTTCATGAGGGTGTGTAAGAGAGTGAGGGGCTCGCTGTGCAACAAAAATTTTTATTCTTAGGGTGAACATTAGGCCACAGAGAGCCAGCAGATGCATGGTAGCATGCGTGTCTGCGCGGCGACCAAGAGTCAAGCGGGCCCGGGTGATCACCGCCGGAACCTCCAGCGTTTCTCTGGTTTGCACTCCATAGGCGTCGGACGACACGATCTTGCATACAATCCGCCTTGTGGGCGGCTATGCGGCCCAGAGCAAGGCAATCGGTGCTCCAAAAACCAAAAGGCTTCTTCACCATGGCTGTTCCAACTTGTTGGTTTATGCTCGTGCTTTGGCGTTGCCAAACCTTACAGTCTGTTCTGCTGACCTTGCTACTGGCACCTCTTGCGAGGGCGGCGGCGTGTCCTCTCGAGCAATGGATTCCGCCTGCCCCTTGGATTGCTTATGTTGTCTTCCATCAATGTATGTTCACTCACCCGCTCCAAACCTCTGTGCGGACGCCTGGTTTGATCGCCGGTTGGCCCGCCGGCAAGTCTCGCAATCCAACAGTTTTGCTCGCTGTGTCATAAATGTTGCGACATAACAAGGAGGTCATTGCTTTCGCGCCCATTTTATTGTCTGACAAAGTTCACTGTTTTCGCGCGCAATTTGTTGCCCTGTTGTTCCTTTTCTTCCCTCTTCCTGTGCGGACTTCTTTACTTGTTCTCTGCTTTCGCGAGGTTGGTTCACGGTGTTTCTTGGAAGCGTACCGGCCCCAAACCTCCAATTGGCGTTTGGCATTGAATCATAATGATGGTGACAGAGTCGTTTGCGATCGCTGTTTGGCACGCGCACCTCGGATGAGCCTCGCTGACCTGTCCCCACACGGGTTGTGGATCGATTTTGGGAGTTGTTCGCCCAGATTGACGGGGATCCAACCCAGGCTCAACGGGATCGGGTAGGAGGGCAGCGAGCGGGCGGATCAGGCGGATCAGATGGACCAGAGATCAGCCGGATCAGCCGGATCAGCCGGATCAGCCGGATCAGCCGGATCAGCCGGGTCAGCCGAATCAGCCGGATCAGTTGGATCAAGCGGGTCAGGCTAATCTGCCGGATCGGATGAGCCAGATCAGAGGAATCGAACGAAATCACATGAGGCTTCAACAACAAAAGCACAAGCCGAGCCGGAAAGGGGGCAGACGCGAGCCAGGCATTTCGTGGAGCCCACTTGCTGCCCCAAACAGCGTCCCCCCTCCCCCACCTTTTAGCCCTATTGCCCAGCGCCCCATGGAACCAGACGCTCGAATCCCAAGAGCCCATTCTGACAACTTGTCCAAATTGCTTTCGAGCCCGCTTTGTTCTGGTCGTGGGGCACCACGCAATCAGTGTCATGTGATCTTTCATTGCAGCCATTTTGGTTCACTCACGCTCGAGGATGCTTTTTCGCCTGCTTCTGTGTGTGTACTCTTTTCTTGCCCATGTCCTGCTGATGGCACCCATGACCTTTTTACCTGTTTCTGCGACCTTTTCGGTGGGACAGCTTTCTTGCCACTTCTGCAAATCGCTGGAAGCGGGACGATCGAGACTGGAATGTGTCCCTTCTCTTCCCGGGGCAGCCTGCCTTTTGATTCTAGGCGGGCGCACAAACCTATGATGACGAGGCCCCTCCGCAGCGCGACTTGATCACGTCGGCGATCGCACACATGCAAAGCGAGTCAGCCATCGACGGGACAGATCGCCCAAGACACTGCCAGTGAACCCTGTGCCCAGGATCGACTCCAAGGCTTCTTCGAGCAGAACAGCTGGACTTGTGGTCTTGACAATTGTTCGGCCATTCCAGTGATACCCGACGCGATCGACCGACTTGCTCACTGCACAGCAATACCATTGACCACCATTGATCGCAGCTTTGGTGTTGCAGTTGCCTGGAGGCCATGATGATGACGGGTGGGCTGGAGTTGTATTCCCTGAGCATGGCTGCTTGTCTGAGTACGCGATCTCGCAATTGTGTATCAGAAGGGTGAGAGCAATTACCGCGATCACCGCAACGCCATGCCCAACAATCTATCGGATGAGGGACGAGGACTCCCAACTGCCCCGAGCGTAGCGTAGCGTAGCGGAAGAGTGCAATCTTGAACTTGCAGGTCACTTACTCACATTCACCACCATGACTGAAGTTAATCGAGTGTAAAACAACAGAATTCGCCAACCTGAACCCCCCTCTTCCCGAAATCGTCCACTAGGAACAGAGGATAAGGAGGAATTCAACACGCTCCATGGCCTGAAATCACACACACACACATCAAGGTCCAACAACGACAACGACACAAGCAACAAAAAAGATGGTCAAACCAATCAAGAACCCCCACCATGAAAACGCCAACCAGAAACACACCCCACACACCTCACTCACCCATCCCAAGTGCCCCAAGCCAAGCCGAGCCCAAGCTTATTATCGCAAGCAAACCACTGGATGTTTCTCTCCTTGCCGACGTCCGGTTTTACACACCTTCAACGTTGAGGTTTCGTGCGCTGGCGGATGCTCGACGACGTAAGAGAAACCTTGCGGGTGCGTTGTGTGGCGTCGGCTGACATAGCGTGCCCTGAAACGTCAGACGCGCATTTTTCACCTGGACCTGTTGTGCTCCACACCTGCTGCAACTCAATCGTACTGGCCACTGCCATTTCCTTGACGACTCGTCTGATTCTTGGCCGGTATGTTACAGGTGGATGGTGTGCGGATCTGATCCGCTGCCAAAACCATGTTCTAGGTTGTTGTTGTTGTTTTTTCTTTCTTGATTGATGTTGGTTCCGGATCTACATGGTCGCTGCCATCCGACAGTGTGACTTGTCCTTTGATCGTGATCAGCGATTGATCGGTCGATCGGTCGATCTAGCACTTTATACTCACGTTGATGCCCTCTCTTTTCTTGTCGCGCCTGCCTGCCTGCCATTCTCCCGCCTTGTCTTGATGATTTGCGCATGGTGTCTGAACTGGAATCTTTGATCCACGGCTCCAGCCTGTTTCGTAACCAAGCTCAGACAACCACTGCCGTCCAACTGCCGTGCAACTTGACAACCACTGGCTGGGTACGTTTCATCGCCCGCACGTACACACGCGCGCACACACTTGTGCAGACATCGATCCAAATCCAACCACCGTGTCCTGTTGTTTCGTGTTGAGTTCCGATTTTGGCGCGCTGCCATTTGGTGATCCATGTTGGGCTCCAATCACCTTTTTTTTTCTTAGTCTTGTGGTATGTTGGCGAGGTTCTCGTGGTTCTTGTGGTTGTTGATGGTTGTTGCTGAGTGTTGATGCACGTTTCCGGCTGGGTGGCTGGGTGGGCGGCTGCGAGCACGATCGGGGCTGATCTGATCGTGTATCCCGTGTGATTGATTGGCTGATGATGGCTGCATCGGTTGGGTGACGAGGCGGTTGGTTGTGTGCCTTGTCACCCTTCCCCTTTGTCCTTACCCATTTCCTGCTCAGTTCCAAGGCATTGGTGGGTGTCACCAAATCTCTCTTTGGTTTTGTCTGGTGTTGCGTACTGGTTCCCCCAACGCAACACATATGGTTACATGTGCGTTATTGTTCCATATGACGTGGTGCGTTTTTTACGTGACGAGGAGGTTGACGCCTCAATGTGTGATTTTTGACACACCCAAACACATCTATTTTTCACGGTGTCGGGGGTCGGCGCATGCCGCTTTTTGGTTTGGTGTGTGATGTCTGTTACACTTTCTGCTTTGAATCCCAT
The DNA here is from genome assembly GCF_000002865.3 of Monosiga brevicollis MX1. Taxonomy (NCBI): domain Eukaryota; class Choanoflagellata; order Craspedida; family Salpingoecidae; genus Monosiga; species Monosiga brevicollis. Next base: position 1,039,293 of record NW_001865039.1, on the reverse strand, counting down.
AATTTGCTGGTGGTTGAAGATGGTGTGAGAGCGGACACATGTCTGGGCGTGTGCTGGTGCTGATGGTGGTGACAAAACAGAGCGCGTGGCACCATTCTGATGGGGGGACATTCTCGTGGATTTGGAGTGGCATGTGGGTTTTCGGGTCACCATCACGGTCTGCGCGTGCCTGACCAGTTTGTTGCGCTTTCCATTGATCCGGTTGTGTGTGACGTGATTATCCTCTTTCTTGATGGAAAGGTGTGGCGCCGCAGCTGCCTCAATTGTGCTCCACATTGGGTGTCAAAAGTGATGCACGTTGACTCACCCTGCTTTTTGGGACCCACCATCATGAAGATCTTCTCCCCCCATTCCACTTGGCTTTGCTCGAATGTCATGTTCTCTTTGGTGTGCTTTTGATCCCGTGTGCCCACGCCTCCTCCTCCCCTTCTGTGCATCACTCCTCCTCCTTTTTGTTCTTTCTTCCTCGTCATCCTTCTTCAATTTTTTTCGATTCGTTGTTTTCGCTGCTCGTGTGTGTGGGATCTTGTCTTTTGGGTTTCTGTTGCTTTCCATGCCTTTCTTGTCTTTTCTTCTGCTACTGGTCCTTTACGCGCCACCCTGGATTGGTTGTCAGTCGTTTGCGCTGCTGCCACATCCACACTCGCATGTCGCGTGGTCATGTCCGTTGGCGCGCATTCATCCATTTTTTTTCTCCGACTTGCTTTTGACTCCCACACCACGCGTCACAAATCACCCCACATCACATACACACGCTCCCACCCACATGCCGCCAGCTCATGAACTGATCTTGAAATTTTCATGCATTGCTGCCTCATTGTCTGTGCAGGCCTCCAACTTGCCTTTTTCCTCCTTCCAGTCCTCGCCAGCATCACCGTCTCAGCCACTGGCTGAGCCTTTGATCTTTTGAGCACATAGTCTGCTTGACCCCTCGCCTCGACCGCCGCCCTGTTGCATCCGTCATCACTGGCAACCCTTGCCGCCGCTGCCAACATGTACGAAACCCCTCTACCCAGAATGCCCGTGCTGGGCCATGATCACCATCACGGCGTGATGCCCAAGACCTACGACCTGTTGCATGCCAACACCACCATGCAAGACATTACTGAACCCGAGGCCAGCTCGATGGCATCGCACTCCCCCGTCAGCGATTTTGATGACGGCCGCGTTCCCGCCCTCTCCGACAGTGACGATCTCGATTCCGACGCCTCGCGGGATTCCCACGTGCATGTTCCCGCCAACGAGGCCAGCCAATCCCCACTGGCATTCCAACCCGCCAGCAAGCCGGCGACCTCCAACATGACCCCCACCAACGCCAGCACGTCGTTGTCCTCGGCAGATGCCATCCGCATTCAGCTCGCCCATGATCGGGCATCGGCTACACCGCGTCGTCGATTCCGCTTTGATCCCAAACCCCTCAAGGCCCCGGAACGCCTTGATTCTGGTGTCTCCTTTCTCGTCATTGGCTCGGGTGCCATTTCCCTCCCCACATGCCGCAACTACAACAGTGTTCTCTTTCACCAGGTGGTGTCTGCCGCCGCGCCCGAGGCCCCAGCTGCCTCGGGTGATGTGGTCAACGGCAACCGTCGTCGCACTCGCGTCAAGCGCCCCAACTATGTAACCGACTACCACAGCGATCACGAGGATGATGACAATGACGATGCTGATGCCGCCGCTGCGTTTGTTCTCTCCTCGTCCAAGGCCAGTGCTGCGACTGGCGCCCCCAAGGCCGCTCGCGCTCAGCACAAGGTCCGCAGCAACGCCGTCTCGCCCCAGCCCAAGAAGGCCCACCGCATGCCCGCCCACAACGGTCACCAACACAACGGCCACACGCATGGTCCCAGCTCATCGAGCACCACCGGAGGTGGCGTGCGTCGTACCAAGACGTGTGCGTGCTGCGGCACTTCCAACACCCCGTTGTGGCGTGACGTTCAGCCCGATCTGCCTTTGTGCAACGCCTGTGGTATCCGCTACAAGAAGTACAACAAGATTTGCAGCTCGTGCCACTACGTCCCGTGCAAGTCAGAGCGCGACAACAAGGCCTGCAGTCGTTGTGGCGATGTGTTGCACGCCAAGAACGCAACCGCAGCGCCCCCGCGCAAGTAATGGCCTGTTTGGTGTGTCGTCCGTGACGACAAATGTGTCGAGCCTGCCTGTTGCCCGATTGTGGCGTAATATACCATGCTCGTCATGGCATCTGTTTGTTCATAAAAAGTCTCAAAAGGGCTCTTTCGCTGCGGCGATTTGATGTTGTCTGGTGTGGTCGTCTGGACGCATAAGAGAAGATCGATCTATTGCAATCTTGTTCATTCTCGTTCGCCTCGTTTTTCCCCCGTGTGTGTCCCTTGTTGCCTGGGTGCTGTGCACATATGCCGCTCGGAGATTGTATCTCCATGATGACACTTGCTGAGCAGATGTGATCTTTTCCTTCCCAGCGTTTCTCTCCGCTTTTCATGGCCGTTTCAAATCTTGAGACTGCCATCGCACTCTTCCATCACCCCTCCCCAAATCAATCAAGCTTTAAAATTCCTCTCTTGCTCACTGTTTCTCGCACTCCCAAGCTTGATCGCAAGCCCTTTTCAAGAACGCATGTCACGCAGCGATCAAAACCACCGAAGCGGCATGTCAGTGGCCAACCACCAGTTCCCGTCACAAACCGGGGAGGGCACGCCAACAACAACGAAGGGGGCCACAACCCGTCATACCATGTGCGTTGCATCTAGAAAGATTTGGTGGTCGACTGAGGCCCCCACGTGTATGTTATTTCGCCCTATTGCCATCTGCTTGATTGTGCATTAGCACACGACATTGTGTGTGGTTGCAAGGCCGTACACGCGAAAACGGACACCAAGGGTCGTACTTGTACAGATTGGCAAAGGCATGGACAATTCAGGATGGGTTTAGCCTTTGTCATCTACAAACCATCCGGACACGTACACGAAAATTCGGGTGAATGCTAAACTCAAATATACCCCTTTGAATTAAACCTGGGTCGTTGGCTTTTGCATACTGGCATGTGGGCGATGTCAGCTTCTTTCCAGCGGACACCCACAACAAACACCGTCACAAAGTGTGTCTTCCATCACGCTTCAAAGGCAGTGGCCACAACACCAACACCGCCTGTCTGACGGTTGGTAGCAAGCAGGGCTCCGTAAGGAATGTATGGGAGTCACCTGAAACTGAACGAGTGACCCTCTCGCCCTGTTGCTGGGCTCGTATGAATGTATTGGTGTTGCTTTGCCTGTGGCGGCCCTTGTTGTGGCAGTGCTGGCAGTGCTGGCAGTGGGTGGGAGGTATGAAGGGTAGCGCCCGCCCTGTTCATGGTGTGCGGCGAAGGTGCTGAAGCCTCGCTGTTGAACGAACCCAGGTTTCAACTGCCAATGTGGGCCGGACAGTCAGTAGTCCAAAAAGTGCAAAATTTTTGACGTGCGTGTCTGCTTTCTACGGTGCGCGCAGAGCACGGCGCTAGGTGACAAGTGCTTTGGCGTTCCCACACATTCCAAGAGGCGCTCAAGCCTCCCAGGCGCTCCTGACCTCATCCCGTGACTTGGCCAGCCTCTCACTGGCCGTGAAGCACACACACGGCCCATCAGCAACTCTCTCGATCCCTCGACCTCAGTCTCTCTCTTTGATCCTCACTCAGTCTTGATCTCTCTCTCTCCATTTGATTTTTGATTTTTGATCTTCAAATTCACATCCCCAATGCTAAATCAATCAAGCTCTCTCTCTCTCTCAAACTCTCTCAAACTCTCTCAAACTCTCTCTCTCTCTCTCTCTCTCAAACTCTCTCAAACTCTCTCTCTCTCTCTCTCTCTCTCTCTCTCACTCACTCTCTCTCTCTCTCTCTTTTATTTCTCTCTCGCATTTACTGTGCGCGCCTTGTGTGTGTGTGTGTGTGTATGTGTGTGTGCCGACGAACCGACCGAGGCACATTGAGAGCGTACTGCTGTTGCAATTGTTTCTTGGATTGCATTGCCTGCTTTCAGATCGGACCAAGTCCTCGCTTTTACTGGCAACTCGGCAGTTGTCCTTGCTTGGAAGAAAACCAACGGTCTCACTGAGGCTGTGTTGGGGACCGGCTCATCGCTCCCCACAACACGCACCACCACCACCACCCCCCGAGAATCGTGCCACCGAACGCTGACGCTTCGAGTGACGACATCAACACCAGCTCGGCCGTCGGCGCCGTGCCCCAGTTGCGACATTTCCGTGGCCCCTCGACCATTCCAACACCATGAGCGAAAAGTCGCATGCCTCGGCTGGTATGTTGGCCGAGTTCGACAAGACAACGATCGCGGATCGAATCCTCGTGCTCTTGGTCCCATGCACCCAACAGGCCTCACACACCCAACTCATCTGCTTTTGCTTTCCCCGCACTCCATGACAGTGGCCAAGCGCCGCTCGGAACAGATGGAAGCTCAGAAAGAAGCCCTGAAGCGCAAAATGAAGGAAAAGGTGTGCACATTGCCTTTTCGGCCCAGCCAACCCAGACACTGAACACCAACCGAGTCCGTGCCATTCAACTCACCAACAACCCCCACCCCTTGTTCTGCTCTTTCGCCCCGCGCATCTGGTCTCCATCCTTGCGCCCAGGAGGAGCGTCTGAAGCAGATGAAGGAGCGACGCAAAAGCTCCATCTCCACCAAAAGCACGGCCCGCGCCGATCCCGCCGGCCGCCTAAAACCTCGCAGGTCAGTCTGCACCCTCGATGATCAAGCTCTCAAAGCCAGAATTGAATCCCAGGTTGACAATGCTCACCGTGCCCCGTGGCATTCTGCTGTGCAGTGCGCCATCTGCGGCCGCAACGCGGCCTCCAACTGCAAAGGCCAAACCCTCGGCCTCGTCAGCCGCTAGCAAGTCGGCCAGCGCCATTCCGCGCACCTCGCGCCAAACTTCAGCTGCCAGCTCCCCGCGCACGACTCGAACCACTGCGAGTGGTGCTACCACCACCACTACCAAGACTGGCACCAAAAAAACAGCGGGCGCCACCTCCAGCAAGTCTGGCACCAAATCCCTGGGTACCAAGGCTGCATCCAAAGCATCGCCTAACAAGACCAGCCCGGCCAAAACAACCGGATCGAAGACCGGCAGCAAAACCGTATCTAAACGAGATGCAACCACACGTTCCACCAAAGCATCAGCCAAGCCCGCCCATGAAGAAGAAGCAGAGCTTGACGAACAGGCACAGCTCGAGCCGGAGACGAAAACTGACGCCCGCGACGACGCCCCCTTAATGCAAGTCTCAGATGACGAAGGCAGTGAGCCCGGTGACCATGACAGCGAGGATCATGAACAGGACCACGATGCTCAGGACGACGCCAATCAAGCGGACCAGGATGACCACAGTGACGCCGGGGACGGCGCAGCAGAGGCACATGCTGCTGAGGGTACCGAAGCATCGCCTGCACCGGACACCGCCCAGCTTCCATCACGCAAGGCCGTCGATCGCTCTGCCCGCCGTCGCATGCAGGCTGGAAGCGCCGAGGACGGCTCTGATGTGGGCTCGGACGTCCCAGCGGTTGCACAGCCCATGGAAGGTGAATCATGGGTCGATGCCGCAAAGCGGGTGGAGATTGAGCAGGCTGAGCAAGAACAGCGCCGCCTCGAATTAATTGAGGAGCAGGAGCGCGAGCGTCGCTTGGCCGAGGCTGAGCGTCGGGCGGCCGAGGAGGAAGCTGAGTTCCTACGCAAGGCTGAGGAAGCCCAGCGCTCAGCCACAAAGCGCGAATTGCTGCGTCAACAATCTGCAGAGCAGCGCCAGCAATACCGCCGGGAGCTTGAGAAGCAAGCTTTGGAAGAGGTCGAGGCTAAAAAGTCTGAGGACCGCAAGAAGGCAGAACAGAAAAAGGCCGAGCGCTTGGCTCGTAAAGAAAAGCTAGCCAGCCTTCGCGCTCGTGTGATGACAGCCCGCACGGGCACATCTAGCCCTCGCCGCATGTCCCCAGCTTTGGTCGAGAGTGGAGCTGAACCCACCAACCTGGAACTTTCCGGCGATAGCGACAAGACCGCCGCTGTTGCCTCTCCATCCACCATCGCTCGCCCTCAGCCCCGATCAGGGTCTGCTGCCTCTGCTGCCTCAGGCTTTAAGCCTGAGGCCCATGCAAACAATGAGTCCCAGGCGGCATTCGAAGCTGACGCGAAGCCCGAAGCTGCTGAAGTTGAAGCGACTGAGCCCGAAGCGACTGAGCCCGAAGCGGAGCTTGAAGCGGAGCCCGAAGCGGAGCCCGAAGCGGAGCTCGAAGCGGAACCTGAAGCGACTGAGCCTGAAGCAAAGCCTGAAGCGACTGAGCCTGAAGCAGAGCCTGAAGCGACTGAGCCTGAAGCGACTGGGCCTGCAGCGACTGAGGTTGAAGCGACTGAGCCTGAAGCGACTGAGGTTGAAGCAACGGAACCCGAAGCTACTGAGCCCGAAGCGGAGCCTGAAGTGGATCCCCAAACGACTGAGCCCGAAGCGACTGAGCCTGAAGCTGCTGAACCTGAAGCTGCTGAACCTGAAGCTGCTGAGCCCGAAGCGACTGAGCCTGAAGCGACTGAGCCTGAAGCGACTGAGCCTGAAGCTGCTGAGCCTGAAGCGACTGAGCCTGAAGCAACTGAGCCCGAAGCAACTGAGCCCGAAGCAACTGAGCCCGAAGCAACTGAGCCCGAAGCAACCGAGCCCGAAGCAACCGAGCCCGAAGCGACTGAGCCCGAAGCGACTGAGCCCGAAGCGACTGAGCCCGAAGCGACTGAGCCCGAAGCGACTGAGCCCGAAGCAACTGAGCCCGAAGCAACTGAGCCCGAAGCAACTGAGTCTGAGTTTGAACCTAAAGCCGAGGCTCAAGTTGCACCCAATTTCGAGTCCAACTCTGAGGCTGACGGGGCTGAACCAAAACTTGTGGTGCCTGAACCTACGGCTGAAGCTCAAGTTGCTGCTGAAGACCAACCTGACGCCGAGCCTGAACCCAACGTGGCTGAGGCTGTGCCTGGACCTTCATCTGAAGTTGCTGCTGAGCCTGAGGTCGAGGCTGAGCCCGAACCTGCGAATGTGCAGGAAACGGTGACCGAACCCGATTCCCAATCACACGCGGTACAGCAAGCTGTGGGTGAAGGCGAACTCGAGGCAGAAGCTGATGTGACAGATGATACCAAGATGGACCACGACCTAGAGACGGAGCTCAGGAAAGAGACAACCTCCAGTGTCGACGAAAATACTGCGCCCGCGACGACAAGAGTAAGCACGAATCCCTTTGCTTCAAGTCGCTCTCAAGAAGCCGTGGTCACGCCTGCAGTGACGACAGGAGTAAGCACAAATCCCTTTGCTTCAAGTCGCTCTCAAGAAGCCGTGGTCACGCCTGCAAAGACGCAGACTCCGACTTCGCCCTCTCGTCCTATTCGGCGCAGTATCCCAGCATCCACTCCAAACGTCGCTTGGGAAGATATTGAGGCACAACTGCGGCAATCCGTATCAACGCTGCGCGTGCCCCACGAAAAGTGGCATTCCGTCGATTCAGCCTTGCAACAGGCCCTTGCCAGCAACTAAGTGAAGCACGAGTGCACCCGTGGGTTGTTCTGTTGACAAAAGCACCCTGATTGATTGCATTCAGCCCTCCCACTCGTCCAAACTGATCCGGCTGCAGGACGCCTGGTGCTTTTTTTTTTTTTTTTTTTCTTTGTCTTTCCAACGCTCGGAATTTTGTGTTGCTGGGGCTTTCCTTATATCTACGCTGCCTCCTTGTCAGGAGCTCATTGTTGCCATGTGGCGCTGTATTCAAAGTTCTTATCTCAAATAGCTGACCTGTGCCGTCCTTCCCCATGCCCCCTCTTGTTATCATAAGATGCCTTCTGCGACGATGACGACGACGATGATGAAGAGCCATGCCACTGCCAATGATGCAGCTGGCAAGTAAGCTGTGTAAATAAAAAATAATGTCAATCTCATCAAGCGTTGTCGTGTGAGTTTGCGTTTTCAAATTGACAAGTGAAATGAACATGCTGCCTCTGCTGTTTCTTGAGCCTCGCTAGCTAACCTTCTTCGTTGGGACAACGGACGAGATCTTTTGCACTATCGTCAGTTAACAAAATGGCAAGCGTCAATCTGGCAAGCACGAATGGGGGTTCAATTTCATTTCATCACAAAGAAGGCCAGAACATCGGATGACTGGAGACACAGAAGAACCAGAGCAGATGCTAACCCCTTTTCTGAGAGGGAAGAAGAGCACCGCGCATGACAAAATGACCAGAAACCGAGCAGGCATGATGATGTGTGACAGGCGGAAAGCCCATGGGGAAAGAAACCTCTGCATGCTCATAAGATACAGATCATACGATGCAAAATTTCCAGGGCACTCGGAGACTCGTCCAGCAAGTCTCGAGGTACTCCATTGGGGGAAACAAGCCCAATGGCCATGGTGCGACCGCCACCAGCACACATTACCAATACAGATTACACACAAGAGGAACAACCCCACGGCCGGATCGGCAACAAAGCAGACAAGTGAGAACAAAGTCAAAAGGAAAAGACCCATCAAGTGTTCTCCGTTTAAAAGAAGGAGGAGAAGGAGCCGACAACCACGACGTGGCTCTTCAGACTCTTTCCCACCACCCTCGGGTATGCAAAGGGGCCACGAGCCACTTTAATAGAGGGCGGCGGCGATAAGAGCAAGAGACGCTGCCAGCAGCGTCGAGACGAAAACGGATGAAGCGCCGGACACCGACTTTTGAAAGACGGCAGGGGCATCGTAGTTTTCAGGGTAGGGCTGGAGGAGGCTTTGAGGGTAATCGTCACCGCCGCGCATACCGCACCAGTTCTCGCCATCACCCTGCTCCCATCGGCCGTTGGAATTGCGGTAGGGACGAATCTGGCTGGCTACCACGCGCCAATAAAACTCAAAGTAGGGATCATCGCACGAGTCTTGGCAGAAGAACTTGATGCCCATTTCATCAGCGTAAGAGCCATCTGCGTTGATGCTGTTGGCAGAGTCACGGCACACAAAGAGCTCGCCGTTTCCACAGGCGACCTGGATGGGGTTCTCCGCCAGATTGGGACGGTTCCAGTCGGCCACGCAGATCTGCTGATCCGACTGCAGGGATTGTGCCATAATCTCCACCCAACGCTTGCCCACGTTTGTAAAGTTGACACAGACTGAATGATAAATGTGAATCATGTCGCGTTGATAGCCAATGGGAGTGGCCGTGTTGACCTCGGTGAGGGCAGTGACTGAATACTGCGACGCAGCGTAAGCCTGAGCAACCACATCATTCTTCTTGGGCTCGCCAATAAGATTGGCACCGATGGCTTCGCCAGCAGGATAGTCGTCCGGGTTGCTCGCCATAATGTCGGCAAAGTTGGCATACTCAGGGTCGGTGGACACGACGGTCGTGTCAACGCCTTGCGCAGGCAGCATACCCAGATCGTTACCCTGGGTGGTATAGCGGGCTTCAAAGTCTACTTGATAAATGGCTGTGCACTCGCGATGCGTCGCTTGCAAAGCAGCCGCGTACTCATCCATGGGCTCGCGCAGCGTCTTGACCACAGCCATGGCGCCTATTGGAAATGTTGATGCAAACCGTGAGCTGCGATCCACAAATTAAAAAAAAAAAAAAAAAACCCTCCCCCGAGGGGCGGAAGGGGAAAAGAGCAATCCAAAAGGGCTGCACCAGGTGTGGGCCTAAGCCCAGACGTACATTGTGCCGCCAGCAGCACAGCAAGGATAGATCGGCCGGCCAGCATCTTGTCCGATTGAGATCCAACGAAAAGAAAAGGCAGTCAAAGGCCACAAGGTAGGAAAAGGAAAAATGCAGAGGCAAACAGCAGTGGGAAGCTGGCGTTTGAGCAAGAAGCAACCCCAGTTCGCTGCCTCGTCGTGGACGGGCAAGCACAGCAGCGGAAGAGCGGGCGCCGAAACGATCACCAAGCGTCCAGACAAGAGGCGCTGCCAAACAAATCAATGAGAAAAATCCTTTTGTTCCCTCTCTCTCTCTCTCTCTTTTTCTTTTGCTTGGACAGTAAGGCACAAGCCAAGGAGTAACGTTAAACGTAAAGGTGCTTTGTTGTTGTTGTTGTTGTTTGTTGAGGCGAGCTTTTGTTCTCGGCTTTGATTTATTTTGTAAGACGGAATGAAGACGCTCGGACAAAGGGTTACACTCCTTAGACAATGTAGATCTCCAAAACTCGATTGTTTTTTACCCACCCCACCGCTGCCGCCTCCAAATCGCTCGCTACATGTGTAACTCATTGTCAGATCATCCCGGCTGATCTGCTACCAGCTGTTATTGGCCCCTCACGTCTCTCTCTCTCTCTCTCTCTCTCTCTCTCTCTCTCTCTCTCTCGTCATTCAACAGCAGCAAGCAGCAAGCAGCAAGCAGCCAGTCAGCGTCAGGGTCAGTCGGTCGGTCATGGCACATCACCGTCGTCTGGTCGATGGCGCCGGTCGTGTTGCCTCACGACCCCTATCATTGTTTGCATTCTCGCCTCATCCTACCTCACCTACCTCATGTCATCCTGTTCTTGTCTCATGCCTGGCGTTTGGCGCTTTGCTCCAGTCAAGAGGTATGTTCGTGGTCTCGGAGATGAGTGGAAGGCGGGCTGCTTGCTGCTTGTTCGCACGGGTCATTTGGGATTCGGCTGTTGAATTCCCTCACACACTTGTGCCGGGTTGGGATGTGGTCGGACGGACATTGATTGGCCTTTGACGTAGACGCACCAAGCTCCTCGAAGATGGCGCGATCCCTCATTCTCCTCGCCGTTTTGGGTGAGTGCCAGGTGTCACGATCAGAGTCAGGAATGTTCATTCGGGCGCAAACACGATCCCAAAGTTGTGCGGACCGGGTGGAAGGGCAGCTGCTGGGCCAGAGGGCTTGGTACCAAAAAGAAATCTGGCCGTGCATGCTCGATCCAGAGGTTGTCTCACTGCTCTGTCTGATGGATGTACTTGTTACAGCGCTCGTGGCTATGAGTGTGTCGGCCGCCAAGAACGCGACGACGACCACAGCCCCTGCTGCTGTCAACACCACCACTGCGGCTCCCACCACCACCACCACCCCTGCCGCTGTCAACACCACCACCGCGGCTCCCACCACCACCACCACCCCTGCCGCTGTCAACACCACCACCGCAGCTCCCACCACCACCACCACCCCTGCCGCTGTCAACACCACCACCGCAGCTCCCACCACCACCACCACCACCCCTGCCGCATCCAACGACACCACCACCACCACTCCCGCGGCGTCCAACGGCACCACCACTCCGGCTGCTACCACGGCTGGCCCCACCACCACTCACGGTACGATCGTCGCGCACGAATCGTCTCCTTCCAATTGAGAAATTTTTCTCTGGTGGCACCTCACGTTTCGAACCTTCTGCAGGTCCCACTTCTGCCCCGACTCCTGCCACCGACTACAAGCACAGCGTTACCATTAAGGGCGACGGTGGCGCCCCCTGCGTCCGCTTTGACTACGATAATTTGACTGTCACCATTGGTGCGCGATAGCCATCCATCCTGTCTGCACTTGGCTTGCCACCTCCCTGGGTTTGCCAAATTAGGACCCACATGTGCATCAAATTCTCATGCAGCAACGCCACGTGTTGTTAGATGGCATTACTATGGATCTTTCCAACTTCTCCTCGGCCCAGGGCAGCTGCCAGAACGCCAAGAACATCTCTCTCCTCATGTTGGTCTCCAACACCCCCAACGGCTCTGCCAGCGTCACCCTCACCTTCCACCAGAATGCGTCCGGCTACGTTAACCTGCAAGGTGAATTGACACTCTCTGCACCCTGTCTTCCAGGCGCCCTCGTGCCCATATCGACCACGGCATGTCAGTTGGTTCGCCCCCGACTCACCACGGCCTCCCATAGACGTGAGCCTGGAAACCTTCCTCGGCGCAATGCCCATCATCTTCCCGCTCAACGTGTCCGCGCACACGGCTCTGTCCGCCCAGGCCAACCACTCTTACGGCTGCAACTACACCTTCTCCTACTCGGGTGATAAGGCCCTTCTCAACTCGACCCATCACGCCACGCTCAACGTCACCGACGTGCAGGTCCAGGTCGGCTCCTTGACCAAGGAGGGCAACTTTGCCGCCTTGGACAACGATGCCTACTGCCCAGCCTCGGCCGACTCGAAGCGTACGCCCCTTCTGCTCGCTCGGTGCCCAAATACCACCTTTTGTTGTCCCCGTATTGCAGTGCTTGTACGCTTTCAAGCCTGCCCTCTTGAGCCTTGACTTACACTTGACCCGCCTCACAGGCTCCAAAACGATCGGCCTGATCGTTGGCTCTGTCATCACGGCCCTTGCTCTCTTCGGCATCCTTGCCTTTGCCATCTCGTACGTTTGCTGCCAGGTCCCAAATGGTCTCACTGCTTCTTCACCCAAACGTTGCACCGTCTCACCTCCGTGCGTGATCCTCCATTGCTCATCCAGGCGTTGCCGCACGTCCGAGTACGAGCGCATCGATGCCTAAAACTAGCTGTAGATGACCTTCTTGGGCAGGCATCTGGCCGGCTGTTTGATGTTGATGCTGTGCTCAGTGTTGCATCTCTTTGTTTCGAGCCAACGTCCGCCCTCTCTCCTTGATTTCTTTGTCTCGTCATCTCTGTATTAGGAATCGTGCATTATCTTGACTTTCACCCTTGGGCTGCTGATTGAACCATGTGCGTGTGCGGGCCCACATCAGAAGCCGCCCGAAGCCTGCTTCGTTTGGTTTTGGTCGCCTCTGCCAACTTTTCCCTCTTTCCTTGTTGTTGTTTTTTTTTTTTTTTCTCTCTCTCTCTCTCTTGCTTGTCTTTTTTTCGAGCATGTCCTTCTTTCAAACCAAAATACTTGCACGAAATTGTTTATCACACCGCAAACTCCCAATTCAGGTGTCCTCTCACCAATGTCACACATTGATTATACCTCAACTCGGTCCAACGAGGGCTCGCGCGTAGCGGTGTGAGTTTCATGTTCTTCTACCACACTCGATGTGATCAGACACATGTCACAAGTGGCCTAGCTCAGCTAAGCCCTTCTAACCCAAACGCTCGTAGAACAAAATGTATGCTTCTGCCGCGAGGACTTCCTTCTCTGCGACCTTGTTGCACGAAGTACACAAACCGCGAGGGCTATGAGTGAAGGAAGGCATGGAACGAGCTGTCACCGTGGCCATCACTACGAATGCGCCATACTTTCGTACCTTGCGCACACTTGCATCAGAGACACAGTACCATGACGATGGTGAGCCTGACGTCTGACTCGGGCCTTGGGCAGCCGCTGTATCCTTCGTTGAAGCTTCCATATCCGTCTGTACACAAGACCCGGTGAAATTCCGTCCAGCAATGTCTTGCTGGCTTTTCATTTGACGCACGCAGAGAGCATTTAGGCGGCTCGTACCCGTACGTAGGCAACATAGTGCCCTCCTGTGAGTCGACCTTGGTGTACAACCACCGATCTTAGCTCGTAGCGCACCCCGCATTCCTTGCCCGAGTATACCGTCATCGAGCACCTACGCGTGCCCTTTGATCGTGAACACCCACACGTCGACCAAGCACGGGAGCAAAAGATAGGTGGACCCTTCGACACAAAGCTATTCAACTCACTCAGTGCTACAAAAAGGAGCAATGTCCAACACCAACGGGAAGCTCACATGGCGAGAGCTCTTGCTGAGGCGTGTACCTGCATACAAATGAACCGGACCCGCCACACGCTGAGCATCAGTGGTAGGATGCACCATACGTCCGAGGGCCACTGAGGCGCTGAAAACTTTTAGGCACGATTTCGCGACAGCACGCACCGTGTTGCTCAAAGCGTTTAAGATGCAGAGTCAGGACCGTGGGAGGCAACTCAATCAGCAGTTGCTTACTAGCCTCGCGTGCCACTGGTGGGATGGGCTTTGAAGGAGAGGGCGTCGATTTCATGGACGGCGAAGAGCATGTGCCGTCCGTCCCTGATGAGACATCGCTGACGCCGCCTTTGGCAAAGGCCCGAACACTGCCAACATTGCTCGCAAAGCCGTTTGCCTCATTGACAGGCGATGTATCTTCGAATGCATGCTTGAGTCCCGGCTCACCAGACATATCGTCAGAATCGTCCAAGCACGCATTGGAAGCGACAAGGTCGCTGTGCCCCACCACTGCAGTCAAGGTTTCGGAAGATTGTCCCTGTTGAGTTTCCATTTGAAGGCGTCCATGAGGAGGTGGACACAGAGCACTAGCTGCGTCCTGTACGGCCGCGTCCGCTGCTGCACGGCGTCCGCATTCTTGACAAAGGAAGGCATTGGTGCCGCGCAGTTCCTCTTTGGCACAGAAAGCAGCCAAACACGAAGCCACCGAGCTTTCGTTGGGACTTGGAACGTACATGGGAGCCAAGGTACCACAACGCGGGGGAAGAGTTAAGACGTTGTCTGACATGATCATAGAATCCAATGATACCGTACCAACCGATACCACCGAGCTGGTTCTGGAGTGCGTTCGCGTCGCCGGCAAGCTTTGAGTCCCATACCGATTGCGGTGTGGCCGCGCATCTGTTTGCCCGTGAACCGGTGTATCACAGCCGTTGGTTCTGGCTTGACCGCCCTTGTACGAGTCGTGATCCATCGTCGACTCTGTAAACAGTGCACCCCGGGGAAGTGATGATGCTTCTCCGGGACCAGCCGTACTAGTCGTTGCTTTGCCATAGCTAGTCACTTGAACCATTCCTGCCGCCACTGCAGCTTGCACCAGCTGAGTGGCCAGGCCCGACAGCATTGTCATCCTCGGCTCACTTGAGCGGTCGATTTCGTCCGCGTCAGCATCATCAGGCCAATCACTCGATTCCGATGCAAGGCCCACCCCATCGCTGAGCCTAAATACAGAGCGCCGTTGCATGATGCCATCCGAGCATGGGCTCTGTACGAAGCTTGAAACCACTTTGCTCTCACAGTCTGTCTCAGCATGATGACCGCCGTGCTCCTCGCCCGAGCCTCTGTCCCCATTGCCTTGAGCATGCTCGGCGTCATCGCTGCTGTTCGGCCTGGAAGAAAGCTCTGCTGGAGACGGGCTGCCCTGCAAAGGTTGAGGCGATGCCATGGAATTTTCCTCATCCTGCTCGTTGAAGTTTGACTCGTGCAAACCTGCATCTGCTTCTATCGCGGTTGCGGCAGCGGCAGTGGCTCGCCGAGCTTTTTTCTGGGCACCAGCATCGCCACGAGTAGGTGCAACGGCTGAGCTGCTGCCACGATCCGACTTCTTTTGCTTCCGCTCAGCTTTTCGCCGCTGCTTCTCCTCCCGCTTCGCTTGAGCTTCGAGCTTGCGCTTTTGCTTCTTGGACAAGGCCTGCGTCATCAGCGGCAAGCAGGTCGGCAATGCATCAGCGTGATGGGATGACAAATAGGTTCGCGCTTGGGACAAAAACTTGCCTTGTTGGACGCGTTGCTGCCCTTGAGCGTTGTCAGGCCTTCGTTGATAGATACAGCCACTGAGCCTTTCATCCCACGCTTGTCAGCTTGCAAACGACCTCTGTGGCAAACCATGCACGTGTGATGGCACGCAGAACAAGCCGCTTCAGAGTTGAAGCTCAAAAAGTTCACCGTTGATGCTTCGAATCACGTACGAGGCAGGGCTGGGCCCAATGGGTAGAGAGAGATCGAGGAAGTCTTCCCGAATGCGAGATACCTTTGGGCGCAGCAAGATTTGCGTGATTTGGACGTGCGCGCATGCAACACGATGCAAGTGCAAGCCTGTGGGTGTGGTCATGCCACCGCACTGGCAGCAGCCGAAGCAAGGTGGTACATACCTGATGACAGCCGTGACAAATGATGGTAGAGGCGAGCTTGCCGCCAAATACAGCCTGGATGGGCGTACGGATAGTGCGGTAGTAGACTGATTCGATAGGTCGGGCGAGCGGTAGTAGGGTGAGTCTTTCAAACAGGGGTCTTGAGCTCGACAGTTTCGGTCCTTCGAGTCGACACACTTGAACAACGGCACAAGCTCATTACCTCGCAGGGCTTTTTGCACCTCCTTGTCTTCGAGTTGAGCAATGCATGCACCAAAACTCTGTTTTGGCTGCATGAAAAGTCCAAACTTGCTCAACAGGGCGTGTGCAATATGCTATTGGCAAGGAAGGCGTTGTGTTCAGACATGCATATTGGCCACAAGCGCCCAGTGGGCCAAACGCGTGAAGGGGAATCTGCAGACACGAATTGGCAAACTGTGTGGCCATGCATACCGTCCGGTCTTCGTCATCCATCAAATCGAGCAAGTGCCGAAGTAGCTCTTGACTATCTTGCTGCTGGTAACCACGGAAGCGTGGTGCCCTGGACATTGCCACGTGAATAAGGCAAGTGTGAGAGCGCTGGATGCTGAAGACAAAGTCATCTGCCGCCCGACCCAAGAACAAAGATAACCAAAGAAGAAGACTCCACGTGCAAAAGAAAAGCAAAAAAGCAAGGGGTTCGCACTTCATCACGATGGCGTTGAAGAGCGGCTTGGGGTCCGGAGGGCTGGTAAGAGGATGAATTGCTGATGAGCTGCGGGGCATGAAGCTTGTGGAGCCTGTAGGGACGCTGACATACTGGTTTCCACTGGCTGCTGTGAGATTCTCGAGAAGCTCCAGCAGAGAATGCGCCAGTTGGCCCATATGCGGTATGACATCCAGGCTGATAGAACGAAGCGTTGCGTTCTATGCATGGGTGGGGTGTGAGCGAGCGCCTGACCACAGCATGGCCTGCCCCGAACAGGGTCGGTTTGAAGATTGCAGAAATAAAGCAAAGCACACCAATTCAGCATCTAGGCAATGCGCCGGGGCCGGCACCAGCAGGACCGGCTGGTCTCCTGTCGCCTTGTCTTCTGCATCAACATCATCAGCCTGCTTGGCCTTGTCAGCTCGCAGGCGCAGATCGGTGCGGAGTGTATGCAGGCGCGCAAGACTCTGGCATAGGAACACGATTCAAAGGTGGTTCAAAATTTAAAGACGAGCAGCGCACCGCAACTGCGTGAGAGAACGGCCATCTGTGGAGCCATTTTGCGCCACGTGTAGACTCAAAAGCAGGAGCTGGCGGCAGCTGGCCCAGTTTACCTGAATAACAGCGTTATAAAAACACGTATTGCCCAAGTTGCGCAGGCCGCGGACTGCTGTGGCTGCTGGTGCCTACATATGCCCACCGACCAGATAACATGCCAGATGTGGGCAACTGCAAAAACCAAAAATGTTGTTAGAAGCCAGGAGATGCGCCTACGCACCTCAGCAGAGGCACGGCCATTGGACTCGGGCACAGCACCTGCGCCAGGGTGCACACAGACTCGGATGTATGAGAAAGATTAGCCCCAACGCTGTCTTTAAGCCGGCATTTGGCGGATGTGTACGACAGACCTCCGGGGAGGCGACGACTCGACATAACGCTCGTTGCGCTGTCCACCGGTGGTCGGTCTCGTCGATGATGAAGCCTGAATGGCCATCAGCACTCCTGGATGCGAGTCTTTGACCTAGCTTAGAGGCAAGGGCTTGTACTCGTGGATGGCGGCAGCGGCGCTGGTGGGCCAAGCACCTTCAGACTATGCAGCACGCAAAGGTTTTATCTTGAGCCAGAAAGGTGCCCAAGCAGGCGAGCGCTCAGCGCGCCGCGTAAAACAGTCAGCGTTCAAGGCAAACGCTGACCTACCCGTACCTTGCCAATACAGATTCCACGCTAGCCCAACCCGTGCCCTGCCGCTTTACTCCAGCCAGCCAGCCAGCAAACCAGCCAGCCAGCCAGCCAGCCAGGCCTTCAGGCTCGAACGGAAAGAATCTGTGCGATGGTCCAGCAAAGCCAGCGGTCGCAAGCACAGAGAAAAAAAATTGAAAAAAAAACCCTCAAAAAACATCCAAATTTGATCCTGGTGTAGGTGTGGGAATATACGACTACTGGCCCTTTGTCGAATGTTCGCGTGTGTGGGCGCGAGTCGAAATGTCTGACATTCGGCGGTGTTCTGCGCCCATATGAACGTCGCCGGTTGATCGTCGGTATGGAGGAAAAACAAGTCGATCCTAACGCGTGGGGAGGAGGCGGATGCACTGGCACGAGTGCGCATGCCGTTCGTGGTGTCTCTTGGTTTGCCAACCACAGTTGTTGACCTCGCAATCAGTCTTTGCCTGTTTAAATGATCAATAACACGCTTAGCGCCCGCAGAAATTTATCGATATCTGTTAGCGTCAAATCCGTGCTTCCACGCATTTGAACACTCCCACTGCTTTCGCACACACTCAGCATCGGTCGCTATGGGTCTTCCTATTGGTATTCCATAGCTACGACGACCTCACACATTGACACCTACTTTTGGACCCCCTGGGCTTGATCCTCCTCGTGGCAGTCACATGAGTAAACACCGCGTGTGACGCGGTCCCCACGATGCCTGGGCAGCTGCCCTGGGGCAATAAGCTTGTGGCTACTGTTGTTTCCCTTTGTTGTGACACCTGCGGTCGGGCACGAGTTGCACTTTCCCTATCCTCGGGATTGAGCGACTCTACAGCTATTCTAACGGTGCACCTGGTCTGGTCACTGTGAATGCTTGCCGACCGCAGGTACGTCAAGCCCTCTGCCATTCTGTCTTCCCCTTGCTCTCCTGTGTGCTCTGCTCTCTTGTGACTTTCCCTATCCTCGGGATTGAGCGACTCTACAGCTATTCTAACGGTGCACCTGGTCTGGTCACTGTGAATGCTTGCCGACCGCAGCTGGTTCAATTGACCTCAAGACACCACCAAAGCTTTCGCTCCGCTCCGACGGACGTCTCTCAAACCTCTCTCAAAACGCTTCCTCAAACCTACGCGCTTCCTCGCAACCCAAAGACGGCCTCCAGACGTGCTGGAGCCTGACATGG
>NW_001865039.1:991626-1015849 GCF_000002865.3 Monosiga brevicollis MX1 | reverse complement strand
CCTTTTTGTTCTCAGCGTGCCTTCGCCATTTCTTCCGTTTGTCTTTGAACCATCCTCGCCGGATCGGGGCTCCGGCTGGCGAGGGGGGGTGTTAGCGTCAAATCCGTGCTTCCACGCATTTGAACACTCCCACTGCTTTCGCACACACTCAGCATCGGTCGCTATGGGTCTTCCTATTGGTATTCCATAGCTACGACGACCTCACACATTGACACCTACTTTTGGACCCCCTGGGCTTGATCCTCCTCGTGGCAGTCACATGAGTAAACACCGCGTGTGACGCGGTCCCCACGATGCCTGGGCAGCTGCCCTGGGGCAATAAGCTTGTGGCTACTGTTGTTTCCCTTTGTTGTGACACCTGCGGTCGGGCACGAGTTGCACTTTCCCTATCCTCGGGATTGAGCGACTCTACAGCTATTCTAACGGTGCACCTGGTCTGGTCACTGTGAATGCTTGCCGACCGCAGGTACGTCAAGCCCTCTGCCATTCTGTCTTCCCCTTGCTCTCCTGTGTGCTCTGCTCTCTTGTGACTTTCCCTATCCTCGGGATTGAGCGACTCTACAGCTATTCTAACGGTGCACCTGGTCTGGTCACTGTGAATGCTTGCCGACCGCAGCTGGTTCAATTGACCTCAAGACACCACCAAAGCTTTCGCTCCGCTCCGACGGACGTCTCTCAAACCTCTCTCAAAACGCTTCCTCAAACCTACGCGCTTCCTCGCAACCCAAAGACGGCCTCCAGACGTGCTGGAGCCTGACAATATCATTGTACTTTTCACCGGTTATAATGTTCTCTTAAATTGGGTTACTTTTGCAGGCACCGTCACCGTCAAGGACTGATGCAAAACCCGAAACGCCGGTACACACATGATTTCATGATACGAGGTCTACAACATGCTCACACAAAGACACACACACATCGTACGACGGCAAGACTTTGTGACTACATTTCATGACAAAAAAATTAGAGGTTTATTACCCTAAAATTCGGGATAAATTCACGCGTGCTCATAATACACAATAAACACACACACACACACACACGCATACACCAATTCAGACTCGCTCAGAAAACATGAATCTCAAAACGGCGCGTCAGGATGAGGTCGTCGTCCCTAGGAAAAGCAGGCAAAGCAAAGGGTGAGCGGTCATGGGCACAGCGCGCGATTCACCCACGTCATAACACAGCAGTCCCGTACAAGGTTAGCAGGGCCACGGCCTGGAAGAAAAGCCCGTAGGCCGACAGCAAATGCCAAACATCGTGGTTGTCAAACACGTCCAGCAAAATACAGGGCTGCCAGAGTTGGAATATACGGCCAAAAGGAAGCATGACAGGGTGACAAGCATGAGATACACGCCCGCCCAAAAGAAGCTACATGGGACAATGATGCAGGCGTTTGCATGCAGCCGATCCGATTCTTCCAGGCCTCGCACCTCGTTCAAAGTTCGACTGCCCGCAGCGTCATAGTAGAAGGAGCTGGACTGCTGCCATATAAAAAAGTAGAGCGCAAACACCCAAACCAAAAGACTGCCACCCAGGGCACTTGCTGGGAGCCAGGTCAACCGCTCGCCGTGTCGTAGTTTGTTGACGATGTAGTAACTGACGTAAGCTCCCAAGTTGAGAATGGCCAGGACCAAGAACACTGTGGGTCGATCAGAAATGTTGAGCGCCACGCTGGCAAACAAGACCGCCCAGGTAAGGCAAAGAACAATGGTGATGATAACGGCCTGGCGACGACGGCGGGGCCACAGGGAATGCATGCGAAAGCCACAAGAAAGGCAATAGCGACAGGGCCGCACAACACCCCGGATCCCATCATGCGGCTGATGCTGTGCGCGCGAGAACGGAACATCCGAGTCGATGGACCAAGCATCGCCATCATCCATGACCTCATCCCCCACACTGCTGCAAGGTAACACGGGCTTCTCGCACTGGCAAGAGCACGTCCAAACGCCGAGGTAGTAAATCTGGATCACCAGGTAGTAGGAGAGTGGGACCGCAAGCAGGATAATCACAACATAGAACCACAGCGATGGAATGTAGACGCCTACACAGCGAGCACACACGACAGATCGTTTCCGTCAGGCCGTCGACTGGGGTGACTCTATCATAAGTTGATATCATGTCGTTTTCCAGCAAGGGGCATCAGCAACCACGCTCTTACCCAAGACAACCACAAAGACGTAGAGGGCCATGGCCAAAAAAAACGCATAGGGCCGACAAACCACGTCGCTGTGGCGACGCTGAAACAACGCCAAACCCGTCATGGCACAAATGACGTACACTGCGGACACGACGCACGAGAGAAGCGAGCAGGCCATATCAGATGCAGTCATCAAACGCTTCAAGGCAAAGCAGAGGTGACAGTGCATCAGTCTTGTTTTTTTGAGAGGAGCCAAACTACTACGCACTCATTGCAGTGTCAAACTGGAACACTTGTTCGCCTGGACACGTGTGGTAACAGGCACTGAAAATGCCTTCGGCAACGATGGCTAGGCCTACAGAGAAGAAGAGGCCCCAATGACGCGGCACGCCAAAGGCGTGGTCGGGCTTTTTGGGGCTTTCCTGCTGCTCTCGTGCGAGCTGGTAGTGGAAGCTCCGGCGCCGCACAATTAACAGAAACAGACAACCTAGGGTCACATAACTAGGTGGAGCGGCCATTGTGCGCAAGTAAAGAGTGAGGTGCAGCCAGTTGCGGGCCGTGTGCCTTGATATGCATGGTTGCGAGCACGAACCCGGCGTTGCTAATGATGTTGTTGAATGCAAAAAAATTCCACACACGATGCACGCAGCGAAAATTGAAAAAGCATCGGTTCTGGTCTCCCTACCAGTGGCAAAAGAAAAACACTTAGCTGGGCAGGGACCAAGATCGAGCAACGGGTATCTCCGATCTGGTTTCTACCAGGATGACGGACTTCATTAAAGGCCGACAACTGCTCAAAGGCAAACTGAATGGCGGGCAGACCATAGAAGAGTACGACCACCACCATGAATAGGGGGTATTGTGCAAATTTCTTTTCCTGCTCGACTGGCAGCTTGCGCGTCAGAAGGTTCACAAACAAATGCTCGCGATCTCGAAAGAAGCGCCCACGCCAGCCGCGCTGGTTGACCCAGTCCTTTGTAAATTCGGGCCGGTCAAAATATTCCAGCCCCCGCACACCGATGTACGGCACAATGCTGGTAGAGACGTGTCGTCGCTTGGTCGAGCCTTCCACTGCTGTACCGTCCGATGCTGACGCTGCCGCCGTCGAGGCAGACTGCGACTCCTCTAGCTCCTCGGCCGTCGGTGGGCTTGTGATGAGCTCAGGATCCGTTTCTGATTCAATGTCGCGCAGAGCATGAAGCATGGCAGCGGACCCAGTGGCAGCAGCAGGCGCCTCGGAGCCGTCCGTGGCGGTGCCGTAGCCGCGATGAGCATTGCGTGACAGTTGTAGATGCGTGCTGGCATCTCTAGGCTCCACGCGTGTGCGCAGCAAGCCACGGGTTGCCGTGCGAACGGCTTCAAAGCGACCGTTGATATAGCGATACGTGGGCTCGCTGAAGCCCTGGCCCGAGACCGCCTCCCATCCGATCATGCCCATGGTAAAGAGATAGGGTCCCACGAAATACATCATGGAGAGGAAGAGCAGGGCGGGATAGAAGTGGCTCAGCTCATATTGGCGATGCACGCTAATCTCAATGGACTTGGGCGCATTCTCGTTGCAGGCGCCGTCCTCTTCGTTGGGCTCAACGAGTAAAACCAGGAAGATGGAAGGCCCAAAGTCATCGCGTCGAATATAGAAGGTGCCCTTCTCCGTAAACTCTTGATGAAAGCCCACAAATTTAATCTAGGTGAAGGTCAGAACGCACGCACGGGGTGGGTGGTCGATAGCACGTGGTCAGCAGGCCAATAATCACGAGCCAAAAGGGTATATGCATTTCCAGTAGAGCGCACGTTGCTGGGGAGGTCATAAAGGGGGCAGCTTGAGTTTTGAATTGAAGCAACGGCTTTGAGCTCCTTGCCCTTGCCATCGCTGTTGAGCTCGATCTGCACAAAGTCAATGTCATCCGTAAACTGAAACTAAGGAGCGCAGAAGCAAGAAGCATGAGGATCTGGTGCGCTGCACCAGAACGATTCAGAGCACTGAAGGGTTTATCAAACTGCGAGGCACGGCGTCAAAGTTACTTGAAAGTAGGTGGGGGAGTTTGGTGTGACATCGATTGTCAGTGTCTGGCCGACGGTCAGCATGCGTTGTAGCAGCTCGATGGTGAGGTTGAAGCTTTCAGCCAAAAAACTGGTAATGGCGAGACTGAAGGGGGCATAGTCGGGCTGTTTGTCCATGCAGCTTTGAATCGAACAGATTTCACGGCGCACTAGAAAGCAAAGCGCCACACCATGAGAGATTGTTCGCATGATACATGCGGGGAGCCGGAGCCAGCTCAGCGTCGCGGGTTTCCCGGGTGCAGGCCAAGATTCAAGAGTGGGCTCGCAACGACGGCGAAATCGAGCCTGGGCCTTCTGAGGTGAGTGGAGGCAGACCTTGAAAGTAA
Source organism: Monosiga brevicollis MX1 (assembly GCF_000002865.3). Classification (NCBI taxonomy): domain Eukaryota; class Choanoflagellata; order Craspedida; family Salpingoecidae; genus Monosiga; species Monosiga brevicollis. The sequence continues at coordinate 1,011,319 of NW_001865039.1, read as the reverse complement.
GAGCAGGAGCTGGTGGCGGCAAGGGGCACACCCCACGAGTTGAGAGTGCACGGTTGGACCACGGAAAACCCTACTGAACCTACACACGGTGATGGCGCGTCAGGGATGAGTGTGCTTTGTGGGTCGTCTTCACAGAAGGCAGTGCGTGACCCACCCTCGATCTGACGGGTCGTCTGCGCGGCGATCCGCGGTGCGTAGCCCTCGCTGCTATTATACTCGAAGCGATAGTACAAGACGGTGGCGGGATTTGTGGTGTTCGTAAACTCGTAGGTGACATTCGGTCTCAAGCGAATGGCTTCAGTCGTCTGTGCTCGAGCCAGGTCCCCCCACAACAACAGGAAAAGGCCCAGCGCAAGCACAAACCGACCGCAGGTGCGGCGGAGCGTGGTGCTTCTGTGCACCATCATCCTTGGAGCGGTCTTTTTATTCTGCAATGCCCGTTTTCTCCTCTTCTGTTGTAACCCAATCCAAGACGTACAGCAACCGCAACCGCAACCGCAACCGCAACCGCAACCGCAACCGCAACCGCAACCGCAACCGCAACCGCAACCGCAACCGCAACCGCAACCGCAACCGCAACCGCAACCGCACCCCCGATCCCCCCCTCCACGCTCAGTGTGGAGTCGAGTGGAGTTCAGTTGGAGAGCTGTGAATCTCTCATCGATATTGCAGTGTGTGTGTGTGTGTGTGTGTGTGTGTGTGTGCTGACAAACAGTCAATCGTGTTTTGTAACGTCAAACTGACATGTGAACAACATTTTTGACGGTGAAAGGGTAAATTAGGTTGCTGCGATGCCTGCATCAACTGCTGATGCATGGGGTGAGGGTGCGCCTAGTCGGAGCTGGCATGAGTCAGGGCAGTCCAGACATCAAGGACAAAGTCGATGTTCACTGCGCCGAGACCAACGAGGGGAGGAGACACGGCACTCAGCGCGGCTTGCCATGCGCGCAGCTCATCTGCATCAACAGCATTTGCCTCTTGCAAAGCGCGCAGCTACCATTTGGAGACAACACAGGAAGGGTGAGTTTGGTTTGTATCGTAAAGCCTGGGGTGCTGAAATGCCAGTTAGATGGTCGTGCCCACCTCGGAGACCAGAGCTTCCTGCAGCCTGAGCGTGCCGGTAGTGCCAAGATCATAGCCGGTAAACTCGCTGAGCATGGGCAAGCGTCAAGACGCGTGAGTGCGTGGTTACCAATGAGCACCCCTGGTCATGGTTGTCCATCAGCCGAGAAAGCAAAACGAAAGCAAAAGGCAAACACAGCGACCAGAAGAAGACCAAAGCCAAAGAACAAACGAACAAAATCAAACTAGCAAGGGGTGGGGGGGCATGGGTAGCGTCTGCACCTGATTTTCGAGCGGACTCGCTCACAAGCTGGTAGAATCCGCGCCGCTGTGTTGGCCTCGGTCAAGCTGGCTGCAAACTCCCGCACCTAAGGTCAAGATCGTGGCGTGGAAAAGGGTTAACCAATCCGGCATCTGTGGCTCAAAAATGAAGATGAAAGGCATCTGGCACGAGACAGATCAACCTTGTCCAGGTATTGTTGGTACTGTTCTGGGTAATCGCTGGCGTTGATGGCCGTGATGGCGTTGTCAATGGCAATAACATGACCGTTGGAGCGAGCCAACATCGTGTTGCCCGGATTCCCGCTAAGAAGAACAAGCGCAAGGAGATCCGTGACAAAGACGCGCGTGGAGAGCAGAAGCAACAAGTGCGCTGGCTTATACAAGCAAAACAGGATGCACAAAGCGAACAAAGGAAACGACTGGGCAAGGCGATAAAAGGATGCAGGGCTAATACGAGCGGGCCTGCGACACTTGGCAGTTGTAAGGGCTCGAACACGCACCGGTTATCCCATAAAAGGGGAAGACGATCCCCATTGTTAATGAGAATGTCGAGAATCAGCATGCGTGCCAGCTCAGCCACGCGCTGCTCACCGCTAGGGGTCAAGCCAGTCTGTACTCCAACAAACATGGCGAATTGTGAGGCAGCATCTACTTGAGGTGGGGTCGGGAAGGGGTGGGGGAAGGGTTCAGAACAGAGCACGTACTCGCCCGAAAATGGCTGCCATGCCCTCGGCTCCAATTTCGCTAAGATTTTGACCAGCTGCAAAGCCCTTCAGTACTACAAATACCTGTCCAAAAAGCGCCACCAATGTCAGTTCCGTCACAATGACCGGGAGATTTTTGGCTAATCTCCAAACAGCCTTACCTGGGAGCCAATGTTGACGCCGACACGGCCCATGGGGTCAAGGTTACCCAGGTGGTGCAGCATGCTTCGACCCTCACTGGACGTTGAAAACAGCAGGTTGATACATGGCAGACACGAATGCAAACGAAAAATCAGACGGTCGGGCATGCTGTGCAGTATCTGAAATAGTATGGAGACCATTCGACGTACGCCGATTTGATGGCAATCACGCGCCAGGGGGGGCTATAGACGCCAAGGCGCACTGCCAACATGGAGGCGAAGCATTCCGCCGCTAGGTTACGCGAACCTTTAAGAACCATGGAACCTTCTTGTGTCTCGATGAAGAAAACACCCTGCATCTCCACCCAAGAGCAGTGGCACAAGCTTGAGTAGGCAGCCAGATTGTTACAGACGCCAACACCACTCAAGGTCAACAAAGCCCCTGTTCCTCGCGCACGACCAACCTCAGCACCAGCGGCGGAGCGCTCGACACCAATGATACCCTTGGACCAATCAAGATCGCCGAGCGCGCGGCGCATGTAGGCACGGCGCGCATCAAATTTGTACTGTCGATCAAGCGACGTGCTCCACTTGTACTTTTTCTTACCCTCGGATGCACTCTGATCCTGTCCCTCCGAGGTCGAGCTTGCCGTGCTCTGCAGCAGGGTGTGGCATGAGCGAGCCGCCATTGCCATGTTTAAATCGACACCAGACTGAGCCAGTGCCTACCAGCGATGTGGAGGGCGGCTGATACAGGGTGTCCAGTGTTGGATCCGTCTTCTCCATCTGTGCATACAGTGCATCGGCCAGGGTGTGCAGTTCTGTGGGCACTGTTTGTTGGTGTTCAGCCCCGGTGGCATGTGAGAACTATAAGGTTGGCAGGAAGACGCCGAGAGGTGGAGAGAGCGGTTGAGCTCTGTCCCCACCCCCATGTAAGCCAAGTTGATACCCACCGCTAGCATCATCCTCACGGGTTTGAGTATCCACACCCCGCCCCTCCTGCTCGGCATACCAGGCCGCCCCAGCCGCCAGAATCCGCTGCTTTGCCGCTCGCGACATGATCTTGTTTTTTTGCAAACAACAAACAAAAATGCCACAATATCGTCTGACATAATATTCTGACAATCGCCTCTTGTTGTTGTTGTCTTTCGCATAACGCACACACATGTGCAAGTGTGTGTGTGTGTGTGTGTGTGACGGTTTTTTTTTTTTTTTTTTTTGCTGATTTCGTGTGTGTGCGCGGATGTGTGTGGGAGGACACACGGAGACGTTTTGGCAGTGCTGGGCTAGAGTGTAGAGGGCTGGTCCTGGAACACGAACACGGACAATCAGGTGTTGTGCTCTCCGGGCAGAGGCTGCAGCCATTTGCAGTGGGACGCTTGGGGGGAGCTACGTGTTGGTGTTTCTGGAGTGGCTTTTCAAGGCGTACGAGGGCTAAGCTCGTCCTGGTAGAGCCGCTTCTTCTTGTTTGCGTCGGGGCTGTTGGGAGCTTGAGAGAACGCACGGGCTCCCTGCACGCAGCCACTATGGCGGCTGAAGAGCGCATGACACTGGATGTGGACACCATCCTAAGGAGTCCTCAAACACGAGTCACTACGCTTCCCTCAGCGGACAGCAGCCAGGATCAAAGCCGTGAGGGCCCCTTTGAGAGCGTTGTGGACGTTGTTGATCCGCCTACCTCGACCACACAGGACGGTGGTGATGCTAGTCCATCCACCGCACACCACCAGCGCTCACAAAGGCCGCTTTCCTTTGTGGGAAGCATGGATGAGGAGGAGCTGGCAAGCAGCGGCGACTTTGGACCCACAGCAGCAGATACAACGGGGCATGGCCTCAGTCATTCCCTGGCCAACATAACCTGGGACTTTCCCACAGCCAACGGCCCTCCTCATGAGCAGGATGAGCAAGGGACACCAGCCACCCGCCCCGTCAGTGTTGTGGTGCAAGATGCTGAAGTGGCACCTGCTGCGCCTTGGACCGCCATACCAGCTTCCAAACGACAGAATGACTCGTCCAGCAATGGTAATGGCATGGGTGCCATCATCCATTGTGCCGTCATTCATCCCGAGGATGATCACTATCGCCGCGAATTCATGTCTCGCACCAAGCTGAGGCGGTACATTCAGCGCTGCATCGACAACGATGCATCGCTCATGGCAGAGAATCACCGCTCTCAGAAGCGCGTTCGTACCATCAATGCAGCCGCCGCGGCCGCTGCCAATGAGGCCACCATGCCGCTGGGCGCTAGCTTGGCACCTCCGACTGGTGCAGCCAACCCTACCCTCTCCGTAGCGTCCGCTCCTGCAGACCCCACCGCCCCCACGATTTCTAGCCCGCTCTCCCGGGCCGGGGGACGATCAGCCCAGGGGGCTGGAGGCAAGGACACCGATGGCGTGCCACAGCGTATCGAGATTACTTCTCGGGACATGCGCCAGCTAGACACAGCCACAGCCACATCTTCAGAGCCCTTCATTCGGGTCCGGCGCGGCGCTATTTTGGTCAAAATGGGGCCTTATCATGCTATTGTCACGCGACGCGAGCTGCGCATGTTGCTGCGCGATGGCGCCGACGAAGCGCTCGGCCGCGTTCTGAATTGCTTGCCCATTTCTGAGAGTGGCTCGTTGCCCTTTGAGCTGGCCGTGATTGACGTACTGCTAACCAGCTGTATCGAGATGCTCAGTGATCGTGTCCGCAACATTGAAGACAACTCAACATCCACCTTGCGCGCCATTCGCAAGCAAAGCGCTTCTCAAGAGCTGGAAAAACTGCGTGACCACAAGGCCGAGCTTCGTACGCAGATCATGCAAGCCCAGCGCCTACACCGAGCCATTGACGATGTGTTGGATGACGACAATGAACTACTCTTCATGCAGTTGACCCGCATCGTGCAGGAACCGCTCACGTTTACTGATGCTATGCAAGATGAGCAACGCAAGCGTGAGCTCACCGAAATCACAGAGGCGCAGATGGAAGATTACCTCCAACGCCTCTCCGACCTCCTCATGCGACTCGACCTCGTGTCTCAACGCATCGAGTTCTCCGAAACGACCGTCACTTTCAAACTTGATACCATGCGGAATCGTCTTCTCGCCATCGGCATGTTTCTCAATGTGCTCACGGCCATTCTTGCCGGCGGCGCGCTAATTGCTGGCTTTTTCGGTACGCCACGCCACGCTCCATTTACCAGCGTTCATGCACACCCCTTCACATCCATTCACATACATACCCATTTATACAAGCATCAGATCGACCATTCTTTCCGCTTCGACCGACCCCAAAGCTCAACCCTGGCCTGCCCAATTCGACATGCAGGCATGAACCTGAAGAATGGCTACGAAGATTCCAACTCCAAGTTTGATCTGGTGATTGGGGTTGCCTCGGGCGCCATGATTGCTGCCATGATCGCTGCCACATATATTCTTAAAAAGGCTGGCCTTTTCCAAATGTGAACATGTGAGTGTCCTCTTCTTATACCAGCACATGGTCACCTGATGAGGGGAGAGTGGTTAGCATTCTCTTGTTATTGTGTGTCGATTGCAGCTGTGTCTTCTACGAGTTGTGCTTGTGCATGCAAAGAACGACTGGTTGTTGCCCTTCACCACGAAGCTACTCTTGATCTGATGTACCTCAGGAGTTGGCGTTGGACGTCTAAAAGTTGTACATGGCCTCGGGTGGCAGCGGCGCGGCATTGCCAGGGTACATGCGCTCTGGCGTGCCGGCCACAGCCCCCTCCACGTCCCGCTCCAGCACGGCACTGGCGGGTAAGGCGGGGTTGGCAGCTTCTGGCGCAAAGCCCATCCCCATGGGGTCCATGGGTGCAGGGCTCTGAGTCGCACCCATGCCGGACGCAAACTGAAACATGCCGTTGGCCGCGGTCGGCATCATGTTGCTACATGAGCACATGGGGGGCAAAGAGTGAGATGAGTTTAAAAATGAGGAGACCAAAACGATGTTGGAATGCCAGAGGGCATCGCCAAGTAATATGGCGGTAGTATCCACCCGGTCCAAATCATTCTCAAACATTGCACAAATTTATGCCAGCTTGGCAAATCAAAACTTCAAAATTAAAGACGGGGACCCAGTCATTGCCACACCCAAAATACAAAAGCTGCCATTCAACAGCAGCTCTGCCTTGCCGTCCCTCCCTTGGTCACGCAATACGTACGGAGCAACTTCATCGTCCCACTGAAGGTAGGTTTCGATCAGCCGGCTCGCCCGTTCAGCCAGATCGTCGCTCTCGTGTGTCTGCAGGTCCTGTAGCATATCAATGCCTGCAAAATCAAAGTTGAAGCCCAATGAGTATTTGTGTCCGTTCTATACTCGATACAATAATATCTATACTAGAATATCCCGCAGACTGTATTTGGGATTTAGGTATAGCGCTTGACGCACCACCACAGTTTTCGATGAGGTCGTGAAATTCGTTTGGCTCGTGCCGACTGCGATGGCCCAGTTGCAGGAGGTTATCAAGACCATCGAGCGCCGTCTGAGTGCAAGGAAGAAGGAACAAGGTTCATGAATCCGCAGATGCGATGAGTCTGCCACCGTCGGCGTGAGTAGCAAACAGAGGGTTGCCTATGAAAGGCATTCTTTGTCCAAGTGCGTACAGCAATAATCTTTGGGTCCTCCTTGTCAAGCATCGAGCACAGAGCCGGGATGGCTCCCTTGGAGGCCATGTATCTGCGTTTGTACCGAATGCATGGACGGAGGGTTAATGTTGGGAGTGATGGTCTGCTGGTACACCGGAATCACTTCCAGCCCGCGTTCGTGAAGTGAGACAAAAAAAAAAAAAAAAGAAAAGAAAAGCCTACCGCAGGTGCTCTGGAGTGCCCGATTGTGTTGCGTTGGCAATGGCAAAGGTGGCCTCCTTTTGTGTCTTGAACATGCCTTCGTGCACGAGCTTGAAGATTTGAGGAAAAATATTGGCGGCCACCACTTCCTACGTGAGCGAATTGGACAGGGGGTTAGAGCATGCATGGTGTGCGTTGGGGCAAAGGCAAGGAAGTCACAAACTTTGACTTGGAAAGTAGTGCCACAGCAAATGTTCGAGACAACCCAGCAAGCTTCCTTTCGAATGTTCTCCTGTCGCACGAGCAGAATCAAGATCATCAGGGTATATTGCTGCTGGTTACGCCTTTGGACAGCCTGGCATGAAAAGCGCATTGCCCTCGTCTTGACGAGTACGTCGCGATGGCGGTCTGCCTTACTCGTGAGCAGCTTAATAGGGTTCGAAGCGCGGGCAAAATGTGATTATTCAGCACAATCTGCCGAAATCAAAGCGGAGGGAGATGAGTCGGGCGTGCCAACATTGGTGGCACATCATGCTCGCTCGGGATGGGTGGCGGCACCTGTGTCTGTCGGTCGTTGCCCGAGGCGATGTTGCCAAGCGCACGCAGTGCAGGGGAGACCACGGCAAAGGACGGATGGCTGAAGCGCGGGCAGCACATTGAACGGAGTGAGTTTCGGGAGGGGGCGGGGTTGTGTGGTTATGCTGAGGCAGGAAAAGTGCATTCTTGTGCGTTCGAAGGTGGATGGCCCAGAGCGGGTCCGTTGGGCACATTTGCTTCTACCTGAGCAACGACACAAGAGGCCCAACAACACCGGCCAGGATGACGGCTTCGGCTCGCTCGTCGGTGCCGTCAGCCAAGTAGCTCAAGCTCCAGCATGCATCTAGAGCCATTGGCCACTAGTGAGTTGGGGGTGCGGTGCAGGACGGGGACGCAACACGCGTGAACAGACAGGGCGGTGCGGTTGCACCTTTGAGAATCTCGGGGTCATTGCTGTACACCAGGCGGTGCAAGACACTGAGGGCAGGCTTCATGATTTCAAGGTTAACCAAGGGTCGGCGGCCACGACACAGGTTGGCCAGGGTCCACACGGCGGTTTTGATCAACGAGTCGACTTCGCCCGTCACAATGAGCCTGATCAAAGAGGAAAAACAGGAGAGGGCCACTTGAGACTTGTACATCATGGCATGCGAATAGCTGCGCCGCGGCGAAACTGTTGCACGGGCTGACCTCAGCACTTGATCGAGGGCGCCCATGCTCAGGACGCGGTCACGCATTTGTTCATTGTCACCGGCAATGTTACTCAGCGCCCATACCGCCTATGGGTTTCGTGCATGCCCTCGTTTAATGTCCTGGTTTCATGTATGACCCTGTGTGGAGGTTGATGCACGGCAAACAACGGCGCCGACGGACCTGTTCTTGAAGCTCAACTGCACTGTTGCTGAGGCACTGTATCAGGGGTGAGATGGCATCGCATGACACCACAAAGGCAGTGATTTGTGGATCATCCGAGGTTAAGTTGGTCAAACACCAGGCAGCCTCAAACTGTGCCGTGCATGGAGAGGGTGAGGAAGCAAGGGGTGAGCCGGGGTTGCACAGATTTGGGCAGCCACGAGTTGAGCTTGTTGCGCACGGGCAGCGTACTGGGATTTGTGGTTGGTCCTGAGCATAGAGCAGACGAACAAGTACGGGTACAACACCAGCCTCGCAGGCTTGCTGAAGTGGTGGGTCGTTGACTGCGTACAAACCCCAAGGGTGATAGCTTGGTGAAAGGCAGAGACGAGAGAAGAGGCTGGCTGGATTGGGCTACGTCAGAGACAGTGGAGTCGGCAGGTACCTCGTGCCACCAGCTGACGAAGCTCCGTCACGCCTTGGAGCACTGTCTCAGATTGACTGCTTTCCATGGCGGCAATATACTGAAGAAATAGGGTTTGCAAGTCCTAGAACGAGGTCGAAAAAAAAAAAAGCAAGTACGTACAAGTGGTCAGTAACGGGAGCACAGAAGCCTCGCACGGCGTCACGAAAAGGACGGGCGTACCGAATCAGAGGCGCCATTGTGTGCGTCCGGCACGCTTTCGTCAACATTGCGGCGTCGCTTCATCTATCACCGAGAGTCGCAGGCAGGGGCACGCGAACGCGAATGCCGATGCGAGCAAAAGTGAGGAGGCCGCAAAGGGACATGGGGTTGCAGAGGGACGGGCGGTCGGCACGGTACCTGCTGCTCGCGTTGTGCTTTGCGCAGAATCACATTGGTCTCTTGGCGCTTCTTGCGGAAAGCGTCGGCCGTCCGCGCATTGTACTTGAAGCTGTCCAGACGATCACTCATGTTGGCGGTCACGCGAGAGCACTTCCTCTGGCCAGTGCACTGGGCAAGAGCGCAGCAACGTTTATTCCGTCAAGACGCTCTGCCAAAGACGTCACGAGAAATGAAAAAAAAAACGAAAAATTTGAGGAGAGAGAGAAGAGACAGAGAGAGAGAGAGAGAGAGAGAGAGAGAGAGAGAGAGAGAGAGAGAGAGAGAGAGAGAGAGAGAGAGAGAGAGAGAGAGAGAAGAGAGAAGAGAAGAGAGAGAGAGAAGAGAGAGAAGAGAGAGAAGAGAGAAGAGAAGAGAGAGAAGAATAGAGAGAGAGATGGATGTAGAGAGAAGAGAGGAGAGGAGAGAGAGAGAACAAAATAAGCAAACGACAGAGAGAGAGAGAGAGAGAGAGCGATGAGAGCGAGAGAGAGAGAGAGAGCGAAATTCGAAAAAATTTCGACGAACGCACACACACTTTGGTCAATCGATCTGCGACGACGAGTCAAAGGCGACAGGCGGTGCAGCAGATTTGCTACAGATAGATTCAAAGGGCGTGGGCTTGTGTGGTGACTGGTCATCATGGATGAGGGTGGTAGTAAGAAGCGTGTGGCCTTTGCGGCGGCCAACGAGGTGCGCGAGTTTGAACCCACAGAGAAGCGGTCCAAGCCAGCTCAAGAGCCGAGTGAAGAGGAGTTTGCGGCCCTTTCCAGTGGTACGTGTTCATGTCTTCTGGCACAGCATGGCTTGCCCTTTCCGCACCGAGCCAGCCGAACAGGCCAAACAGGGGGCGCACAGTTCACGGCTGTTGGAATTTGGATGCAGCTGAGCGGCGAGCACGCATGCGCGACGCCGCTCGTGAAGAGTCGCACACCCTGGATAGCGATGACGAGGAGGCCAACGAAGCAGAAGAAGCAGACAAAACAGCTGATCCAGCCGAGGTCCAGCGCAAGTATGAGTTTACCGAAGCCGACATGCATGAGAAGCTGGATTCTGAGGTTGGTCACCTCGTTGGAGCATCATGAGGGAGTTTCGAAGCAGTATTGTCGCACTTTCATCGCCCGCCCTGCACGCTGACACCGACCTTGCCTTGCTTCTACTTGATTCACCCTTGGGCATATATGCACTCGGCCTGTGTGTGTGTGTGTGTGTGTGTACATGGGTGTCCTCCCCCTCGCGTTTTGTTGCTTTTTTTGGTGGCCGTTAGTTTCAGGACGGTGGATACGAAATGACTGGCTTCAACCTCAAGGATGAGATGGAGGAGGGCTACTTTGATGAAAGTGGCAATTTCATTTTCAAGAAGGATGATGATCATGCTGGTGACAAGTGGCTTGAGAACACGGGTGTTCATGATGGCAAGGTCAGGCCTTCCATCAATCCCACCAAGCTTTTCATGGTGCCCTCAGGTGGCCTTGTCGCGTTCACATGCTTATACAAAACTATCCTGCTCATTCTTCATTGTTGTTCCGGGCAACAGCGCAAGATTCAGATGCAGGGCAAACATGTTGAGCGTGATCACAGCGATATCCCCGAGGACAAATTTGACGCCATGGAGGCACTTCTCAAGATGCTCAAGCCACACGAAACAGTGACGCAGGTCCAGAACCCTTTTCTTCTCTCCGCAACTTTGACCCTCCCCTTCTACTAGAATGTTTTCCATGCACGGCGAGGGACGCTCAAAGACCTTGTTCATGTTCAGCTTATTGAAGCGCTAATTGCTAATTGCATGGGCATAGGCACTGACTCGGTACGGTGGCGGCAAGGGACGCAAAGCTGGCGCGGCACGACAGAAGCAAGCGAGTGCCGCATCTCGCGATGCACCGCGTGACGACCAGGTCTGTGTTTGCGTTCAGCAACCAAGGCAAAATGGCGCAGCGACTCACCTCTGCCTCTTTGTTCACTTGTTGACAACTCGTACTCATTCGTCTTTTGCTGCTGGGGATTTTTATTTCGATTTTTTTCAGGCAGTGGAGCGAGCCACCTCATTGTGCAGCGTCCTTTTGGCGCAAGGTGTCTATGAGATTTACGATGTATGTCAGGGGCTTTTTCATGCATTCGATTCATTCTTTTCAAGCATCTGGCTAATGGTTTGCGTCGTACATGAACGGCAACGGACAGTACTCGTACGAAAAGCTACAGATTGAGCTGAAAAAGCGCAACGTTGTCACGTTTGAGTTCAAATGGAGCGATCAAGAAGATGCCGAGACGTATGGGCCGTACACTGCCGAACAGATGCACGCATGGCAAGAGCAAAACTACTTCAAGACGGGTGTTTGGGTCCGGCAGCTAACCCCGGTATGTTTTTGCGTTTTACTCACTGGCCTTGCACACAAATGTGTGTGTGTGTGTGTGTGTGTGTGTGTGTGTGTGTGTGTGTGTGCGCGCGCACGCTGTTCGTCGGGTACACCACCCTCTTGTTCATTGACATCGTTTTGGGATGGCGGTTTAGGTGTCACGTGATACTTTCAACCACTCAAGTCGCGTGGACTTTGAGTTATTCATGGATGATTGACCACGACCGCGTGGGATTGAAGGCTGCCAAGGGTTGCTGTTCATCACGCGTTTAAAGATGGCGAGCACCGGTGCCACTGAGGTCAAATGAAGCAGTGTACTTTTGTCATTTTGTCATTCCGTGCCAAGCACGGCCGGTTGAGAGACAATTGAGAGATCCATGCTGGGTGGCATGCGAGCCGATTCAAAATCATCATAAAAATTTGGAAAAAAACAAAGCAAAAAAGTTCATCAAAGGCAGCTGCAGAGCTGCCTGGGAAGCAGTGCAGGTTGACTGTTGGGACACGGTCCAAGCGACCATAACGTGGCCATTGTCAGCGAGAAGGCGCGAAGAAAAAAAGTGACGCCAAGTGAGTTGGAATTTCTTTAAGCCACGGTCGCATCCAAGCCATCAGCCGTGATGCGCAGGGCCGAGAGTTTGGAAAAAATGTCCTCGATTTCCCGATTGTAGTCCTCATCGCTCATCTATAAGGGACAAAGCCGCCGAGCGTCAGACTCAGAGAAGGCAGACATCAAGGCAAAAGACGCCAAGCTTCAAGCAGGACAACAGGCAAATCGGCCAGCTTACCTTGACCTCATGCTCGTGGCAAATGGCTGAGAGGTTATCCACCACGGCCTCGAGATATCGAATGTGAGCCGCAACCATGGTCATGCACGAAGGATCAAGGAAGTCAAAGCGTGCAGCGTGAATCAATGGCAGCTCCTGCGCAGCGGATGAGTGGGTGAGTGTCTTATCGAGGGAGCGCGGCCCAGGCGAGGGATGCAACGGGGCCACACCTCTGGCACGAGCTCGTTGACATTGTTGAATGCATTCAGAGCTGCATCGCATTGGCTCGCAGCCTGTCAAGGGTGGAGCAAGACAGTTTGAGACAGAGAGGCGAGGAGGCGACAGGGCCGAGGAGAGGCGCGATGGTCCACGTCACGCCGGGCAAGTAAACATACCTTGTCTCGTTTTGCTTGATCGGCTTGACTGGAGTGTAAGGTTCGGTCATATCGCTCCTTGGCCTAAATAAAAAGGTGTGGAGGCCCAAAGAGGCCAACGATGACGAGAGGCCGTGGTACAGCGGTCAAGCGAGCAGTCAAGGCACCACATGCCTGCGTTTACCTTGACATAATCGAGGGCACAGCGCTCGTGCTGCTTGACCTTCTCATTGATGGCGGGGAACATTTTCATGAAGCGCTTGAGTGGGTCGTTGACGGCACCGTGGTAGTTGTCGTGCTGTGTGATGACAGAAGATGTGATCAGCCAAGCGTCAAGAGGGGGCAAACTACGAAAGCGCATCGAGCGTGGGGGCTGGTGCGTGCACGGCAGCGGCACGGCATCGTACCAGGTCTTTGCCACGCTCTGCGAGAAAGTCGGTCACCTTACGAAACTGGTCGATGCGTTCGTCAAAGTTAAGTCGCTCCGGAGTCGAGTCATCTTGGCGGGTGGTGAAGATGGGCATGGAAAGCAGCTCCTCGCGTAGTCGGACGCGCTCGCGGCCCAATTCTGTGATGGTGTCTTCGTACTTTTTGGATAGCTTGACCATGGCCGCACAATGCTCCTCAAAGGCGCGTTGATTGTAAATCACGTCGGCTAGCTCTGCCGGAATAAGCGACTCGGGGATGCCATTTCCCCGTTGGCTACGAGTGCGATCCTTGCGGAACATGGTTCCGCCGGGCTCTACTCTAGGGGGCCGCCCCCAACTCGAACCAGAGAATCAGGCAGCGAGCGCCTCGCTACAGCCACGCCGAGTTTACTCACCGCGACCCTTGTGGCTCACAATCCTCCACCACAATGCAACCCGTCACCCCAAACCGCTCTCATTCCACCCCAGCGTCACAACAACGAGCACGACGCCGACGGCGACCACCAGTAGAGGAGCCACACAGCACAGCAAAATGCATCCAACTTGGCAAGAACAACCAAACCCGCTCAAAGTTGTCGCTTCACCAGTCTCTCTCTCTCTCTCTCTCTCTCTCTACATGTGGTAGTTGTGCTTTTCCTTCGTGTCTTTCTTTCCGACCAATTCTTTCTCTCTCTCTCTAAACCAAAAACCAATTCATTTTTCTCTCTCTCTCTCCTCTCTCCTCTCTCTTCTTCAATCTTTCTTTAGAGGAAGCGCGGCGGGTTACGGCAGACCGACGCCTTGCACGGGCAGTGTAGATCGGCGAGGGATTCGTGCGTGTGGAGACGGCGGCGGGTGTGGATCAGCTTGGACGGGTGAAGCAAGTGTCGTTGTTTGTACAGCTTGGTTTGGGCGTCGGTGGTTGACGGGTTATTTTGCACCAGAGCGCGCATTGCGCGGTTGTTGGCCGTCATGGCTGGTCGACGCCGCTCATGGCGGTCACCCCAGGAGGCCCCTTCCAGTTCCAGCACCGAGGAGGATGAGAACAATTCGATCGACCACGGCTCGGTTTTGCAATCGCTGCAAGATGGATTTGAGACGCGCATAGATCGCTTCGCCAATGCAGCGAGTACACCCACACCTCCCAGCTCACCCGACCCAGCACGCAGCGCCGAGACTGTACGAGTTTGCTCCTCCTCCTCTTCCTGCTGCATGTCGCTTGCTCTTGTACTACCTTGGTGGGCCCTTGAGGCGCGCATGTCCTCTCAGCCTGGCACTTATTCGACACACTGTATGCACATGACTCAACATCGGCTTGCCTCTCGTGGACTAGGTGGTGCCACCCTCAACGCGGCTGGCAGACGGGGTCGAATCCGATGTGGCTCTTACTCCCTTTGCACGCACCGCAAGCCCACCGCCATCGACTCGCAAGCGGCTCCTTCATAGCGGAAGCAACTCCTTTAGCGCCGAAAGCGATCGTCCTTTCGCCCCTGATCAAGCATCTACGGCAGCTACTCCTCCGCCGCTGCCGCTGGCAACACCGGATCTGTCCAGCGCGGCCGCTCAGACCGCACATCCCAATCCCGGTGAACCTTTGTTTGGTGCCGATGGTGTTGCAACACCATCGGCATCTGCACTGTCGGGGACACCCGCTGCGTCACGGGAATTGAGTGTCAGCCCCACATCCCCGCCGCTGCGCAGCCGCATGAGCTTGAACAAAACCCCCCTGACGAGCGATGCCGAGTACGACGACGATTTTGCAACCTTCAAGTATGTACCTGCTCCGCACCCTGTCGCCACGTCTTTGTCATGAAGCCCGTTCTCGTCCTGGGACAAGGTTGAGGTTGATGTTGATGTCAAAGCTTTTTTTTTTTTGGAAGGCCGTTTCTCATGGTCTCGTTTCTCATTTTGGCCCTGCGAGCTAGAGTGCGCAGCGTTGAGCGTGCCGAGCCCAAGCCCCGAGCTTCAGGCGAACTCTCACTCGTGGTCAACGGCCGCCGCTTCATTGTGGCTTCAACGTATGTCATTTGCTACCTTTGGCTCTGCTTCCGACTCGTGCACACGCTCATTGCCGGTACGCCGATGCGACGGGTGACATTTGCGTAGCTTGTTTGATCGCTACCCAGACACCATGCTGGGACGCATGTTTGCCACGAGCTGCGCTCGAAATGAGACGGTTCAGCCCAATGAAGATGGTGATTATGTGATTGATCACAACGTCTCGTCCGAGGCCTTTGCTGCCATCCTGGACTTTTATCGTCACGGCCGCATCCAATGCCCGCCCACCGTGTCTGTCTCCGAACTGCACGCAGCATGCGACTTTTTTTGCATCCCTTTCAGCGAAGCCAGCGTTCATTGCGAGGACGTGGCCAAGTTTTTGCACGAGCTTTCCAATGAAGGAGCCCGCAAACAGTTTGAGATGTTTCTTCGGCTGGCCTTGATGCCAGCCATGGCACGCTGCGCCGACTTGGGCGAGCGCCAATGTCATGTCGTCATCCTCGCAGATTCAGACACGGTCGAGTGGGATGATGACCTACCCCCACAGCTCGGCGAGCAGTATGCCAAAGGTTCGACGTCAGCCACCGCTCTGAGCAGTTTCCCAACCCATTGCCTTTTTTGCATGTGCGCATCCTCAGTCATTGCGGCGCCCGTCTCCTCTTTTAGTGGTTCACAACAGCAGCCTGCTCCGCTTCCTGTATCATTATGAGAATCGCACCATTGCCAAGCGCATCCTCAAGGAAAAGGGCTTGAAGAAGATTAAATTGGGCATTGAAGGATTTCCCACCTTTGCCAAGCGCATTCGTCGCAATGCAGCTGGGGCCAAAGTTGAAGGTAGGAGTCCTTGCTTGGGGCAGGGGCAGGGGCAGGGGCAGGGACAAGCGCAAGCGCGGTATGTCCGTGTTGGAGAGTAGATCGCGCGGACAAGTCATCTGCTTGATGTGTGGCTTGCTCTTTTTGCAGTGGAGTATCATTATGATTTACGGCCCTACGTCAAAGCTTCGTGGGAGAAGGAGGAGCAGAAATCGCGCCATGTCGACTTTCAATATGTGCGCACGTCTACAACCACCAATGTCTTGTCAACCGTCATGACATCCTAAATCTTTGTGTCTATGCAAGTGGACAAGTACCCGCCGCGATGCAATTCTTTGTACTTGGGGCTTGCTTGGATGCGCCCCCCGCTTTCTGCCAGAGTCTTTTGTCGCGCTGAGCGCGCTCAAGTGTTGTTGTTGGTGATGTTGATGCAGTTGATGCGGTTGATGCAGTGTTGATGAAGATTGTTTCATGAAATTCAACCGCACACATCACCAGACCATTGGTTTGCAAAAACAGGCAGCGTGATTAAGCTTCCTTCGCTTCCATCTATTGGGCATACGTTGGTCCGAGCAGCCAGTGTGAGTTTGAGTGGGCGCTGGTCATGGGGTGTTGGCTGGGTGCTAAGTAAATACGGCATGTTAAGCAGCGTACACACACTAACCTCTGCCATCATGCGCTTGTGTACAGCCAAGGCTGCGAGCCGTTTGTTGCGCCATGCCGTGCGCTTACCGCTCTGGCAGGACAGGACAAAGCGGGCAGTGCACGAACCCAAAGCCAGCGGGTTAGTTTGCCTGAAGGAAACACGGGAGGGGATGGTCGATTGAAACGTCAATTGAAACACAGTCAACACCCACCGCCAGATCATCGCCAGGCACCTCAGCCCGCATTGCCTCATGGATGGCTTGCGCCGTGGCCGAGCCTTTCATGGGCCGCGGGGCGCCCATCTCTTCGCAAGTTGCTGTGATGGCTGCAAATATGAAAAAGCACAAACAGCGCGCGATTGCGTGTGGGACTGGTGAGCTGTGTAGCAAGTGCAACAATGGCAATGTTTCGGCCTCGGATTCATACATACCATCTCCATAGCGGTTGCAATAGTCGAGGACACCTTCAGGGGCGTTGAGGTCAATGGTCTGGAATGGACCCATGAAAGACCAACGCAATCCAAGACCCTGTGACACGGCAGTGTCCACATCCTCGGGACTTGCGACGCCATCCTGGTGCGCGGCAAAAAATTTCAGTAAAGGCTTGCATCAGAATGGCGTGCACAGGAGCTGTGCTATGTATGGACAAGAACACGGACCTCAACGAGACGCCAAGCTTCCATCAAGAGGGCATATTGAAGACGGTTGATGATGAAGCCGTTGACCTCTTTTTTGAGCAAAACTGGGGCCTATGCGACAGCATGGTGGGATCGTGTCGACCGCCACACGTGTTGGTGATGAAGCGAGACTTCATTGGTGCGCAGTGCGCGCTGCATAGTCACGCAAAAGTAGCTGCAAAGCTGGGCCTGGGACTGTCATTCTTGACTGTACCTGGCCGAGGTCCAGCAAAATCTTGCGGGTGCCCTCAATCACGTCTTGGCGGGTCCAAGGCGCTTGAACAACCTAGTCAGTGACATCAAGGGTCACGACACACTCGCTCAATCTGCGTGCCACCCTTTCATACGCACCTCAACGACGGGAATGTAGTGTGGGGGATTAACGGGGTGGGCCACAATTACTTGCTCGCGGCGAGATAGACTAAGTGAGCCATGGGACCGATGAGACAGGTGTGACATGGAATGGGCAAGTCTTGGTGTTGCAAGTCAGCGTAGCGTACCTCTCGGAGATTTGGGAGGGGGGGAGGCAGGAGGTGGAGGAGGCCAGGATGGTGCTGTCACTGACGACCTCGCACAGCTGAGGGATACGGCAACATCAGAGGGTTGGCCTGGATGAGGGGAGTGTGGGACGCCAGCTACACTCAATTCTCGCCCTGTTGCGTCTCTCAGTCGCATTTGGGATTCACCGTGAAGCTTACCTGGCCAAACACCTTTTGCTTCAGTGGGAGAGATTCGGGGACGCACTCCTGAATGTAGATGGCGTCGCTGCAGGCAGTGGCCAGGTCAGTGGCCACGCTAATACGGGCATACACGACGGCAGGCTCCTGATCGTTGAGCAAGCCTTCAGTGGCGAGCTTTTGCAGCATGGTCTGCACGGCCGTCTGGGCCTGAGCCAGCTGATCCGGGTTGATGTCAAAGATGCAGACGTTGTAGTTGGCTCGTGCGAAGAGCTGTCAACACCCGGGATGCAAGCAAGCAGTTAGGAAGCTGACAACTTTCAAAGATGGGTCACAGGCCGGTGCAACAAAGATCGGTGGCACCCCCGAGAAGCCGGTCAACACACCGAGGCCCAGCAGCGGCCAACAATGCCGGAGCCCACGATGGTAACTTTGCCCTTGATCTCGGCCATCACGATGGTGACGATGGTGATGGCAGTAAGCGATTGGGTGCTGCACGGCCTTCACACCGGTGCCTACAGGTCGTTGTCATGAAAAATCCATCGGCAGGTGACCTCTCTGGCGTGCCGATCAATCAACCCTAGTAGCTGCCGTGTACCAACCCCCTGCCTTGCACGATGCCCCCCACAGCCACTGACCGACCTCTCAAAGCCGAAGGAAGGAGGATGAATGAAACAACAATAACAACAACCAACAACAACAACTAACAACAACAACAAACAACAAACAGTAATTGACGCATTACGAAACGCGGTTGAAGAGAGACAGACAGGGAGAGAGAGAGAGAGAGAGAGAGAGAGAGTGTGTGTGTGTGTAGGAAGCGCTTTGATCGTTACTGCATCGTTGCTGGTTCGATTAAGATGGTGGTGGTGTGGCTTTGGTCGAGGCAGCGGGCAGCACTCATGAGGCGATCAAAAGGAGGGCTAAGATATTATTTTTTAGCTTGATTCGAGTGGGTGGTTCCCACAGGCCTCACGCCCATCTTTGTAGGCTTGCTCGAGACGGTACATGTCTTGGCTAAAAATGTAGTGTGTTGAGATCCAGCGCGTGGAGCAGCATTGCTACGCAAACGGATGCCAGTGTCAGAGGAGATTGCTGTCCGGCAGACTAAAAGAAGAATGCTGGCCGCGGTGCGGCGGCACAGAGCACTGACCAGTCCATCCTTGGGCGGGAAGTAGACGTAGCGCCAATACCAAAACTTGGGTTTGGTGGCAAATTTGTAACGGTAACCTGCAAAGGCGGTGCAAGCAAGCGAGCGAGCATGACAGTTCAGTGCCGAAAAGGCGACAACAAGGGCCGCGATGACGACACGGAATGGTGATGGAAACAGGCATTGACGTACGCATATTGTCAATGTTCATGGGTAAGAAGCGCTCGTGGCCTTCGGCGTCCCGCGAGTCCTCGCAGGTTACGCCGACCTTGAGCATGCTGCGCGCCATTTCGACATCTTCTGCCAACCCGTTGTTTGTGAGTGCCTTTGCAGCGTTGTCGCCCAGCAGCTTCAGCGCAGCTCGACTCAGTACATAGCCAGCTCCGCCCGAGTAGTACGACAGCTCAGCCTGAGGACCCTGGCCCCGGTGAAGCAGAAACCGGTGGCCTATGCACATACCCAGTTGCCATGGTCACTGGGATTTGGCGCAGCAGAACAGGAAGAGAAAGCGGGGGGGGGGGGGGGGGGGGGCCCTAAAAAAGGGGAAACAATGTTTTTAAACTCAAACCCCCCAAAAAAGGGGGGTTTTTTGGGATCCTATTGGGCAAAAAACTGGCCCAGGTTTTC
>NW_001865039.1:934294-991576 GCF_000002865.3 Monosiga brevicollis MX1 | reverse complement strand
GGGGGGGGGGGGGGGCATGACAAAGGTGAAGCAATGCTTTCAAACTCAAACGCACCAAAGAAGTGAGGTTTATTGGGATCGTATTGGGCGAGAAACTGGCGCAGGTTGTCGACCACGACAAAGGTATCGTCATCGGCCTTCATGAACCAGTCGTGATCGTCGAGGTGATGTTGATACGTGTGAAGCCAAGCCAACCTACGTGTCATGTGGCCGGATCGACCAATGAGAGCTCTCAATCATATCATGCCTAGGGCATTGCTTTCAGCTGCGTTGGGCTTGGTGGGTTTGCTATTCTGTGACTGAAAGTGCGCCATGCTTGCTCAAACATTGGAAACTGATTACCAACTTGATTTTGGGCCAGAGGGTTTTACGGCTCTCATTGCGAAGACGCAGTAGAACCGTGTTCAGGCCCGGGTATGGCTCTGAAGTCATAAAGTCGAGCCGGTCCATGCGTAGACCCCAGCTGTGGCCAAAAGCGGGGGTGGCTGATGAGGTGGCGCGGTGCTTTGCTGACGCACTGCATTGGTGGAGAGACATACAGACTCTACTACTACCTGTTGTTGACAGCGATGGCCTTGGGGTCGTGGCGTTTAGGAGTAGTGAGAACAAAACAATAGATGCTTGGGTCCTTTTTGGCAGTCTGTGGGATGAACGGGCGGACGTGGGGAGGCCAAGTTGTGAGCAACAGATGCTGTGATCCTTACTGGCCAAGCTATCACACGTGCTGAGGACCAGAGGCAAACCTCATCGGGCGGGGTGCCATAGGGCGGCTCGTCCTTCATTGTGTTGAGGAGATAATCGGGGATGTCTTTAGGCTGGGTGGCAGGTGGATGTCGAATCGCTGCATCGTGCACGGCTTGTCCATCTGATGATGAGGGGAATCAGAGCGGCGATCAGACACATATGTGGTTAGGTAGCTCAAAGAGCGAGCCAGACCACCACCATCACGCAGATGCCGGCTTGAAACTGGTTGAGGGACGAACTGGCATGTTCCACAGGAGCTTCAAGCATATCGTGGAGATTGAGCTGGTCCAGCGCCTGCAGAGATGGTCGAGCGACCGAAAAAAAAAAAAAGCCAGGCAGTCCCGGTGATGAGGCAGAGGGCTAGAGAAGTCAAGGCATCACGGACGAGACCGTCGATTGATGATCATTCGTGTTATTTCGTACATTGGATACGGCTTGAGCCCGGTTGTTGTTGCTGCTTTCTCGCTTGATGACGTGTACAATGGGGTCGACTACATCATTCCGCAAGGGAGGCTGAGGTGAGGCGACGAGCGGAAGCGGGCAGAACGTCGCGGTTATGGCGGAGCCTAACACGAGCAGGCCTGACCATGTTGCGGATGCTGATGATGGGAGGCTTGTGCCTGCGGGAGGTGAGCAGAGGGTTGACGAGCTGTGGGAGGATTTGCCTTGTAGCCCTCTTGCATCAACTCATCCGCAATGGCTTGTATCTGCCGATTGGGATGATCAGAGATCAACTGTCAGTGTCATGATAGCATGTAGATGGATCGAGTGCAGACAAAAAGCCAGCCGCGAGGCACCCGGCGTGGGGAGGGGGGCTTACGGCAGGGTCGTCATCGTCGTGGTCCCCACGTGCCATGCGTTGCTGCTCCAAATGGAGTAGTGCCCCAACGGCCTGGGAATGGGGTGATGGTGGCAGTTAGGGTTAGTATCGCGCCATCAAGACGGGGCGGTCTGATCAAGGATGATAACTGGGTACTTGTCACACACATCAGCAATGACGTCCTGATTTATGCCGCGATCTTCGAGGCCAGGGGCGGGATCGGCACGGGCAGGTTGTGCTTCGCGAACAGCTGAGCGAAGATGCTGGGCCCCAAAGGTTTATGAGAGGGCGCGGAGCAGGAGCAGGGCGCCTCGTTTGGGTTGAGATGGGTGCTGGCGCCCTGACTGTACCTGAGGTGTCGCGCGATGGGTGTGACAGGCAAAGTGGGTGGAGATGGTGACACCCAGGTAGCCTCCGACCAAGAGGCATACCACGGCCAGCAGAATAGCATTGGATGTCAACCTAGGGTCAAGCGGTCAAAGCGGTGCGTTGTGCACGCCCCAGCGCCACATGGCGGGCCACACACAGCGGGGTGCGGTGAGGGTGAAATCGAAGTCAGGAGGTTGGTTGGTCTGACCTGGAATAAGCGGTCGGGTTCTGGCATCGATGCGTACTTGGCCATCACTGCGGGCACTCTGAGCTACCACGCGGGCTGCACCCGGGGCCCTCGAGCGAGGGAAGGAAGTTGGGTTGCCTGGGTCACAAGTTGCACGGCCGAGGCAGCACCGGCATCGTTTGTGGGTGGCACCCAGAAATAAGAAGGCAAGGACGTGCCACGCGACAAGTGATACGCGCAGCTGACTGACAAAATCTCAAGCCGATGCCGTCTCAGCAAAGCCAAGCAGGCAGGCAGGACGAACGAGCCAAAGTCTAAAAATTGATGACCGAATCTTGGAAATAAGAGAATCAGACGCGCCCAGACCGCTACCAGCTGACATCTTACATGCATGCATGCATTGTCTCGAAGGCACGAAGATTTGTGTCGACACGATCAGTGCTCTCTGTGTGCATGCTTCCAAGGTCTTTAGGTGGCTGACCGTGCTCGTGAGAACAACGCTCGATAGCGGAGCTCCAGAAAACTTTCTCGGGGTACAACAAGGAGGTGGATGGATCTACGCCTACATCTACTGGACCCGGGACTTCGAATGGCAGGGAATAGCTGGATTTCACACGCACACAGTGACTTGCACCATCTGGGCAACATCGTGGTGAGTTCTGGAAAATTGGGGGGTGTCAGGTGGCCGGCAGCGGCCTCCGTCGGAGCCACCGCCTTGCTCGTGGCGAGCCGTGTCATGGTATCACCGGTATGTAGGCAGTGGGCCTGGTGTAAATTTTCAATGCAACGAACGAAGTCGTATTGGGGTCCTTTGTGTACGCGAGTCTTCGTGAGGCGAGTGGACAAAGCTGATTGCCCCCTGTCGCGCTCATGTGGACCGCATGCTGCTAGTGGCGCAGCCCCGTTCCCCGCGTGTGTCGTTGCATCTGGCCACGCCCGACAGACAGATCACCTGTTGAGCCCGTGCGAGGTGGCGACGTGCTGCTTGAGTTGCGCGCGTTGCACACCACGGGCGTGGTCGCCCAGGGGCTAATTGGATGCCTTCAAGAGTTGTGCAGTAGATGCCGCCGGTGCTTGTTGGTGCTCGTCCTGTTCGATCCGACACTATCTTCCTTACACGCCATCGCATCGCAACGACTGTGTGTACACGCACGTGAGGATGATGAACAATTCAAAGTCTTTGCTATGAAAGGGTTTAAATCGGCCGGCAGGCACGTTGTCAGAGAAGCGCTGTCAGGTCGCCCAGGGGAGGGGTCAAAGATGACAGGTGGCAGTCGTGAACAGCCAGGGATCCCTGTCTCCTCCGAAGGTCAAGGGGTGAGGGGTGCTCGACGCCATCGCTGGCCTGTCAGGCCTCGGAGGATGACTTTCAAATCAAGACTGAAGGGTGACGCAGCGCCTCAGAGTCACCAGAACTTTCTGAGTGGATCCTGACACGGCAATGACAGGCCAAAGAACAGGCATCCCGAGGAACATTCAGGAATACAAGTATGGTGCAAGATTATTCAAGAATCACAGGAAAGGGCGCAAGCAAAAGGCTTGCACAGTGACCCATGGTAACGAGGAAGGCAAGCTTCCTGAAGAAGGCTGAATTGCTGAGGGATCTCAGTGTCACGCCACTCGTTGAGGACATTCCATGACGTTGATGGCTTGAGGGGCCAAGGCAAAGAAAGCGGTTGACACGCCTCAACGGTTGACGTTCGTTGGCATGTTCATGACAGGCAATTTAACCAACGACTTCGTTACCCAACTGCGTGATCTGCACCACATTGTCTCCAAACCATGGCGCCGAATGTCACGTTGATCAGGATAAAGTTGGATACTCCCATCACAAGTTACGACGTTGTGGGATGCGTATCGCACCACATCAGATTCTCTGCGTGATTCCTGAAGGATTTCCAATCAAGGGGTGCCGCGAAGGCCTTTGTTTGTCCCTGGTGCCATCAAACGTGGTGCAGAACCACGGCCACATGGGCTTTTGTTTGAAAAGGGGAAACAGATGCTTATCCCATGTGTATCCCATTGACATGTGAGGCATGGTGATGAATCAAATCACGAGCTCGCAGCGTGTTCCACTTGAGTCCCCTTGACCCACACTGCGGGGGTGTGCATCTGGGGTCGCAGGCATTCAAAAAAAGGGCTTGCGTGTGGGTCCAAGAAGGATGTGGGCGTTGCTTCTGCTGTCGCTTCGTGTGTCTTCCTTCCTCCGTCAACCACAAGGGCCTGCGCCATGCGCCATCCGCTTACCCCCTGTTATACATGTCTTCCTTTTTTATTCTTTTTGCTTTCTTCTCTTTTCTCTCTTTTTCTTTTGTTTTCCACCCACCCCCCTTTTCTCTCTCTCTCTCTCTCGCTCTCTCTGTCTGCTGCCATGCTTGTGCTCACGACGACGCTTCTCTCGAAACGTCGCCGCAAAGTCGGTCATTTTCTTCCGATTCACCCTCCCTCGCGACAGTCGTCTTGCCCCCCCCCCCTTCTCGCTGCATCTTGACCCTTTTGGCTTTTGCCCCTTTTTCTACACGACCACCGCTGCCACCTTGGTTCGAGCAAGCTAGAGTTCAAGGCAGTCCCCACCGCGAGTGGGCTGCATTTTTTTCTTTGCTCCTCAAGTCGACACCACCCAGTTCTCTTCTTTCTCTTCCTTTTCCTTCTCTCGGCGGTCGGCATTTTCCTCCGCACACTCTTCGTTTTTTCCGTTTGGTCTTTCACCGCCACCACGGCGCCCACCAACCCGGCTCCTCTTGTGCTGCCTTTACACCCAAGCGAACTACCTTCGCCCGCGCGAATGGCGGCAAAGGCTCGGGTCAGCGACTGGGAACCTTCGGCCATCGCTGCTGTTGCCAACATTAACACCAACGCCGTCCCCACTTTGGACCAACCCCTGGATAGCGCCAACTCGCTCAGCTGCAGCGAAGATTCAAGCCTGCCCAGCCCGGCCATCCCCACCCTCACGCTTGACCTCACCGCTACCCACCCCACCGCTAAAATGGTTTCTCGTCCTTTTCCCGTGTTGAAGATGACCACCTCTGGCACCAGCAGCGCCAGCAGCTCGACGGCCTCACGTTCCCCCACCAGTTCGGCTCGCCCTTCCTTGGTGGCCATGCGTCGCGGCAAGCGTCATCTCCCCAAGCTCAACCTGGCTTCCATCTCCAACGCCATGGGCAGCGGCGACGAGGACAACTTGTCGCCCGATTTTATTGGTGACAGCGATCGTGTGATCTCTCGCACGCGCAGCGCCAGTGCCCCCCTCCCCTATGAGTACAGTCTTGCCAGCGGTCCTTTTAGTCCCGAGAGCCTGCCCTCTCCTTCCTGCCCCACTTCTCCCCACAACTTTGAGAGCATCACCTGCCTCGATGCACGCCACACGTTGATGCACTCGGAAGCCCTTCGCAGCACCGAGGACCTGCAGGAGGAGGAAGACCTTCGCGAGGTCAACTGGACCCAAACCTCGCTCGATCTCATGTTTGACACGGCTGTGGAACATGGCTCTGATGTTGCTGCCAACCTCTTTGATCCAGCCCTCAATCCCGTCCAGCAGGGCTCGGTCCTCAATTCCCTCGTCTGAGCCCCGCGTCCAAAACCCTCCCGGGTTGGGCGCCCGCGCTCGCTTCTTGAGTTGCTTTCCGTTTTAGATTTTCTTGATTTCTCTTTCCTACCGTCCTGATTTCCCCCCTTTATCTTCCGATCCCATCGACCTTCATGCTTCCTTTTCCTTTTCCCTGACGTACCCCGGTGTGTTGCGCGTGAGCGACGCGCATGTACAGCAAGTTAAGCCGCTTTGGCATTGATGTCTTTTGTTTCTTTTTGGTTGAGTTGTTGTCTACTCTTTTTCTCTTTTTCAGGGTGTCTGCCGACGCCATCCCTTGAGTCTAGCGGTGTGCTTGACGGTGAAGTGGAGACCCGTCCTGGCTTCTTCTTGGTATCAAATCAATAACACCATGCATCCAGTGATCACCAGCCGTGCTGGGTTCACATGCATGCGCGTGTCAAGGGTTTGCTTGCCTGGCCTGTATTGCAGGAGCCTTGCCTTTTTTTTTTTTGTGTGTGTGTGTGTCTTGTTTCCTTTTCTTGAGTTGTATCTCCCAAGCCACCTGAGACACCTTCCCTTTTTTTTTTGTCCAGCTCGTTACCAAACTCAGAGAGTTTGGTTCTTAATCGACAAATCTTGATTTGAACAACATTCTAGCCTCTCCTCTTAACCGCTAGACACTCTCACCCGGTTTCCCGACTCAACTCATGTCTAGACCGAGGTTGCTCACACAACACGTCTCGGTTTTGGTGCCCAACCTCTTGAACCTTGCCCTACTCTGGCAGGGTTCAAGCTAATAAGAAAACATTAAGACTGCGAGGCAAGATACAAGGGTTTGGGACACACGCGCCGATGATTATGACAGGCCCCCCAATTCTTGTTGCTCACATGTCAGGCACGAACAGAGCCTTGCTTCCGCGCCAAACGAGTCAAGTGCACACACAGGTCAAGTGATTCCGATCGTGGCGGCGTGCTCGCAAGCTTTGGCACCACCTCTTTGTTTTCTTGCTGTGAGTGAGTCCATCATACTTTTCCTGCGCGATTCTATGTGTGTGCGTGTGCGTGTGTGTGTGTGCGTAGTATGTGTGACCCACCTTGTAACATGCGGATCGCTGTGCAGTGCACCCTCCCGACACACCCCCGCCTTTTCTCTCCCCAGACCTCGACCTGGATCGGATGCTTGGATGGTGGGCAAGAACAACGAGAGGAACGCCCTGTGAGTCACCCATGTTGTGAGTCACCATGTTGAAATAATTTAAAAATTCAGAACAGCGGTATGGCGCATAGTCCGCGGGTGACGGAGCCCGTGCGTCCCACTCATCCAGGTTTTTGGTTCTTGTTCTTTGTCCAAGCCCATCGCACCCAAGACCACCACGTTCAAGAGGAACTTGCCTCGTCTTCGCTATTCCCATGTGATCCCAACAGGGCTGCCTCATACCAAAAGAGGAGGAATGTCTTTGGTGCTACCACCTGCCACCTGCGTACCGCCCCAAACCCAACCCCAAATGGGCACACAATAATCTGACAAGACAATTGTCATACATTTCGATGATTATGAATGTATTTTTCACTGAGTTCGCCAACTGGTTCAAAGTGTGCTTATTGGCGCAGTTTCGCATAACCACCCGACCAACACGATGGCTTTGGCATGGTTGCGCTCGTCCATGACCACCCTGGCGGCGCCGGGTGCGACTGCCGTGGCTGTCGCTGCCCGCTCCTCGGCCCTGTCCGGTTCGTCCTTCGGGCAAAGGGTTTCTTCGCGGGCGAACATGTTCTTTAGTTTTCCCATTGATGGCCAGAAAAAGGGTCTTTTGCTTGTCTCGGGCTTTTTTTTTTCTGCTTTTTTTTTTTTTTTTTTTTTCGCCATCAGGGCTTCTTCTGAACCTGCGTGATGCCGAGTCGACTTGATAATGCTCACGATCGTTATTTTTGTTTTGTTTTGTTTCGTATCCTCTGTTAGCCATGGGCGTGGGTCCTGCCCAGGCCCTCGTCACTGTGCGAGAGGCCTCCAAGAAGGCGGGCGGTTCTTCCAAGAACGGACGCAAGACGGCTGGTCGTCGTCTGGGCCTCAAGCGCTATGAAGGTGCGCTCGTACCCTGCAGTTTCCTGACCTTGCTCTGTATGCCTCGGCCCACTTCATTCACAAAAAATGGGCTGCTGCAGGTCACCAAGTACCCGTGGGCAACATTCTTGTCCGTCAACGAGGCACCCAGTTCCATCCCGGTCTCAACGTATGTACTTCCCCTACCTCAGCGCTAGCGCCACCGAGCGCAGTGAAGAAGGAAGCACCCACCCGCACCCAGCTCATTTGTTACCCTTAAAAATGCAGGTGGGCATTGGCCGCGACCACACGCTCTTTGCCCTGGCGCCCGGCTATGTCAAGTACACGTCCAAGAAGATGGCTGGCAGTGGCAAATGGTGAGCCAACTTGACTACTTGAGCGTGGCGGCCTTACTTTGAATCGGCGAAACACTCATCCATGACCAACCCCTAGGCGTAAATTCGTGCATATCCTGCCTTCCTCGGCTGACCTCCAGGCTGCACAACAGGGCAAGGCCGTTCTATAAAGCCTGTCGTCGAGCCAATCCCTACCGTTTCGGCTCGGTAGTGTTGCCCTCTCTTTGACCACATTTGGGGCTCAGACCCTGCCCATATCTCATGTGGCCCCATCTTATCCCTGTCCGTTGGATGCGGGCAGCCCTTGAAACCGACGCTTTCGTCTTGCCCACAGTTGTCAATTGTGTGGCCATACCTTGGAGGACGTTTGCTTTGCGAGCCGACCTACCTTTTCGCTCCTGTTTCTTCGTGTTTGTGAGGAGAAAAGATCTCCGTCTCGTCTGCTTTTCCGTCCTGTGGTTTGGGTTGCGTGTTAGCGTCTGTATTCACGCGCGCGTGGCCGCCGTTTTCTCCTGCTGGTGTTTCTCATCTCGGGGTGGCGCTAGGCATTCCAGCCCGGTCGGATTAGACCCAGCAGCCTGGCGGGTTTGCCACTGCACTTCTCAGTTAATTGACCGACCGTGTCGCTTCATCACACTTTTCAATGTCAATTCGTCCCCGCCACGCCCAGCGTGTTACGACGGTGCCGCAAAGAACAGGATGGAGTTTAGGCCTGGCTTTCGTCCCCGATGAGGGCTGTCTCCAATGACTTGAGTAGGACACGTGTTGCCTGCATTCATGCACATCCAATCAAGCCAGCAGTAGTAGCCCAATGAGGGCAAGCACAAACAAACTGGATCAGCGGTCAATAGTCTAGTCAGCAATAACAGCCACAGCAGGATCACACCTTGTTGGCTGGTTCGAGCTGTAGCAGGGTACGGCAGGTCCCCATGGCAGCATCCATCTGATTGAGATCTCGTAGTGCCATGGCCTTGCGATATAAGGTCTTGATGTGTGCCTCATCCAGCCGCAATGCCTTGACACAACCCAGCAAACCAGAAACCGGTCTACCATGAGCCTGGGCCAAAGGGGGGGCACGTGGGGGTATCTAGACCTGATCCCTTGCATCACCTCGTTGGTTAGCTGCAGGGCCGTGTGGGGCCACTGAGCTCGCAAGGCAGACATGGCGCCATTGGATAGCAGGGTGACGCGCTGTGCAATGTCCCGCTCACCATCATGGAAGCATGTCAGAATGAGACCAGGATGGGTGCGGGCGTTTCTGTCTGCGCACGACGAGGCGAACCAGCACATGTGGAGAAGTGACTCACGCACCATTTCATCGTCGCGGGCGCGGAGGATGGCCTGCTGGTAGCACTGGAGGGCCAGGGCATATTCACCGCTCTGAAAGGCCTTTGCACCCAACGCCTTAAACTGACTCAATCCCCCTTCCACATAGCTCCGCGGGGCCTGCCGTTGCTGCGACCCATGAACAGCGACCACGCCGGGCATACATGATTTCAGTCAGGCCACCATCCTGAAGATTGAGGCGCATCAAGTTCTCCGCCGGGCTTGGCATGTTCATCCAGCTTACATACCCGAGTATCAATGTTATGAAGGCGAAGCAAAACACCAAAAATGGTTTGCCCTGGCATGAGGCCGGGAAGTCCAACGGAGCCATGAGCGTGTTCGGGACGGCACGTCACATCCATGGTCTGTCCAACCACCATTTCACGAAGCGCATCTTCAATGGCCTAGCAAGCACAGGCAGAACATCAGCAGCCGGGTCGGGGGGGTGCTCGCGGGGGTGCCTCAAGAGTTGGTACTTCGTACGGGGATGAGCAGGTCAGCCCCAATTTGGGTGCGGACAGGCTGTACTGATTCTTGAATTGTTTGCTGATCTTGACCATAGGCACGCTGCGGTGTCACCAAATGGGGTGGCGGCGATCCATCAACAGCGAGAAGGCCAAACTGCGTGCCCAAGGCCGATGAGACGGGATGCTGACACAAGACGTACGTAGCTAAACGAGACGACGTCACCGCGACGCGGTCGCAGAAGGTGCCGTGGCAAACCTGCTTCCTTCTACACATCACGCGTTGGGTGATGGGGGCGGGCAGATGCCAGGGTGGGCACCCGTGAGACAAGCAAGCATGCAACCGGCAGCGCTGCACTTTGAGGCGATTCGCTTGCCTGAAACGACTGAAGATCCTCGTCAGGGTCGGCGTTGGCCATCTCCTCGGCCATGCGCTGTAATGACACCATCAATTCTTGTGGGGACTGCATCTTGACTCCAGCTCGTTTCCAACCCGCCCCTGTCTTGCGCCCACAAGCTATCGGACATTTGATTCAACAAGGCCGCCTTGACCTTGACCTGAAGCCGATCGATGTCGAGCCGAGCCGAGGCGTCAAAAAGGAGGATGCCTTCTGCTGCATCTGCATCTTCTTCACTATCTGCTTCATCTTCCTCTGTCCTTTTCACCATAGCTTCCCATAGATCCAAGTATACTTCTGCTACAACCTATTGAGATACTGCATCTTCTTCATCCAATCTGATCTCTATTCTGAATTTGTGCTTTCCAAGTTGAAGAAATCTGACAATTTCTATTCTGCGGACCCCCCCCTTGAGGACATGAAGCCGAACAGGTGTTCCGCTCCATCACACACTTCTCTTGGCGCATTGGCGCATTGGCAATCAGATCTGCTGCGGCTGCTTCGCCTCGGCCTACGGCTGTGGTTTCTCTTTGACTGGTCGCATGTGCACCCACCGATGTTTGCCTCCAGATCGCAAAAGGCCCCCTCGTGCCTGCATGCCCAAGCTAAACACGACCACATCACCAAGACTCGGGGGGTGGAGCCCTTCCTTGTCCATGCTTGCGGGGCGCCTGTCCTCTTCCCCTTTCTTCCTTTAGAGTTGTTGTGAAAGCGTTGGTGAGCGCCCCGCCCGCTTTCTTCCCTTGCTCCCACCCTGCTAAGCTTCGGATTGAGGACGAACACGTCTGAAGACCCATTTTCGTTGATTCGCATCCACTCCAACCAGCTGCACACCCTGCTGCCTCGTGTGGTGTCGTGGCATCGAGACTCGTCGCGAGTTTTCATCATCCTTGCCACCTTCCCGTCCCCACCCCTGTGTCCTTTGTGCCTCTTCCCACCCTTCTTCACGACTCTGACCCACGGTTGCGGTCCACCGGCGCCATGTCAACCTCAAACTTTCTTGACAAGGATTTTTACATCCTGCTCGGCATCATTGCCGCACCCACGGTCACCATGCTGGCTGGCTCAGTGGCAGCCTACCTCTCCCAGCCCTCAGATCAACTTCGATCCATCGTCAGCGCCCTTGCAGGTGGTCTCTTGCTCGGCTCAGTGGCCTTTGAGCTCGGGCCCCTCCTCGTGCGGCCGGCTGAACATGACAAAAACTGGAATTTCGGTATATTGGCTGGTTGCTTCATCTCCTTCTGCACCATCATGATCCTGGACTGGATTGGCAGCGTCCTCGATCCTGATCAAGAGTCTTCTCCAGCCGACGATGCCGGCGAGTTTGCACCCCATAGCCTCGAGGAGCATGGCTCCATGAGCTCTCTCAGTGACGGATCAATGTCTCAGCGACAGCCCCTGAATCCTCCCTCCCACTGGCAAGGGGAGCGCCCTTCGGTGCTGCCCCGCTACCACCCGAACCCCTCTCATCGCCGAATCATGAACACACACCGCATTCAGCACCACTCTGACAGCTCCCTCATCATGCATACGGACGCAGTTCGTACGCGCGCACGGGCCTTCCGCCTTGGCCGCCGACGCATCTCCAAGCTCCCGCGTGGCCTGCGTCGCGGCACTCTTGACAGCATCAAAAACGTCGACGTCTTCCAGCCCAGCACACCGGCCAAGGTCATTAAGACGCCGCGAGGCCCAGGAGAACTCCAACCCCTGCTTGAGGCAAGCGGATCCCACCTCGACTCAACCGTCGCGTCATCTCGAGGGCAGCAGCTGGACACCTCACACCACAGCCAAGCCCCGTCGGCACCCTATCCCATTGGCCCTGTGGTCTTGGTCTTCATCGACGGCATTTCGGATGGCCTCACCATGGGTATCACAGAAACGCTCGGTGTCACACAAGGCATCATCCTGGGCATCTCCCTTGCCGTTGAAATGGCCTTTACAGGCGCGGCCCTGGCTGCCATTCTCTCAGATCGTGGTACCAGGCGCACTACTTCACTCATCACCCTCACCGTCGTCCCCTTCTCCATGCTCATTGGGGGCATCCTGGGTCGGTTCTTGATGATGGAGGTGGATGAAGCCTCGCCCGTCTTTGCCGGCTTTATGAGTTTTGTCGTTGGTCAGCTTTTTTACCTGGCAACTGTAGAACTCATTGGCGAGGGCCATGCCATTGTCAATGACCTCGGCAAGGCTGCCTTCTCCCGCTGGTTCGACGTGGCCCTGTTATTTGGCTTCATGGGCGAACTCATGGTGGAAATCTTCCTGGACTAGCGCCATGCGAACCAACGAATAGCATTGTCATCATAGCTGCCCCGAAACAAATACTTGTACGGACAGGGCACGAGCCTGTTGGTTGGCTGGTGATGGGCTCTGCTTATTCCCATCGAGTCTGGGCAACGGATCTATCGTGCGTGCCTGTCTTTTCCCATTTTGTTTGTTCTGCCAAGCGGAACGCTGACGTCCAATTCATTTTAATAGATAGATAGATGCATGAAGATGAACCTGTCAGAGTCTTTTGTATCTCACTCAATTGTCACGCCACTTCATTATGCACCTCCAAAGAAAAAGACGAGGTCGGGAGAAGAAGCCGGGCTGACGGTTTCCTGGCTCGCCTCAGTCACACTGCCCGCCTTGGGCAGAAAAGACGACGCTCACAATTTGGTCATCTTGTGCCACGATGCACTCTTGTACAATGACGCGTCCATGGATCCAAGCTGCCACGCGCAAGATCTCGCCCGCCGTCCCAACCATGTGGGCCGTGGCACCAGTGGCGTACGCTTGCACCTCAACAAAGCGCCGTGCACTGAGGGGGACATACTTTCCCACTTCACCCAACACAGCGATGCCACCAGCAGGGTAGGGTGTGATGACATACAGGTCAAATCCCACATGGTCTGTAGAGTTCAGGTGGTTGGCTGGAAGTCGCAAGGATTGGGAGGCGTTGAAGTGCAGCGGGGCGGCGTTCAAAGCTGGAGTCCAATGCTGCACGAGGAACTGGCCGCTTGCCTCCAGATCTCGCAGCATGCCCAGCTCCAGCTCAAAGGCGGTCAAAAGATCACCCACAAACACCACCAGTTGCTGTGGTGCCGTGATATTGGGCCCAGCCGGCGCCGCCCACACCTCACCGGCCGGGGCATGGGTTGTGAAGCTGACCTCTAGGCTGGTTGCGGGCCGATTCGGGCTGAGGATGGTCCCGTTGGCCATCATGGTGCGGTTGACGATGGTGATGTTGGTCATATTGATCATGTCACCAATGGCAACGGGTCCTGTCGAGAGGGTGGCGACGGCGGCTTGCATTTCTGGGTTGTATTCTGGCGCAAGGTCAAAATTCAGGGGCTCAAAGGTCGTGGTGCGGAAGACGTCCTTGAACGGCCGAAGCCCCATAGCCCAGGCAAAGAGCGAGGGTGCTCCAATCTTCCACTGATTGTAGGGGTCCGAGGCATAGTCGTTTGAGACGCGAATTTGTGTGACCGCAGGAAACTGGGTACTGGCCAGGAAATCAGAGGGCAAAGGCATGCAGTACTGGACGCGGACGTGGCGGGCCGAGGCAGCTTGCGCCATGCCAGCCAGCCAGTTCCAGGCCACGGTGAGGTTGGATTTGGCCACATCCATCATTTTAAATTGATTGGTGAGCCAATCCTGCTCGTAGACAGCCAATCCCCAAGCAGAGTGGTTGCGCATGATGTAGCCAAAGAGTGCGGCCACTTCATCTACCGAGCCAATGGGAATGGCACCTAGCCCCTGGGTGGCAAATTGAAACTTCTCCTGGTAAACATTGTGGGAAGACCACCAGCGGTTGTGAAGGGTCAGGGGCTTGCGCACGCCGACTTGGACGGCCTCGATGCCTCCGGGGAAAACCTGCGGGCGTGGCTCCCAGCGCTCCAAGCCCCCATCAAACTCAAGGTACTTGTAATACCTGAACCACAAGAGGCGAACAATTGAGGGCACGAGCAGCAGCTAGCACAGTCGCACCAGGTGGTAAGCACGTACCACCACGAGTCCAGTTGATAGCTTTGGACAGGAAGGTTGACCTTGCGATGGTAGTCGGCATAATCGATCAACGTTTGCTGATAGGAATGACTCTGATCCATCCAGTAGTCTGCCAGCAGGCGAAAGCACGAAGACCACAGGAGGAAAAGCACGTGAGGGATCAAACGATTCAGCGAGAGTCGTTCCACGTTTGAGCAGCCCCCGGGCCCATGCCGCATTTGGCCGAGTGTGACACAAAGCCTGCCAAAAAAAGAGCCAGGCCACATACAGTAGTAGGCACCGTTGTCGGTCCATGCCGAGAGTGCTGTGGCCGTGACGTCCTGGGCATCCGCGCTGCGGGTCTTGTTGCCTTGGAGGAGTAAGGCGTCCCCCCATGTCTGGAGACCCGCGTGAAGTCCCTCTGTATGAGTGGCAAGAAGGAATTTGATTGAGGTGTTGATGGGAATCTCAAGCGTCATGCCGTTGAGGCCACCGCAAAACGTGTTTGGTGCGTGTGAGCTCGTTGTAGAATGGATGGCCACCTTCAAATGATTGAACGGGGAGAGGACAGCCACATCAGTAATTGGGGCCCCTGGTGCCTGGGCCGTGGTGGGGTCTTCGTACAGGACCAAAGGAACGCCACCCTCAACATCGCTGCTGAGATTGCCCAGACCTTGCTGGCGCACCACATTGCCAAAGATGTGATGCTGATAGAGCAGGTTCAGGTCTGGAGCTCGCCCCGAATGCAGCTGAAAGCTGGGAAAGCAGGTGCTTGGATCGGCATTATTTCCCGTGCTTGCATTAGTCACAGGGGTCAGATATATGGTTTCAAAGCCGTAGAGGCCTTCACGCTGAGGATAGGCAGCAATGGCCGTTTCCACCACGGGGACATTGTTGTGCTGCCAAGTATTGACGATCGCCCAATAGCAGCCGAGGCGGTCGCAGCCCGATACGTTCTGTGAGTTTGCCAGGGTCAGCACGCCACCGCTATTACTATCGGCATCGGTTGAGAGCCAGCCCTAGAAGCACCCATGCCGTTCGCGCGTTGGTGAATGGATCGGAGGCAGCAGCACGGTAGCCGAATGTCAATTGTCATGACCCTGGCGATGGATCGAGGGCAGCGTGTGTCTAGCATGCTCAGACCTGGTCGGTGTGCAAGCCAAGTGGTCCGGACTGCAGCCACAGTGAGCCGTCGGTGGTTTGCAGTTGGTAGGTTCCGTCGATTCCGTAGCGAGTCAGATCCACTTGCAAGCGAGCAACGGCGCTGGCTAGCACGAGAGCCCCTACCAGCCACCGGAACCCCCGACAACCCACCGCTGCACCCCCATGGCCATGGGATCGCGCTCCTTGCCGTACCATCGCCCCGCCTCCCCTCTATCCAAACACACAACACCACCCGTGCGCGATGGCCACCACCTCCACTCCCTCTCTCCAGCAGCAACAGCAGCAGCAGCAGCACAGTTCCAATCAAGACCACAAAATAAATCACCCATTCACTCCTCCCGCTCCCGTCACTTTTATCTGACAAATCCCATGTGCATACACACACACACACACACACACACTTTGCGATCGTTTCCTCCAAAACCTTTTTTTGAGTTCTTCGTTTTTGTGTGTGTGTGTGTAGTGTGTGTTATTTCCTTTCTTGTTGGAGACGGCAGCAGACCGGTCAGTCGAGGCGCGTGTTGGTGGGTCCTTTGAGGACATCAGGCACTGTGAGGGGAGGGAGGCGGGTTGATTTGTGGACCAAGCTGTGTTTGTAGTGGGCCTGTGTTTGATTCACAAGCTGGATCGCCTTTGCAGTTTGACCTTTCCCGCGCATCAACCATCAACATGTTCAAGCTGTGCATGCTTGCGGCGGTACGACACTGCCTTGCTTGCTCCACTGGTCCCGCGTGCCTTGCTGATCGCGATTCCCGCGACCGATTCTGACGTTCTCTTGATGTTTCATGTTGTGTCTTTAGGCCACCTTGGCACTGGCTGCTGCCCAGGATCCTGCCGAGGGCTGGATGGGCTACGCCAAGGGCGTGTCGCCCCGTGGCACCGTAAGCAACACTGCGACCTTGCCATTTGAAACTTGTCTGCTGCCCTGATCCCAACTCTGCATACCCTCATATCTTTTTTCGTGAACAGGGTGTTATCACCCATGCCGAGGCCAAGTGGAAGGTTCTGAGCAAGCCAAACAACGCTGCCAACGCCTTCTATTCCCCCTGGTTTGGTATCGAGAGCTCAGACAACCTCAACCTCATCCAGCCCGTCAACCCTTGGACTGGCCGCGCTTGGTACGCACTCCGGCCCCTTCTTCTTCGATTCCATACCCGACGCCCCGCTTATCAAGTGTCTGTGAGACAAGAACAACAAAAAACCCGATCATGTGAACAACCACAGACAAAAACTTTGGAGATCACGAGCGTCATCGGCACTCACCTGCCCAATCACTTGCGCGCACTTTTATAGGCAAATGTACATCGAGTGTATGTGAACGCAAATGGAATGTGGAATGGATACCAACCTTGTAGACGTTGCCGTCCCGGCCATACACTCACCGATACTTGCCGCACACTTCCTCAGATTTCCAGTGGGAACCCGAGCATAACGAGAATAGCCAGGGCCATATCGTGTCCCCTGGCGATGTGCTCCACGGTGTCATCGACCTGGACCAGAGCAGCCAGACCTACATCATCTCGCACACCAACCTGAACACGGGCTGGAACGTGAAGGTCTGTCCCTGTGGCCACTGCACCCCGTGCGCTGGGTCCCACCCCTCGATACAACACTGATTCGGCGCTTTTCCGGCTTGCATCGCGCACAGACGCAAATTCCGGTTCAGCGCAAGCTGTCAGGCGAATACAAGGAGTACACCATCCTGTACTTTGTCTTTGAGAAGACCTTTGCCTGCCACCAATACCCCGCCGAGGAGGTCGTCACCTTTTACGACATTGCCGTTCAGTACGACAACCAGACGGTCCGTACGCTCGAGGGCAGCTATGATCCGTCCCTTTCTGGATCGCCGTGTCGGCTCCCGCTCAAACTTCCCCGCATATCGAAACACACTGGCAGGTCGCCCCCACTTGGACGACTGCGTATGTCGATGACAACTGCAACAACCGCGCCCACATCCTCAACGAGTTAGTAGCCCACCCAACTGCTGTGCCCTGGCCTCTCACACGCAACGTGCAATTTGACCAATGTCTCACTCTGCCTTGATGCATCTTGCTTAGAACTACCATCTCCATCACCTGGGATACCTCCATGTAAATGTGTGTCTATTTCAGACGCTGGCCTTCAGCAACACAGGGGCCGGCTGCGTACGACACACCCATGCCCCTCCTCCCCCCCTTTCTTTTTTCTTTTTTGCGCTGACTGCGGCTTTCGAAGTGGGCAAGTCTCCCTTGCCATACACAATTCAACACCTAGAGGTGCAATTTTGTTGGCATGTACCTGTACATGTTGCTGCTGTGCTGTGCCATTCGTACACTCGACAAAGCAATCCAAAACCATCTCACCGACCCCCCACCCCGATTTATGACACATCTCTGTCCTCCTTTTTGCAATTCTGCCTGACATTGTTTTTCACCCAAAACCTAAAAAAAAAAAAAAAAAAAAAAAAAAAAATCGCACCCGCACCACCTCCAAGACCCAGTTGCAAGATCGTTGACACGCTGTGCAATTCTTCACCACCACCACCACCACCACCACTTACGCCCTCATCGGGGGTTGCTCCAGAGATTTCAAAGACGTCGCACACGGACGTGGTGCAATACACTTGGCGTTTGCCCTTTGTCGTTTTCCGTTTGTCGTTTGTGATCCTCAGCGGGCAGAGCGCGTGCGGAGTCGGGTTGGCAACTGGGATTGAATCAAACCCGGCAGCATGGCAAGGATGGTGAACCAGTGCACAGTCGCTGCCCGGCTTGTCCGACTCGTGCTCGGGCTTGCTGTGATAAGGTCGACACTTGCATTAGATGTCTTTGTTGCTACAGATGGCTCAGACGCCAACAGCGGGACTCAGACAACACCTTTTGCCACCGTGGAGCGGGCCCTGGTAAGCTTTCTCCGCCCTAATTCGCTGCGACACGGACAGTCGCTAGCTGCACCGCATCGTCAGATATTGTCGCATGGCTGTCACCCGCGCGACCGAAACCGGGTCTTCTTTCTGCATGTTGACCTACCATTGATGCGCGTAGGCAGCTATCCATCAAAACGCCACCGCTAGCACCAATACCATCAACCTCGAGAGCGGTACCTACTACCTGCCAACCCGTGAGTCAACAATCAATATCAACTTGACCACCGCTGGTTTGAACCAGCAGCAGATGGTGATTCAATCAGCCACACCCCATGACCCCGCGGTGAGTTCTGCTTGGAATGATCGCAAAACAGACCCCCTTTTGATCTCCAATGCAAAGTGCTAGCCATCTCCTGCGCTGCGCCCCCGCCTGTTCTCACGCGGCTGCTCTAGACCTTGAGCGGAGGCATCCTGGTGACCAACTGGTCCAAAACCAGCCAGGGCTTCTATGAAGCTGACCTCTCAGCTTGGAAGCCTCGGCAGGTCCTGCAACTTTGGGCCAACAATAAACGCCAGCGCCTCGCACGGACCTCAACCCTGACATACCTTGCAGCCAACGCCAATGGTTTTACCGTGCGTCCCGAGGATCTCACGGCCGTCCCAGACGATCTCTCCCAAGCTCAAGCTGTCATGTTTGAGTCTTGGACAGCCAGCATCCACACTCTCCGTAGCATTGATCGATCATCCGGCAACATCAGCTTTTACACACCGTACAACGCCCAATGGGCTTCGTCCGCCGCCGGTGCTCGCTTCTATTGTACGATTCTAAGCCACCATGATTGGACTGCCCCCTCCCAAACCTGCTTTTGTCTCTGTGAAGTAGTCTCATGTATCGTTTATTCGTGCCTCTAGTCCAAAACACCATGGAGGCTTTGGATCATCATGGCGAATTCTTTTATAATGCTTCGACATACCGCCTCACTTGGTACCCCTCGCCAGAGTTGGACCTGTCAACTGCCACCGTCGTGGTTCCTCTTCTCACCGAGGTAAGGCTGATCAGGGCGCTCACCTTTTTCGCGAGTGTACCAACGCGGTCAGCATGGGGCCACGTGTTTCACAAAACGGCTCTGTGCTGGTATAGCTGGTGACGATCAAGGAAGTGCACAACATTGACTTTGTCAATCTTCAGTTCCAACACGCTGCTGTCGACCTATCCGTTTGCCTTGCTACCTCCTGTGACATGCAGTCGGCGGCCTTCCTCAACTCGAGTGCCCTTCATATTACCAGTTAGTCAATAATTTGCAGGCAGCACTGAAGCGCTCCCATCGCGTTTGCCAGTTGATGGCCCCACAAGCTCTGAAACCGCGGCATTGTGTTTGGTGTGCATGGCTTGACAGATTCAAGCAACGTCAACTTTTATAACACCAACATTAGCCACGTCGGTGGTTATGCATTGTGGTTTGACGAGGTGAGTCTTAGCGCCCCACGACTCTTGGTCGGCATTACCTCTACCAGACAACCCCTCCTGGCTGTCCATCACCTGTCAACGTCTGAAAGTTGTCGCGCCACAATGTCACTTGGCCGAAAAACAAACAAACAAAAAAAATAAAATTATAAAACATAGGGCACACAGGATTCGAGCATCAGCAAGAGCCATGTGAGTGACCTTGGCGCAGGTGGCGTGCGCGTTGGCACCAGTGATGGCGGTCTGGTAGATCCCCAACGACTCGTCTCTGGCATTTCTGTAAACAATAACATCATTGAGGTATCGTTTTCCCGCCTTTTTTCCAACGCCTTCCCTCTTGCTTCTTGACTCGCGATGACGATGTTCAAAAGTGAGCGGTCACTTGCACGCCAGTAGTTCACCACCGATGTGTTTCGTGGACACGTTTTGGGCCTTGTCCTCTTCAGGATGGAGGGCATTTCTATCTCGAGGGATGTGGTGTATTGGCTCAGGCCACGGCGCAGACCAACATTGTGCAAAATCTGATCCGCAGATTCAGCTACACAGGCGTGTCCCTCGGATGGACTTGGACCTATGCCGAAACCAGCAATCGCAACAACGTGATTGCGTTGAACAACATTGACACGATTGGGCAGCACTTGCTGAGCGATATGGGCTGCATCTACCTTCTAGGACATCAGCCGGGTACCAAGATTGACCACAATGTATGCGCACGAGTGTACAGCTACAACTATGGAGGCTGGGGCCTATACACGGACCAAGCCTCACGGGATATCACGCTGACGAACAACATTGTGTATCAAACAAAGTGTGCCGGCCTGCACCAACATTTTGGCCTGAATAACATTTTCATGAACAATGTCTTTGCTGATGTGGATACCTGGAACTGTGACGGTGGCATCCGGTATGAGACCCCGCGCACCTCGTTTTGGGCCTGTTCGCTGCGTGTGACACGCAATCTTGGGGCCCTTGAAAGGTTCAAGGGCCGACCAAGTGGTTTCGCTCGGTGCTTGCCATTGAGTTTCTGGTGTGCGATTGATTGCCCTTGTGGGGTGATGTTCACAGGTCAAGCCAGCATGCTGGCGTGTGCAACGCGTCTGCCCCTGATGGTCCGTGTTCAAGCTTTACATTCTTCCGCAACATTCTTTATTTGAATGATGGCCCCGTATTCTATAGCACCATCCCCACCGGCTTTGAGGTGAGCAAAGGGCTGACCTCTTGTCAAGGGATGCAAGTGGTGCAAAGCTGGTTTTGCAGTGGATTGCGTACTTGGGCCACCCCTCATCGTAGAGTGGGCTATCTGCTTCGTTCGTTGGTTTGCTAGAACATGACATTCGACAACAATACCTACTACAAGCTCGACCACTCATCGGTAGTGTTCCCAGAAAAACGCAACCTGACTCAGTGGAGGTGAGTTGCAGCAGGCCGTGACAGAATCATGTTTTGCAACCAGCACAGACGTAATTGCTGACCCAAGCGTGGCGCCTTTGCACCCTTGTGTTGAGCAGACAGCATGGCCAGGATATGCACTCCATCATTGCAGACCCCCTTTTCACGAATCCCAATCTCGATGACTTCAGCCATTTGCGTCCTGCCAGCCCAGCCCTGGCGCGAGGGTTCCAGCCCATCAACATTTCCCTCGTGGGTCCAGATTGGAGTAACT
The DNA here is from genome assembly GCF_000002865.3 of Monosiga brevicollis MX1. Classification (NCBI taxonomy): domain Eukaryota; class Choanoflagellata; order Craspedida; family Salpingoecidae; genus Monosiga; species Monosiga brevicollis. The sequence goes on along the minus strand of NW_001865039.1, from coordinate 970,242 downwards.
TTGACCTGATGCTGCCCGATTCGCTCCACCAACATGGCGTCGTGACCATATAAAAATCTCACCTTTGTATCCCCAAATTAAGAAACTTCTGTGGACCACCGCGCGTCCTTGACGATTGCACCTGGTGATGCAGCAACATTTTATCATTGACAGTCGAATCACGTGCTCAACACCTACACAACACTGCAGACATTTTTCAGAAAGAGTTTTTGCAGTTTGAGCTTGATGCACCATCTGCTTTCGCTTTGTACCGTAATGTTGATGTGCAGTAAGAGGAATGGGCAAGGCGCGATTGAGGCAGACGCAACAACGGCACTCAATTACAAAAGTATTCGATCGATAGGTTGGCTAAACCCAAAAACAACATGCAAGAGCAATACGAGGGGTGGCGGTGAAACCACGTTAGGAGTTGGGAGTCGTCAGCTGCTTTGACGCTTCCAAGCTATGCACACATTGGCGCAGCCATGTCACCAACGAGAATGAGGCAAAAAAAAAAAAAAATGAGCAAGGCAAAGAGGTCGAGGAGAAGCGAGAAAAGTGATTCATATTGAGCAATCTTACCGAGGCATCAAGTCATCGACCAACTCATCAAGCCATGTTGATGTTGACTCCGTCTCCGTCGCTTCGTCTGCGAGCAGGGCGGGTACTTTGGCCCAAAGATGCCTGGAGAAGTTGTCGACAATCAAATTAACGAGTCTGGGATGGTAATAGGCAACTACAGCTGCGGCCACGCCCAGCTGTTCGGCGATGTTCGCATCACATGTCACCATGCGCTTGGCAAATGTATCGTTGCCAGCTGAGAGGCCAAAGTCACCGCGCAAAAGAGCCGCAATGATGGCCTCACCCTGCCGCAACTCGTTGTTTGTCAGATGATCGTGAGCCACTGCTTCAACCTTTCGCACACCACAAATGAAGGGGTCCTCGTCGAGCGCGGCGACTGGGACTGGCTGGGCCGTGCTGGGCGCTACGCAGGCCATCGGGTAATCCTTGGGAAATACGCTGTTCATGGGATCCAAAACTCCTTCTTGAATGGCCTGCTGAGCCGCTTCAAAACCGGACTGGATTTTACGGCAGACTTCAGCGGCAAAGTGGCGGAAAAGATGGTCCATCAGCGAAACATCTGCTGTCTGAGCAGCCGCAGCAGCGCTGGCATCACCGGCGCCTTTGGAGTGTCCTCCTGCAAGCTCCTCAAATTCGCCGACGGAGGCAGAGAGGGACTCAGACTCATAAGTGACTGACTTGAGGGCAGCTCTGAGCTCAGGATTAGTTCCAGAGGCTTGTTCGAGGGCAATGTAGATCATATCGCAGAGCTGAGCTCTGACAGACATCTCATACACCTCTGACCAGCGAGGCACACGGCCGACAAAGATGCCCAGGTGCTTTTGAATCCGTGCCTCCACGTCCTTGGCCTTGCCGTAAGCGTATGATAAAACAGCGCACATCTGAGGGTCAGCCAGGAGCTCGAACAAGTCCTTCAACATTCTGCCGGCCAGGACTTGGTTCTCGCGTTCGTTGTTAGCAGCACCGCTCAAATTCACCTTTGCTCGTGGTACCATGCTGTCGTCCAGATCTTGCACAATCGCCATCTCGGCATCTGAAAGCTCGTTTTGAAGGCTGCCCTGGGACCTGGCTCTTTCATAATGCGCGAGCATCATGGCCGTTGCCATCTTAGCCGTATGGCCATGCTCATTGTCGCACGTGGGGTCGCTGGATCCCGTGGCGAGTCGCACGTTTTCAGCTTGCTCGATGAAGTTTAGGACTGCTTGGGAAAGAATTGCCTGCAAATTGCCCTTTTTGAGCTCATTCTTGACCTTGGATGGAAACAGTTCGAGATGATAAAAAAGTCGTTCCTCGCGCTTGCGATGCTCCTCTTCGGCAGCTTTCCGGGCCTCCTCCTCAGCTTCGGCAGCTTTCCGGGCCTCCTCAGCTTCGGCAGCTTTCCGGGCCTCCTCAGCTTTGGCAGCTTTCCGGGCCTCCTCAGCTTCGGCAGCTTTCCGGGCCTCCTCAGCTTCGGCAGCTTTCCGGGCCTCCTCAGCTTTGGCAGCTTTCCGGGCCTCCTCAGCTTCGGCAGCTTTCCGGGCCTCCTCAGCTTCGGCAGCTTTCCGGGCCTCCTCAGCTTCGGCAGCTTTCCGGGCCTCCTCAGCTTCGGCAGCTCTCCAGGCCGCTTCTTCGGCCTCGGCAGCTCTCCGGGCCTCCTCAGCTTCGGCAGCTCTCCGGGCCGCTTCTTCGGCCTCGGCTTGAGTTTTCTGCTCGGCCTCAGGTTTGGAAGAATCAGCCATGGTGCGTGGGAACAAGAAGGAAACTCAACGAGAAGGAGGTATCAATCGATGACAGGTAGAAAAATAAAATGCGAGCAAGATCGTGAAGAACACTCGTCGGCTTCAACCATGATATAGACCGCAGCGTTCGGACGTTGTCACCAACAGCATCTGCTTGCAAACTTGCTCTTCGGTGCAAACAGTGGCGCGTGCTGGATGCGAGCAGCGGCGCGTGCTCAATGCGAGCAGTAGCGCGTGCTCGATGCAAGCAGTGGCGCGTGCTCAAAGCGAGCAGTGGCGCGCGCTCGACGCAAGCAGTTGGGTCCTTGTCTGAAGTGTGCACATCGGAAACTCTAGACTATAACCCACCTGATTCTAGACAGCAACTGTTGTCTTGTGACTCATGAAGAGAAGCCAATTGCCCGCGCCTGGCATGCATGCTTTCGTCTGAAAGACGACTGCCATCGCATCTCGCCCAGCCTCCCCCGCCATCGTATCACCTCCGGTGCTGTGATGATATGAGCAAAATGTCAGCATTTACGTCACAAGCAGTCAAAACAGGTGTGTGTGTGTGTGTGTGTTGGTTTTTTTTTTTTTTTTTCTCTCTCTCTTCAATAAAACGAGCGACATGGCGGGACAAGGCGAGGAGGACGATCTGGCCGAGCTAGACAAGTTCTTGCATGAGACGCAAACGCTGGTTGAGCCAGTTGCATTGCCTAGCACGGAAACAACAAATCGTGTGGCTGCTGCGCCTCACCAGGACTCACCCAGCTCGGTGGCCAGTCGATCGGTGGTGCCTTCTCTTCCCAAAGAGGAGGAGTATCGATACACCGTTCTTGCCAATCAGCTTCTGGGCGCCTGGCACCGCGCACCGGCCTTGCCTCTTGACCCAGAGGCGCAATCACTTGTTGAACCTGCCCTTGCAGCTATTCAATCCCGTAGCCAGCTTGCTCCTAGCCGATACCGGAATGTTCTCCTGTGGAATCGACAGTATCAGGTGAGCGCCCCGCCCTTGAAAGGTTCTCAACAACACCAGACCCACGCGCTGTTCACACACTGTGTTTCTTGAACTCTTACCGTGCCAAGCTCAAGATCTTTGTCAGATCACTCCTTCTCATGTCCATCTGTATGCCCACGCCGTATGTGGGGAATTCGTTCGGGACTTACCGTAGGTGGACCTGGTGCGCACGCTGAGCGAGCTCCGCTTTCAAATGCACACCGTTCAAGCCGAGCTCAGGGCCATCAACGAGTACGGTCTCGATGCTCTTGATGCCACGACCACGACTGCCCGAAGCCGTGGCAATAAAGGACCACGTCGTGCCCGCGATGCGGGTGCTTTGGCCAAACAAGAGATTCACTTGACTGCCCAGCTGCGTGCTCCTCGACCTGAGCTGGAACTTTTTGTGGGCCAGACGGCCACCCATCCGGCTGAAACGGCTGCTGACACCTACTTGGAATCGACAGTACTACCTGGCCAGCTGCCTTTGTCGGTACAACCCATGTTCAAAGCGGCAAGTTTACCAGGTTCCGGTCCCGCTTCAATCCAGCCTGTTTCGGCTTTCGCAACCAACATTTGCGAGGGCTAGGACATTCGCCTCTGGCATCGGTCTAACATACAAATGCTCTTAGACGCTTGATACGGTGCATGCTCGCTATACACCAAAAACTGCTGCACGCTGGACTGTGGAAGAGTCTCGGAAGCTTCACACGGCTGTCCTTCAGCAGCTGCGTCAGCGACTTTGCGCCCAGGTCCAGCACGAAGCGACGTACGTCAATCTAGTGGAGCATCTCTTCACCTAGACAAAAAAATGCCGAAAGTTTCACCGTGTTCATGGACCCTAGATTTACATCTTTAGAAAGCACCCCCGTAGCCAAGCTCTCGGCATCCCAGCTCAAGCTCAAGGTCGAGCTTGATCGCCGCCTGCACGAGGTACAAGTCGCACGCGTCGCACGCCATCTGACACGTCGTCGCGAGCCACTCTAATGTGCCTGAGTTCAATAGATTGCCCAAATGTCAGACCAGGCCGTCATTCGCCGTGCCACACACGTCCAATCACCTGATTGGGATCAAGTAGGTGCTGTCTGTTCCTTCAGATACACAATTCTCCGTCTGCATGCCATGCTTCTCGCCCTCTAACACTATCGATGACGCATCTATAGGTGGCCACTGCCGTTCCCTCGCGATCGGCACTAGCATGTGCATTGCAATGGAATGTCATCAACCCTGTGCGGCATCGCTCTTGGAGTAAGGAGGATGATAAACGCCTTCGCGAGCTTGTGCTTTCGCGACCCCACCAGGTGCAAAGCATTTTGAATCTTGAACTTGAGCCCGCTCCGCGTCAAACCTTTTCTGCCGCGTGTGTATCAGCGCTCTGTGAGCTACGATTAACATCAACCCACACCCGCTCGCCTCGCCTGTCTGCGTGGCGCAACATGGCGTGTGTAGACGTGGGCATGGTACACTGAGCAGCTACAACAGGATCGACATCCGGTTGATGTCTTCATGCACTGGCAGCAAGCCATCAACCCATCGTTGGTGAAACGAAACTGGAGCTCAGCTGACGTAAGGCCAACGCCGAGTCAGTTTGAGTACAGGTGCTTGACGTTACTCTGAGGCCTTCATTTGTTTGATGCTTTCTCCCTCCTGGCGATATTTAGGACGATCGACTGCGCACCGTCATGCGTCGCATTGGCAATAGCGATTGGACGGTAAAATTGACATGGTCAAGACTCCAGTCTTGCACATCAAGACTCACTTTGGCCGCACCTCGCCTGCTCAATCGTTAACTCTGTTAGGCCGTGGCCCAAGCCATGGGAGATCGGACGCCGCAGCAGTGCAACTTGCGCTGGACAAAAGTGCTTGATCCCCGTACGCTCTCTCCTCGATCGTTGAGTCACTGGCTCGCATATCTACTTGGGGCAACCGCTGCCGCTACTAATAGCCACTGCAATTCTTTGTGCGGCTCCTCAAATTTTGATCTTCATTCACACTCGCTGGGCGCCTCCTAGGGCTGGCGAGTGGACCTTGGTCGGACCAAGAGCTAACGCAACTAAGGACTGGCGTGCAAATGTATGGGACACGATGGTCGCAGGTTCAGCGGCTCGTGCCGACCCGTTCAGACCAACAATGCCGTGAGCGCTACGAAAACCTTGAACGCACCGATATCTGCCGAGGTGCTTGGACACCGGTACGATCTTTGTTCCCAGTTGAAGCGAGATGTAACGTGTCAGCGTGCTTGGCATGCTACACCCACTCTGTGCGCTCGTGTGTAGCTAGTGAGCATTCTCAGCCCCACTTGTATTCTTTTTAGGAAGAAGATGCATGTTTGCGAGAAGGCGTGGCACGTTTCGCCCACAGCTGGACGCAGGTCGTGGAGCATATGTCGCAGCATGGCTTCCCCCGAACAGACAACCAATGCGCGCGACGGTTCGTTGATCTCACCAGTGGGGGGTTTTCCAGTTATTCTTCCTGTACTCTTCCTGACTAAGCCACGTACGATACACAGGTTTGAAAAGCTTGATCCCCAGGCAGCCCTGGACCATCTGCAAGCTACACATGGAAAGGAGCAGGTGGGCTCACACTTCGTGCTGAGGACAGGAGTACAAGCGTGTCGCAAAGCGTAAACATGAGCATCACTTGCGTCTGTTCAATGCCTTAGGTGCAGGTCTCGCGGGGTGGTGTGAAGCGCCGATATTTAACCCATGCTTCGGCACTGGACGAAACTGCGGTGTCCCCTGAGGTCAGTTTACTCGAGTCTTTGCAAACAGTACGCCATCTTACGACAGGGCCTCTTTGTGGGAATGTAGGCGCAAGCATCCAAGAAAATGCATCGATTGCAGCGTGTGGTCGAAGGTCCCCGTCGTCCGCGTGGCCGCCCGCGTAAGCAGAGGCCAGCTCCCACGACAGTGCTGGCTCCCACAACCGTTTCGGAAATTGAATGACATGAACCTTGGTTGAGCAACGATAACGCTCTTGATTTGCAGACTCGGGTTGCAACCAAATCATGGTCAGCTTTAGATGCGAAGGAACCACGAACATTCCCAGCATTCATATGAAAACTCAGAAACTGATTCTGATTCTTCAAGAATACAATGAACCAATGAACCTCATTTGGCACGCACACAACAACGAACCGACCCAGAGTGATATATGTGCCAGTAACCACGCGTCGTAGATAACGAACGAATCAAGTTCACTCGCGTGCTAGAGCCACAGTCAGTCACCACAGCAAGTCAACATCCAAGCATCCAGGCCGGTGGATGATGCTAAAAAAATGAAAGACAGAGAAGAAAAGGTCTTAAATGGGATGAAAAAAGTGATGGGGTCAATTTGTTCCTACACACACCTCTACAATTACGATTATCAATCTAACACATGTAAAGATCCATATAAATTTTGAGAAGGACCCTTCGCCAAATCTCTTTTCACACATGCGATCCTCGCAAAAGGGAGTCCGAATCGGTACTATCTTCAAAAGCTTCGGCCTCTTCTAGGGCGGCAGCTCGGGCATCACTGTCACGGCGAATATCATCAGCTGTTGGCACATGGTCAAGCACGGTCGGCAAAGCGCTTGCTCCCTCATCAGGGAGCAGACTCGGCCGGGCGGAGGGCAGGCTTGTAGAGGCTGTGGTGGCCGAGGCTGCGATGGCGGCGTAGGGTGGCGGGCTATCGAATCGATCTCCCGTGTCAGGCTCAGTATGAACCATTTCAAGCTGAGTCTCATGTGTAGCCCGGCGCACCCGAGCCACTGCCTGGCGCCGCTTATACCAGTCCAAAGCAAATAGGATGGCGGCACCAACCAGGGCCATGCTACCAGCCACGATCAAAGCTAAATGTAATCAGAGAGGAGAGGCATTCACAACGAGACACACGTAAAAGAGAAGAAGAAAAAAAATGAGCAATCCAGGCAGCGAGCACGTCTCCGGGGATCGTGGAGCGGGCTAGGAACAGTAGAGGCAAGGCACCAACCTGTTTGCCAGGCTGGAGGCGACTCTGTTTCAAGAAGTACGCCCTGATAGTCCACATCCCCATTGGCCTCGATGCACATGTCAGCCCAACCGCCATAGCAACCCTCGGTACAATTGGCAGCGCACTGACGACAATGTCCAGTGCCATCTGGGTAGGTATGCTCTGGGCAGGATACGCATTCAACCTGGCGACGACTCAAAAGCGTGCGTGTAGCTGTCACCAGCTCACCCGCAGCGAGAGCCTCAGGGGGTGCGCGGCCATGCACTATGAGCTGCCAAGAGTGGATGGTGATGTGGGCGCTATCCGGCGCGTCAAAACTCAGCACCCAGTCACCCTCGGGGCTTTCGCCCCAGAGACCCGACGTGCCAAGGGTCCATTCCATGTTTGAAACGGCAGCGCGATCTCGAGAGCGCTTTGTTAAAAGCACGATTTGAGTCCCCATCGGGGAGGTGAGGGTCACACTCAGCTGGCCGCGCAGCTGAGACGAGAACTCAAGATGTACTTGCACAAATGTCATGGTTCCATGGCAAGGTGAGTTGTCCGGGGTGCATAAAGGTAGCGTCACTCGATAGGCTTGTGTACCAGCGAGGGCAAACGAGGTCGTGCGCTTGCTGTAGTAAATTGGGGCGTTCAAGGCCGACGGCAAGCTCAGGTTCTCTGCCCAGGCCAGCAAGGTGTCAGCCCGGAGGAGTCCAAAGCCAAAGTAATGGCTGAATCGAAGACCACTGCCCGTGGTCTGAAAATCACCGTTCACCAGATCTGAGGGATCTGCCGAATAGGCGACGGCATCCTGAACATCAATCCATGAGAGGCACGGCTTGGCCTGCAGAAGCAGGGCAATGATGCCCGAGGCTTGCGGAGCGGCAGCCGAAGTGCCAGAGAAGCCCTCCGTGCAGCGATTATGCAGGTCAGCTGAGACGATGGCATTGTAATACCCGGTCGAGTACGAGCTGAAGGTACTAGCCTACGCTCCAACATCAGAATTACAAGGAGAAATGAAGCCGGCCAAGGCAATTTGTGAATACTCCACGGACATGGGGGTTGCAGGGCAAGGCGGGCTGAGAGAGCGATTGAAGAAGATACAAAAAGGATCAAAACAAAGAAAAAGAAACAGATGTAGAAGAGAAAAAAAGAACCACGCAAACAAGCAGGTGGAGGGTGTGATGCTGTTGCCAGCCCCTTGTCAGGAGCGAGTCACGCATGATGCTCCGGTGGCGTGAAACAAACCATGACAGCAGCGCAATGCTCGCTGAACGACGGGGCGCGTCCATCACTGACAAGCCCTCCAATTGCGATGCTTTCTGGGCGGTTTGCGTAGCCGTCTGCATTGCAGTCATCCTGTGCTTAATCATCATGAGAATGCCGAAAAACAGCAAGGCGTTCTGCTGCCCGTCTTGTCTAACCACGGGCCAAAACGTACGCTAATGCCGCCGTTGCCACCGGCCCAAACATAAATAGAGCCCAATCCTCCTCGTCCATACTTGACGCCACTTGCAAAAGCCCTGCAAAAAGCATGCCGCGAGTGAGGGCCAAATTTATCAGTCTCAAAAAGCTCGACAAAGAGTGAAGGAGCTCCGTAGGCGTCAGATATACATGACGTCAACGTACGTCACAGCCAGCGGCCCCGGCCCCTCCATAGTACGACCGTCATCGCTAGGACCCCATGAGGCAGAATAAATGTCGACATATTGCGGATTGAAGCTGAGGGAGGCCCCCTATTCGAAAGCACAAACAAACAATGCAGGAAGGCAGGAAGCGAAGAATTTTTGTCAATGCTATGCATCGAAAGAAGCAGAACATGCTCTGCCTGGCATAGGCTCAAAGGCGAAAGGCACGGATCAGTGTGTGGTACTTTGAGCGCTTCGCACATACCTCAACCGAGTCCAGCACGGGCCCGTCAAGCATACGGATGCCACCCAGGCTGAGGTTGAAGCAGCGGCAGCATGTATGAACAGCGCCATACCATGATGAAGATCAAGCTAGTGAGCAAGCGGTAAAGTTTGGCAGGAAGACAGCCACACCATTGGGCATAAACATCGTACTTGACGTCATAGGCGATGCCCGACCCGCAGCGACCATTGTTGTGCTCTCCCGCCACCACGCCAGCACAGCGAGTGCCATGTTTGTTAAGATCGTTGTCGCCATAGCGTGGGATTGGGTCGGCATCATCATCTGATGGGGACAGACGGTAGAAATGAAGGTAGAAATGAGGCAGCGCAGAGGTGGGACCAAATTCACAGGGTTTGAATTGTGTGCTGCAGGTCCGTGACGAACCATTGTAGTCATAGCTCGCGGCGGGATCATAGTTGTCGTTGAGCTCGTCATTGGTATGCTCGACGCCATCATCGACAATGGTTACGACCACGTCTCTACAGGTGGGCGTCCATGAGAGGAATGCGACTTTGGGAGCGAGGGTCACTTGTTACTCTATGCACCGGCCTTTGTAGACCGCTTGATCAAAGTCATGGCTCTTGGGACGTACCGGCCGGTGATGTCTGCTTCCCAAGACGAATGAACCTGTAAGCTTGGAAAGGTGTTGCTTGTGATGTACCATTGATCATCATACAAGGGATCCTGACGTCGCTCACGCACAAGATGGTGCTGGACATGAAGATACGAGGCCAATCATGAGATGAGCGCGTCCTGAGGGTCAATTCCATGAGGCATAGCTCGACGAGAGGGAGCACGAGCGGCTTACTTGTTCGTGAACGCGCCGGGCCAAGGGGTGTCGGCGGAGGCGCTGGGTGACATGAGCGTGCGGCTCAGCAACGCTCCCGTTGTGATGCACCTTATACCAGCCTGGCAAGGAGCCAATTGCCCCACGAAGCACGAGGCCCGTTGCATCGGCCAGTTGGGCCGCGGCTTCACGGCCCTCGGGTACATGGATCGCCCAGAAAGGGGCCTGTGAAGACGGCGCATCCGCACGGTCCTTCGCATTCTCGGGGCGGTGAGGGATCGCCATGGGTGTGATTGCGAATAGAATGCAAGTCCCCAGCAAGAGACGGGGGAACGGCGACGCGCGCCGTGCCATGTCGACGATCGTCGCGAGCACAAGGGGGGCAGACGCGACCCCCTTGCAATCAAGCGCAAATCCTCAAGGCGCCCAGGCCCTTAAGTCAAAAAAAAAGGAAGAAAGTTATAGAAAGATCAGGCAGACGGCCTCCCTCCAGCCTCAGAGCAAACCAGAGCGCGCGCGCGCACGCCTCTCTACCCCGCGCAGCCACAAGCAACAGTGAGGGTGAGGCAAGCCAAAGCTGACGACGATGATAACGATGACGTGCGCGCGCTCTCACACCTGAGAAATGAATTGAGATAGAGAGAGGAAAATCTGACATAAATCAGCGGACGAACACAGTGAACAGTGTGTGGCCTGACGCTCCTTGTGTGTGTGTGAGTGATATTATTGTTCTTGCCGTTTTCCTCGTTCTCGGAGGCGGGGCGGGGCGACTTTGGCGGCAGCCCGGTACCAGCACCGCCTGGTTCTGGTTCTGGTGCTTGTGAAAGGACAGTGGTTTACGGTTCCGACTTGGAGTTGCGTCAAATCTTGGAAGCTGGTGGAAGTCGGTGGGTGGCCGCTGGCACCAGGGCTACTGGGGAAGGTGGTGATCGCGCCTGCCGGAACGGAAAGGCGGTCAGTGCGGATTGAGTCTATTTATTGAGGCTGACTTGCGCATGCTCCAGCGCTCCTCATCGACAACATGACCAAGGCGCGCCACGAAAGCACGCAACTTCTGCAATTGGAGGTTGTGCAAGGGACAGATCCTTCCAACAACAATGTCATCCGTGCACATGCCGCAATCAGCACCCCAAAGATCGCCTGCTTCGCCTATGCTACTTCCGAGTTTCTGTACCTCTGCGTGAAGCCCGCGGCGCAAACAGCGGCCACGCGGCAGATCCCATGGTTCAATGAAGAGGGTATGACCATTCTTCACCTTGCTCTCAACTCCTCTGGGGAATACGTCGTGGCCATTACAAAAAATTCCAGCTTGGTTATTGTCCCTGTGGCACCGCTCTTGGCACCACTCGTCCATGCCGGACCTGCGGTGGGCCTGCCTCGTCAACCCTTTCGCTGGCCCCATGGCCTCTCTCTTCCCCCCTTCTCTTTTCCCGGCGACGACGTCAAGTGTCTTGCGCCCGATAAAACCCTGAACGGCTCGAGCTGCTTGGCAGTATGGGAGCCTGTGCCTGGTTTTCATGCTTATGCCATCGTGGGCGGTGCCTCCAACTTGCACTTTGTTCATCTCGAATCGCGTCAAGTCTTTTCAGTTCGCACCTTTAGTCCTAAACAAGAGATTGAGGACATGCGCGTCATCTACTCGGCTCACGATGATGGCCGCGCACACCTCGTCTGGCGTCAGGGCCAGACATTTGGTCACATGCTTCTCCAGTATCGCTCCTTCAACTCCGAAGGTGAAATGCAGCTTCACACAATCATTGATGATTACGGTGGTGTTCCCTACATGAAGCCCACCAAGACCACCTGCAAAGCCTCCCATGGGCCCAGCCTCCAGTACTTCCAGTCGGAGGAGGCCATCAGCGAGGATAGCGACGCGCCGTTTCAGGAGAGCGGCACCGGTGCTGGGACCCAGCCCGCCCGCATCGTGGCCATAGACATGCACCAGAATCGCGCCTCCATTTATGGGGATCTCAACATGTTTCAAGAGGCTTTTCGCTTGCAGCTCCCCACTGGTGTCAAGGCCATCAGCTTTAGCAAGCTCATTGCGGCCGCTGTTGTGGCCAATGACCATGGCGAGTATCGGATCCAGCTTCTCTTGAATGCCTGGCTGACAAAGACCAGCACGGTAAGAATGGGCGCTCGCAAAGTTGTGCCGATCCCTCACGCCGACATCGAGAACAGCCTGTCGCCAACACACTTTTTGTCCCTCTTGAGGCCATGGGTCCTCATGAATCCTTACTTTGTGCTTCCGTGCCTTGCGCTCCGTGCCCGTTAGGCACAGGATTCACCCAACCTCGGTAGCTCGCATCAGGCATCACAAGATGCTGAAACCATCTTCTCGGAGGAGGTCCTCCCCGCTGGATGGACCGATCCACTCATGGTGGTGCCAGATCGCAGCCAGCCACCGGATCGAGCCTTCTTCATCATGTTTCCTGAAGGATTGCAACACGTGCAGATTATTCAAGATTTCGATGAGCTGTGTCTTGAACGCCTTCGCGCCGGCGAGGATGCCAGCCGCCTTCTTTTTGCACTTTCCCGCACATCCAACGAAATTTATGCGCGAGCTGCCCAACAATGCATCGCCTCGGTTCGTGAGCCATGTGGGCATGCGCGATTGCTCGAAGCGCTGCCGTGCCGCATTCACGCCCTTGGAAATTGCCAACTTGATTTGCGCCATCATCTGCAGGGGCAGTACGCGCAAGGCCTGGAATACTTTCTCAAGCAAGGCGCCAATAACCCCATGGGCATCATTCACCTCTTTGTTGAGCATGGTAGTGCCTTTGACTTGCTTTCGCAGCCAAAACATGAACTGCCACAGACGCGCATGCACTCACACACGCTCACTTGCTGCTTCAATGGTGGTACATTCCAAACAGACCAAATGTGGATTGTATTGCGCTTTATTCGACACGCTCTTCGTGAACCGGGGGCACACACTCACGAAACGCGCAAGCGGCTTTCTGAGCTCATGATGCTCGTGTACTTTTACCACCTCTTGCGCCTGGGCAATGACTTACCACATGCAGCTAATGGGTAAGTTCCTTCAATGCTGTTTACGCCACTCTGATGCGGCTGATGCGGTCCAGCGTACGCTTGGCAAGAGTCCTTCATTCCCACGCGCTCATGAGTCATGTGCCATGTGCCTCAACTGGCCCTCTTGATTGGGCGCGGTGGTTGCGCTTCGCCTTCGTCGTTTTGGAAACAACGAATAAACGCGATCCTGACACCCCTCACCACTCAATAGCGTGCGTGCCGGCTTGAGTGCGCCTCGTACATCCCGCTCAGGCTCTGAGCGAGGGCGTACTGGATCTCATGCGCACGACGCCTTTGGTCGCGTACCCGCCGACAAGGTAAGAAGCAAAAACCATCCTGCTTCTGTGAGTGGTCCTATGCTTTATGTCTCGTATGCCTCTCCTGCAATCTCTGTAGCCCATGTCAGAGGCTGAGATCTTAGAACACGCCCAGGACTTTGCACGAGACAACTGGGACTACAATCCCTCAACCTCATTTGCGCGTAAGTGCATCCACTATGTCACCGCGAAAAGCATATGCATGGTTGGGAATGGCGGGTGCCCAGGGTGCCTTGTCAGCTGTGTTCTCTCACGCAGAGGCTACCTTTTGTCAATGCTCTCTGCCTGGTGCACAGTGGCAATTCAGAGTGGACTGCATGGCTATGGGCTACGCATCGCCCACGCGCGCTCCATGGTAAGCCCTGCTGCAATTGATGGTATGGCTTCAGTGCCCGTGCTCGACCGTTCTCATCTCGGCATGGCTCGCGCTGCAGCTGGACGAGGCGTTGCGTCATGTGATCAAGGCCAATCAAGTGCCGCCCGAGCAGCAAGCCGTTGATTTTTTGATCGAGCAAGAGCTTACACGCTCGATCACCGAGATGCTTGATGGCCATTTGCTCAGAAGCCTGCATCCCGATGACATTGTCCGGCTTTTGACCTCAGAACCCAAAATGTTTCGCGAATGCACGGTCTTTGTGCGGTATGTAAGGGAAAGAAAGGAGTAAAGAAGAGGGGAGTTGGAGACAGCGGATGAGCTCCAGTACAGTAACTGCCAGTGCATTTTCTCTCATGCGGCTCTGGGGTGCTTGGTTTTGCCTGCTTTCCGTCCCATTCCGGTCCGGCGACATAAGACCCGTTTTGCACGAGCTGTCATTGGCATCATTGGAAAGCCTTTTAGCCTATCTCAATCCGGCACGCTTTCACATCAACGCTATCTTACAACGGTTCGTAGGTCATCCAAAAACTACTTTGGAGCTGCTGGCTCTAGTGAGTTTCTGATCCGCTAACCCAAATGTGTATCTGTTGACGCAGCGCGCAAGAAGAGGAGCTTGAGGGCGGTAGTGCTGAAGCAGATGAGCCTCGATTTGCCAGATGCCTGATGCAATTGTTTGCCACTGCTCTTCTTCTGTTACATAAACATCGCTTAGCCGGGGTTGGTTTTCGATGCGTTCAAAGGCGGCCTGCAACTTATTCACGAGCCAGATGGAAAAAAAAAAAAAAGCTTTCGCCCTGCGCAGGGCTGTGGTGATCATCTCATGCACATCACCAACTGCTATGCACATCACCAACTGCTCGGCAGGCTGCTTCTGAGCGCGAATACCTCGAGCTGTGTCCTTGGCACCGCGAACCACACAATGCCGTGCGGAACGCATTTGTGGAACGAACAAGCCATCATGGCTCTGACTTGACTGCCAGCCCTCTCTTGGGGTCTCTTGATGATGACGCGCTCTCCGACGGTGAGTCATGCTTTGGGTTTAAGGTTGAAGCGAGCATTCGAGCCTGCCTCTCCAGAAAGCGTGTGGCCCAAGGGTGCTTGCGTCGATGAGACGCTTCGAATCGCCAGGTTCATCTGCTCGCCACCCGAGTCTGCACATTGATTGGTCTTGGTGCTTTTGTTGTGGTCTTGAGTAGATGAGGAGCAACGTTATCAGCGCTTTGGTGATTTGGGCTTGGGAGGTACACGCCGCGTTCGGCAAGCCAATGGACATGCCTTGGCGGTTGGACACGCACATGTTGCTCGACTTGCTGCCGGTATGGATCAGCTTTTGGTTGTTGAGGCTTGCCTGTTTTTTTTTTTTTTTTTTTTTTTTTTTTTTTTTTTGGTTTTTTTTTTGGGTGTTGCCCATTTTCTTTTTGCCTCGTGCTGTTTCGCGTCATTCGACCACGGCCGAGTCCCGCTCGAACGATTCGATGTTTTGTTACTGCTGCATGGACTTGCTGATTGAATGCAACCTCTTGTCTTGTCACAGGCGAGTTGTACGTGTGGGGAACTGGTGAGGATGGCCGGCTTGGGCTCGGCGAATTTTTCGTGGATCAGCACTTGGCGCAACCCATGCATGTTATCCGACCTTTGCGGTCGCATGACACCTGGAAGGTAGGCCTTGAGCTGGAGTACCCTCGAATTATCACGGGCTGGGCACTAATCGCGATCAAAACCGGACCTAGGTCTTGAGCGTGAGCTGTGGGCAGGATTTCAGCACAGCCATCACCTCGGGCGGCATATACACTTGGGGTAACAACCAACACGGCCAGGTTGGTCTGCACGGTGCCCTCAGGTCGTTCGGAGTGCGGGGCACAGGATTGTGTGCAGTTTGTTGTAGATGATGAATCCAAGTCCGACTCACTACATGTTGGTCACGTTTGCTCAGCTGGGCTTAGGTCACTCGCAAAACAGGGCCAGCCCGCAGTTGGTGGAAGAGTTGACAGGTGTTACGGGCATCACCTTGACAACTGGCCATCATCATGCAATTTTGCAGAGCGTGGAAGGTTTATGGGGCTGGGGCAATAATGACCACGGACAGCTGGCCTTGCCTCACTATGCCAATGTGGCGAGCCCCAAGCGCCTCATGGCCATCGAACGTCTGAGCCCTGAAGTCTTGGTAGCCGGTGCCTATCACACCGCCTTTATCACGCAGCAGGTGGGTGAATTTTGAGACTTTGTGTTGCGCTGACACTCGCCCGCGCGCCCAGGTCCAAGGTTGGGTTTTTGGTCACACTCACGCTTTGATGCACCACGACCCGCCTGTCTCTACTCGGACTGGGGTTGATTGTAGGGCAAAGCGTTTGCGTGTGGCCGCGGCTGTGAGGGACAGTTGTTTAATACCGTTGCCGTTGAGAGGCAGCATGAACCACAGCCCATCTTCATCCCAGTGAGTATCCTCCCCAAGGTGCCTTCAGGCACATCATTTACCTTGGAGAAGTGGGTCGAACCCACCATTCTTTTAACTTTGGGCTGGGCCATGGACGCAGGAGGATGGGACGCCAATTCGTCTTTTGGCAGCCGGAGCATTTTGTACCATTCTCGTCTCTCATGGTCATCGCTCATGGCTCTCGGGCGAATTGCGGGCTATTGATGTCACAACCAAGTTCGTTACAGACGGGCATGCCTGGTTTCTCTTTGTTGTATGGCATCTGATCACAGACATGCACCTAGGCGGTCCAAGCTCGCAGAAAAGGCAGCACCTTTGCCGGGTCCGCGATGTTTGGATAGCGGAACGGTGGACATTGCTGCAATTGATGCGGTATGCGTCCCGCCTTCATCGTCTCTTGTACACATTAGCCGCTCCGTGCCCCGGATTTCAGCCTTGTTAATGTTCATGCACTGCTCACTGTGCTTCCATGTTCAGATTGAAGCCCACACCCAGCATGCCATTGCTTTGTTGGAGGAGGGCTCTTTGGCCGCGCTGGGTTCCAACTCGAGTGCAGCCATGGGGTTAGCCAGCAACGGTGTCTTTGCGACATGGCAGCCCATTCCCAATTTGAAGGTAGAGCTGCTTCATGGCCCAAATAATGAGGCAGTGGGAAGGACTGAGGGGAGGAGCAAAGGTATTGGCGAGCCAAGTCTTGCCACCCCAATGTGGCTGACTCGCATGGCATCGGCGCGTTTTGCTCGCTCTCGCATCATTTTTATCTCAGACTTGCTTTCAAGACATTGGGGTGGGCGAGACGTTCAGTGTAGCCATTGACAACGATGGGCGGGTATGTGGTCAGCACACTGATGATAGAACAACGGATGGTGGGGTACTGGGCAGCGCTTCATTGTTCTGTACTGCACTTGTCGGTGCGATGGCTCCCGTGTCAGGTCTGGTCTTGGGGTACAGGTCGATTTGGCGAGCTGGGAACCAACGAGCTTCAAGCACAGCGGCAATATCCGAGCGTCATTCCGGACATTGACGCTCAGAATCAATTTTCGCTGCAGTCTGATCTTTCCGGTTGGATTGGTTCCAAATTGTGTTGCCAGTGGGTCGTGGGTCATGTGGTGCCTTTGGCCTGTTTGACACGCTGATGGATGCTCCTTTTATATTTTGTGACCTCGACCGGCACAATAGATGCATCCAACGTTGCCTTGGGCCGGACTTGCATGCCAGCAGGGCTGCGGCGAAAGCGGGCTATTTCAGCAAAACAGACGGTCAAGCGAACGACGCCCCAAAGAGGTACGCGTTGACGATCTCGCACCCCCTTACTTCTCAATGTCGGTTGCCTGCATGCTCTTCCGATCCGACCTGACAGTCAAATATACTCTCTTCTCACTTGAACGAACTCTAGCATCCCGTTTGATGACTTTTCAGCTGCTGCCACGCCGTTTGCGGGCTGGAACCTCTTGCAGAGTTTAAGCATGGTCTCGCCGTTCTTGGATCTTAACCTCCTGGCGGCGGAGGCAGCTGTCCATGACTCGATGGTTGCCGCCCATCTTCACCTGTTAGCGCAGCACCCGGCGTTGGCCGTACTTGCACGCTTGGATGCAGCAAAAGCCTTTGCTACCGACTTTCCTGATTCAAGCATCAGCGCTGTGGCAGATCGTTACTACACTGAAGTGCTTTTGCCTTACGTGGAGTTGATCCGCACGCCGCCGCCTGGCTTGCAGCAAGACCTCGACAACGTTGCAGCTTTCAAAGAGCCCGTTTTCTTTGATGCCATCTTGGTGCGTGCAGGGACAGGCTGGGGCCCAGCCATTGCCCGAAACCGGCTGTGAGCGCATCTCTCCTGCCGTTCTGCTTACGACCCGGGTATTCCTTGGTGGTACCGCGCTCCTTGTCCGCCTTTCGGTAGGATGCTTTGGAGGAGCTGCCTGTGAGCGACGTCGTTATCAATCAACTCGTGGAGGCGCTGGCTGCCATGGAGCCTCAGATCACCACGACGCAATTGGTGCAGCACCCGACACTCGTGGCCCGAACCAGCATTGACCTTAAAATGCAGCTTTCGACTTTGCTCCTCAGTCAAGTCAGTTCTGGTTCTTCAACGTTTTTTGTCCAGTTGGCGCTTGGGGTATCTTTTGGGATTGCAAACGGGTCTCATTTCCCGATGAGCAAGGCACTCAGCTTTTTAGCTTCCTCATCTCGTGCTGCGAATCGGAACGGGCATATAGACAAACGCGTTTGTTCAGACACAGCAGGAGCAGGACAGCCGGGCCCAGGTTGTGCGAAATATCCTGGACAACGTGCACAAGGCTATCGTGGCGCGACCGGGACTGTCATTGAGTCATGGCGCTGCCTATGCCTTACAAGACGCAGGCCGGGGCGAGGTCACGGCTGGTCGAGCTGATGTGGTTATTTTCTCTTGCGGCCATCATTTTCCCAAGCAAGGGTTCGATGCTCAAGTGCTGCAACGCTTTGCCCGAGAGGTTCAGCAATCGTCTTCCGGAGCTGGCGCTCTCTGGGCCAACGTATTGCGAAAAGAGTATCAAAAGGTGCGTGCAAGACCCGCCAGATGATGCCGAATTTTGTGACCCAACGGAATGCTGGGTCGAGAAATCTAATTTGACATGATGCTTAATCCTCACCATTTTCGCAGTCGGCGGGCCTCATTCAGTTGGCATGTCCCAACTGCGTCCTTTCCACTTTGAGTTCGTGATGCACATTCTTTTGAGCAGATGGCCATGCGTGCCAGTGCATGGGCTCTATTTGTTTTTTAGGCAACTTGAAATAGGGACAGGTGACCAGAAACTGATTGAATTGAGAAGGAGAAGTTGATGCTCCGTGATCAGGACCTTTTGAATTGTCAGAAAAATCAGCTCCCCAAGCTTGGACGCCTTGATAAAAACCAAGACACGTTGTTGTATCGTGAAGCAAATCCGGCTTCGTTGAAGAAGTTTCTTGTGTGTGTGTGTGTGTGTGTGTGTGTGTGTGTGTGTCAGTGTTGTTCTGTCGTTTTCCTCTCAAACACGCAGAGACCACCTCACCACCATCAGCATGTCGGATCCCTGGGCACGATATGAGGCCTGGCGCACGGCCGGGGGCATTGGCCGTAATGCGAACATGATGCGTCTGCTGCCGGGATTTCTGATTGGTACTGGCCTTTTTGTGGTTGCCGTCGGTGTCGAGTCGGTCATGTCCAAGGGCCAAAAGAAGCACTGAGCTGAACGTTGCTCTGGCTATTATTGATTTCCTCTGGTCAGTTCGGGCACGCGCGAGTGTCACAGGGAGCTTTGGGCTGCTCGATGGCTTCTCGTTCTGGTCGTGATTGGCGCGCTCCTCTTGGGGAAGGATAGGGTCAAGATGATGCACGGGAAAAGGGGGAGGACAGGCAAATGTCGAAGTGTGGTGTGCAAATGAGATGGCGAGCCAGCTCGATGTAGCTTGCTCATTGACCTGACTGCTTGCTCGGTTTCATCACTCACACCGACTAACACCGCCCCCGCCTCAACCTCGTGGAACACTCGCTTAATGCACATGATAGACATTTGCTCTGGCCTTTTTAGCAACGAAAATTCTGGCGCCTTCGGTTTAGCTCTCAACATGTCATGGTCCATGTGACCATGTATCTGTGTGTTTGTGTCATGTGTTGTGTTCAAGGCTCAGCGGTTCCTTTCGCCGCGTTTCAGCCATTTTGGTGAGGTGCTTGCACCTGCAGACTCTAGGGTCTTGATTAAACATGACTGCTGAAAAGCTGTCCAGGCTTACAGCAGCCAACACACCACCATCTCTTCGCCTCGTCACAACGGCGGGTCGTGCTGGCATGGAGTTTGTTTTCTTGGCTAGCTCCGCATAGCCTTTGAGCAATCTGTTTGCCATCGTTTTTGTGAGTGGCCATCGTTCCTTCCCTGACCCACCCCTTTTTCATGCCGCGGTGACTCTTGACTCGTGGCAAGGAAAAGCCGAAGCTGAAATTATCACCACGAATTTACATGAAAGATAAAGAGCTGTGCAGTTGTTCCAACATGTTGTTCCCTTCCACCCGAGTTCTTGAGACATAACTGAACACCCCAGGCATGGCATGGCATGGCAGGAGGTAAACCAGCGATACATTCACATGTGGGTATGGTAATTATTATTATTATCATTATTATTACTGTTATGGCGACGATGGTGCCCAAACAAGGACCTACCATTGTGAATCAGAAAATCTTAATTATGCGCGTCACTTAAGAGGACACTCAGTGTCCACACGAGCAGCTCGTGAAACCAAAAAAAAAAAAAGTCAAACACGGGGGCCATGCCCCGGGTCGCTTCTACACGTTGAGTCTACATCTCAATGCCATACTTTTGAAAGTGTCGCATCAGCAGGCTAACTCGGATTTGCACGCATCCCATGGTTTCCGTCTTCAGCTTGAAGCGGTCGGCTTGAGTATGAACTAACCACGGGAGAGAGCCGCAGTTCCAATGAGAGAGTGTAGCTTTGGGCGTGAGACGGTGGCTCTGCCGACACAGAAGAAATGCAACTGGAACTCCCACATCAAGACGGGCAGGCTACTGACCAATATCCGTCTTGCCAAGTTGATAACCACCACCCACGAGACGCCCTGAGCACGGGTATAGCACACCAAGCATTTCAATGGGATGAGGCAATGTCTGCACACCCTTGAGGTCGTCGGGTGTAATGCTATCGTGGGTCCTGATGGCTTACCGCGTAGGCTCTCCAATGCCGATCCGGCAGGGCGCCAGCAATGGCACACGAGGTCGTGGGTGCCAGGTGTCATTGGGATGGGCGCAAACCCATAACCGTCTACCATACCAAATGCACCAGCACCAGCAATGACAAGGACGATGGCCAGTGAGGCTAGCGTTGCTTCTCCAAGCTTGCCCCTGGCCAAACAAGGAGCAAGGATTTAGACGCCTGAGAGATCACCTACACAAGTCGTTGCGACCGAGATCATCTTGATGCCAAACCTCGACCTGCAGCTTGGGCCAGCCTTGCATGCCCTGCGTGGCATAGTGGATGTCTGGAAGAGCATTCCAGCCAGGCAATGCTCTGTGAGACCTTGCAAGCATCCGCACCGTGCGTGCCTGTTCTGCTCATGTCGCTTGAGCTTTTGAGCACGATTGACCTTGAAACTTACCTAGCGGGTGACCAAAAACGGTGGCATCACTGCCAGCTGGGGTATCCACTTGCGTCTGTCCCTGAACTTGGCCCTCCAGCACGCGCCACCCTCCTCCATGGACAAACTGCCATTTGCAAAACAGCGAGGGATCGGGAAACCCGCTTGCCCCACGAATCTGTCCGATCACATGCAGCTCAGCCATCGTTTCACGTCGCGTTTGCGCCACCACCCACAAAAGTGTTGAGAGAGAATTTGAGTTTGAGAGAGTTTGAGAGAGAGAGAGTTTGAGAGAGAGAGTTTGAGAGAGTTTGAGAGAGTTGAGAGAGTTTGAGAGAGAGTTTGAGAGAGAGTTTGAGAGTTTGAGAGAGTTTGGGCTTGAGCTTCAGTCAGTCTTCGAGTCTCCCAGTCTCTTTCAAGACCAAAAGAGCGTTACAAAAATCCAAAACCGCGGAAGCGAGCAGCAATCCATCGTCACATCGCGCTGCATGGTGTTGAGCATTTTTTTTTTCTGCTGGGGGGGTGTTTTTTTCTCGGTTTCAATCCTCACCGCGCGGGCAGCTTGGCGTACGATCACTGGGGTTTGGGCTCGAGCTTGAGCTAACCATATGGTACTGGTGTTGTAAGAAAGCAGCAGCTCGGGCTTGCTCGTGTCATAATGGCTGCTCGTCGTCGGGCCGCTGAGGCCGATCTCGGGGATGACTCAAGCCCCGAGGATGGCGTCGAACGTCAGCGCGTAAGTCTTCGCTGCTTGCGACTAAAGCGTCTGCCCTAGTCCTTCTGGAACGTTTGCACACATTCTTGCTTGTCTGGGATTTCAAGCTTTCATTTTCCTCCCGCTTTTTGCCTGCATTCTTTTGGCAGCGACGTACCGCACCATCGGAGTCAGAGCACCTCTCGGCTACGCAAGGGGGTGACATTTCGAGTCAGGCCTTTGACGGTGGTGATTTGTCCGACGAGAATGATTCTGCTGGCACTATTACCAAGCTTGACTTGACAGACTTTATGAATCATCGGTCTGGCTCACTGCTGCGCGTGCCGCCTGGGTCGGAGCCTCAGTCCTCGTGCCTGCTCTAATTCAGGCTGGATTGTGGGCATGTGCTTTCTTAGACGCCTCACATTGGACTTTGGACCCAATCTCAACTTTATCTGTGGTGAAAATGGCAGTGGCAAATCTGCCATTCTTACGAGCATCATCCTTGGTCTGTCGGACCCTGCTCCAAAACCGCACCAATGTGCATACTCAGCTTGGGAGCGCGTTGAGCGCGAAGGCAGCATGTGCTGCGTCATGCCAAACTGGCTCATCTTGCCTGGCCTCGCGCACGCCCGTAGGCCTCGGTGGCAATGTGGGTGCCACCGGTCGTGGCTCAACATCCGCTTCGGCCTTTATCCGACGCGACAAAGACGTGAAATCGGCCATCGTTCGTATTACGCTCAACAATGTTGGCACCAAGGCCTTCCGTCCCGAAGTCTACGGTGAAAAAATCCACGTTGAGCGGGAAATTCGCAAGGAAAGCAGCACGTACGCTGTCGCCTTGTCCTTGACCCGCTTTCAATCTCTGGCAACGCCTGCGGAATGTCTCCGCCCTCATACTTCATGGGCTCGCAGCTACAAAACTCTCAATGCAAAGTTGAAAGTCGTCGAGGCTCAAGCCCGTCAAGAAATTGCCAACATGTGTGAGTGCTTTCAGATTCAGGCAAGTAGTATCCTCCCTTGGTTGCCACTCAGAGCCTGTCTGCAGAACTGCTGTTGTGAAAATAACCCTCTTTCTTCGCTTCAGGTCGACAATCCCGTTGGAATCCTGACCCAAGAAGCAGCCAAGAGCTTTCTGACTTCAAAAAAACCGGCTGACATGTTCAAGGTGAGGCTGACTCGCTGCCCATGCTCTTCGCCCTTGCGATGCTGCGTTGCGCCATGCCTCGAAATCAATGCACGATACACCCTTTCCGCAGATTTATCGTCGAGCCACCCAGCTCGAGCAACTCATCGAACACTATCAGAAGACCAAGGATAACTTGGACAAAACTCGCGAATCCTTGAAGGGCAGCCATAACGTACGTTCATTTTGCGTCACATCTCATCTCTGCTGTCATGCCTTTCCTTGTCATCCTGATGGGTTGCTGTTACCCTCCCCGTTGGTACAAAACGAGGACACAGGACCTCGCTCAGCTGAGAGCAGATCTTGAAGCTAAAACGAAAATTGCGAAGGTATCAAGCCTTTCCTCGCTTGGTGTTTTGCTTTTGCGAGTGACAGTGTGTCCATTTTCTCGCTCTCACCAAATGAACCACTGCCAACTCGACCAGGAGTTTGAAAGACTGGGGGATGCAGATCGCGAGCTCGAGTCTCTTCTGCTGCAAAAGGCCTGGTCGCACATTCGAGATCAGCGCCAGGTGCGATCGCCCCCTGTTACGTCGTCCTGCCTCCCTGCGATTAGTCACCTGCAGTGTCGCGAGGACTCGTTACCATATCAAAACTTATTGCTGGCCATCTTTTAGGTTCTGGCAGAGTCGCAGGCAAATCGAGCACAGCACGACAACAAGATCAATCAGTTGTCGAAGAAGAAAGAGGCGCGCCAGGCAAGTCCAAAAGCAGTTCATCCGTTGTGAGCCTCAATGTACACGAGTGGCGTTGGGACAAAAGACATCTCACGCGACTATTGCCTTTCTTTTCTGCCATGCGATGCCTGAAATTTCTAGGCCCAGCTAGCGGAACTTGAGACCCAGCGGACGAAGAGCCTGGCCGAGATTAACCTCAGCAACGCCAACCTCCAGCAGCTCGAGCAGACACAGAAAGACATGCGTCCTCATTTGCAAACAGCCACACAGGACTTCAAGACCGCCAAGGTGCCTTTTTGACGCAATCTTGCAGTCTCCTCAACCTCTTGTCCTCAAGCCTCCACTGCTGCTTACTCATCACTCCGAATGTCCACCCAGCTTGACGTCAAAAAGTTGAAGGATGACATTCTGCTGAAGCAACGCGAAAAGCAGGAGATTTCGGACACCATGCAGCAGCGGAAAGAAGCCTCTTACGATCAACAGGTGCAACAGACACGCGCAGGCTCGAAGAGTAATGAATGCTTTCCTGATTCCTTGAATATGACACCCTGTCCAATATCAGGAAAAGCTGCGTAAAGTGGAGGAGCAAATCAATTCATGCGAGGCCAGAATTGCGCGGCACACTGAGGAATCTGATGCGGTTCGTGGCCTGCCGTTGAGCAATTTCACTCCGGTTTGCCTTGGTGCATTTGTTTTGTTTGGACCCTTTTCTTATATAACATATGCATTGTGTCGTACAACTTGCGCACCTCTGGTTTCTCAGGCTGAAAAAGCGATCGAGCAGCTGAACGGGGAGATTGATGAAGCCGCTGGTTTACTGGAGACACGCAGCGCCTCGTGCCGCGAATTGCAGCACCAGCTTGACCAAGCCACAAAGCGTCTGCAAAGCCTTCGAAAGAATCAGACCAACTCGGTCGGTGGAAAGCGTTCTTGACCAAGAGGGCAGGTCAACGCTCAATAACCATTGCTCATGTTGGTTTCAACCGCCCTGGCGTGTCGCGTTTCTCTCAGGTGGCGATTTGGGGGGATAGCTTCCCGCGCATCCTCAAAGCCATTGATGCCCAGTCTGGTTGGCATCACAAACCCCTTGGCCCTCTCGGCCAGTACATCGCGCTGTCCGATCCAAAGTGGGCCATGGCCGTGGAGGTGATGCTGGTAAGTCAAGAAGATTCCCCCCGTGTGCGCACGCTCCTGTCTTTTGAAGCCATTGGATTGAAGCCATTGGATTAAAGCCATCAGTTTGAAGCCATCGGCAAGCCTCAGCGCCGTTCATCCTGATGGATATTCCGTATATGCTCTTGATATTGAGTAGCTCACGATTTGCGTTGATGTCGTGCATCTTGTAGAGCAACCATCTGACTTCGTTTTTGGTCCATGACGAGCATGATCAAAAGCTTCTGCTGTCCATATTACGCCGCGAGAGTCGCAATCGCATGCCCACGATCACCCGCACAAAGTTTTCATCCTTCTTGCCTGAACGCCGCTCAATCGGGCCTGGCCTGATGGTGAGGCGCTGGCCGACAAAGCTCAAATTTGCTCAAAAGCCTGGCCATTATATGTGCTCTCATCTGTATGTGCGATGCCATTTTGTTTTAGATGGTGGCAGATGTGGTGAAGATTAGTGATCCAACTGTTGAGCGCGTTTTAATGGAACGCAAGATTGACGTCACAGCTGTCTTTGAGGATAAGCAACGGGTGCGCTGGAGTCTCACAGAGGATGTTTGATTGGCGTAGCCGTGCAGCTTCATGCAGCCCCTAATCTTGTCACCGCTTGGCACTGGCAATGCATGCAGGCTTTGACGTGCTGTCATGGCTACGATGTGGCTCCCGACCTCAAGGGCGGCTATCTCTTAAATGGCGATTTTGTACGTCGTGCACGGATGACACATGTGTTCCGCCCTTGGCCCCCACGTGAAGCATAACTAGTCAATCTTATGATTGTACCTCTCAGGTTGGCACTGGTCCAGGCAAGCCTTACTACTCCAATGCTCGGCGACAAGGCGCGCGCCGTTTGGGTGTGGACGTGGGCGATGCTATGCATCGCTTGAAGGAGGAGATCCAACGGTCGGTTACCCCAAAGTTGAACCTATTTTTTTTTTTTTTTTTTTCAAATTTTTTATGCCAAACTTCTGCATGATGATTATCGGTTACGGTCTTTTTGATCGAGGTAGGCTCAAGACTAGCCTTCAAGAAGCTGAGGCACACACTGCTCAGGTTCGCAACAACCTGGACAAGTTGCGAAAGGATCGGCAAGGTATATTTCAGCTGACAACCGGCCTTCTTTTGCTGCCTACGAAGGCGAGTGTGGCAAACACGCGAATTTTTCTCATACGCGTTTTATTTCTGCAGCACAAGAGAAAAGCAAAGCCACGGCGTTTCGGGAGAGTCAACGCCTGTCCAAGATGTTGGTTGAACTGCGCGAATCACGCGTGCAAGGGGACCAGGAGCTCGACGTTTCGGTTTATGTACGTCGAATCCTCAGCCTGACGAGCAGATGACCTCGCCTGCCTCTCCAACATGTGGCCTTACTATGTGACCCGACTTGTCTGTTGCATTCAGTCGAATAATATTGAGCAATTAAACCAAGAGCTGTCTGAGCTCAGGGAGCAACTTGACAAGGCGCAGGAACAAGCTCAGCAGAAGGAGAAAAAGCTTTTGAGCCTCAAGGCGAGCATGAGCGCAAGCAACGATCAGATGCAAGAAATTCTGAAGCGTTCCGACACAATCAATGTTCGTAGGGCTTTTTGTCGCGTCTTTGGTCCAACCTGAGCAGTGCAGCAGTCGCTTCTGCCTCTTCGTGCTGCTTTGCCCATCTCCACCTCGCTCCTTTCTTGACCCTTCTCTCGTTGATGCAAATGGCTGCACCTATCGTGTCTTGGCGTGCTCAGCTACAAACGGAGAAGATTGAGGAGGAAATGGCAAATATTAGCTCCCGCATTGGCCTTTACGACAAGCAGATTGCCGAGGTATGTCAAAGCGAGTAACCATGGACCAGTGCCTTTCAAACCGCATCACAGGAGGTTGACCTTGTTCTGGCGGCGTGCAGGAAACACGAGCCCGAACGCAAATTGAGGAACGCATTGCAGAAATTGAGCGGTCTATTGAGGTGGGTATCTTCCTCAGCCTGGACTGCTGATTCGGATCAAGTCACGTTTGGGCGGCAAGGCTGGATGTCTGCTGTGCGAAGGCTGATTCCTTCCGAAGTCTTTCATATCTCATCGGTCATCAATTTCTGCATTTGCAGGTTACCAAGCAGGATTTGTTAACAAACGGCGTGGAAGAGGTTGAGGTCACTTGGGCGACGGACGTGTTGGACCAAAAGATTGTGGCTTTGGAACATCAGAAGAAGGATATGCAATCCCGGTGCGTGCGAAAAGAGAGGTCTCGCACGTACCAGATCTTGCTCACGCAGGTACTTGTTTGCATTCCCCCCCCCCTTTTCCGTCGTACAGGCTGGGTACACGGGAGGAGGCGATTCAAAACGAAACAGATGCACAAAAGCGACTGGAGAATGTAGAGTCACGCTACAAAAGTCTCGAGAAGTTTGCCCGGGTCGGTGGCCCCTTCAACTGCACTCACTCGCTCTTCTTCACGTCGATGAAGCGATGGTGCCTTGTTGTCGTGCATCTCAACCTTTTTCTTTGGTTTGAATAGGAGTTGGACAAGTCGCTGGAGCGCCGCATGAGTCAGCTGTCTACGTTTTGCTCTTACTGCAGCGACCGTGTTCAGGTTGGCCCAAACCTTTTCCACCTTCTTCTATATTGTCATCATCTTCTCCCACGCCACTACCATGGCGAGGCACTGGTGTTGGCTCTCCATGGGCCTGGGAATTCTAATACTTCCTTGTCCTGACTTGCTGAGCATAGAAGGTTTTTCAAGTGCTGCTATCCCATCGCAACTACTCGGGCAGTCTGCGGGTCGATCATCAGGCGGGCACATTGCATCTCAATGTCGCGCCAGGCCACGAGGTGGCTAGCACAAAATCCTTGTCCGGTAAGCGCGCGCGCATGTGTTGTGAGATGACTCGCTGTGTGATCTGACATCGTTGCATATCGTATAAACGACCGCGACCCCATGCTAGGTGGCGAGCGTTCTTTTTCGTCGATTTGCTTCATCATGTCTCTGTGGGAGCTCATGGAGGCACCCTTTCGATGCCTGGACGAGTTTGATGTCTACATGGTCAGTGAAGAAATCCTCTTATTTGCTGCAGTCTCACCAAGCACGGGTGGCTGGTACACACTGCCTGCTGACCTTAACCTCTCTCGTTTGAATGGATGATGTAGGACATGGTGAACCGCACTGTGGCTATTGCCGACCTGGTCCAGCTTGCCACCAGCAAGAGTAATCGCCAGTTTATTCTCCTGACACCGCTGAAGATGATCCCAATGTTGGTAGCCCCATCCACTGATGTTATTTGTCTTCCTCATCGTGTGCTTGCGCTTTTTGTGATACCCTTGGCTTGGGTTTTTCCTCTAATCTTCTGAACCGCTCTACCCGCAGTGCGCCGCAGCATATGGACAGAGTCAAGATTTTCAAGCTCAGCAAGCACGACGAATCGCAGAGCACATTGCAGATGTAGGGCCCTTCGCGCCAGGCAGCTTAATTTGAAAATGACACGATATCCGATGCAGCTCATCCTTCACTCATCCTTCAACACACAAAAAAAAACAAAAAAAAAAACAAAAAAAAAAAAACAAAAAAACAAAAACAAAAAAAAACAAAAAAAAACAAAAAAACAAATAAAAGTCAGAAAAAGTTGATGATTGTCACTGCCTTCGATGGTCCCGCTTCGCCTGCATTTCTGAGCTGAGCTGAGCCCCTGAGCCTGGCGGTAGCTTGGCCGACCTCGGCTGCCTTTGTCGAAGCATTGGCAAGCTTGCTCCCCTGTATCCTATCCAGAGTCATTGGCGCGGAGAGTGGCAGGGCAGCATGCGGTTGAATGAAGGTTGAAGGTTGATTGACTCAGCTGTCTGCGTGCCCTGCTTGGGCTCGGCGTGGGTGCCATTCCTTGCTCTCCCCGGCTCGTGCACCCCCTTCACAAACTGTGATTGGTGGTGACCGCCAGCATGTGGGAAAGCAGTATTGCTTATGGCAATAGCGATGAGCTGCCAGACGACTATACCGATTTGGCCGAACGAGTGGCTACCGATATTCTCAACGCGACGCTCAATGCAGACCTTGAGGCAATGCTGAGTCGGGCCATGTCTCGCGATAGAAACAACGCTTTTGCCACGGCATTGCTCAAGGACCTGGTCAAGGTGCTCGTCATGGGTCAAGAGCCAAGGTATGTGTCCGTTCTGATAGGCCACATGCGCTCCTTCACGAGCCTTTATTTTGCCAAGTGGAAAAGGTTGTGTGAGCCTCTATTGCCCACGCCCAGTCGGTAACGCGATGAGCTCAGACATCGGTGTTGATGCATTGGCGTGGCCCGATCCTTCTCATAGGAGCATCTCCACCAAGGCTGCTGAACAGCAACTGGCCCGACACATCCAGGCTGGTCAATGGCAGGGCAACCTGAATATTCCACAGCTCATCGTCCTGATTCATGTGGTGGAGGTCATGGCCCACCACGAAACGTTGCCGCTGGCGTACGCCATTGTATCCTTCTGCCTCAACTTAAGCGTGTGCTATCACGATGGCGTCCGCGAGGCAGCTTACGCGTTTGCCGAGGCTCTCTGTCAACGATCGCCCCCAGCCATTCTCAAACTCATGGCCTTGATTAGCCTCAACCCTGACCACATGGACATGGTCCTACCCCTGCTGCAGCGCGTATACGTGGCCAAGCCTCAGCTGCTGCAGGTGGTTCAGGACGCCTTGGTATTACAGCACGACCAGTTTCCCCTCTTGGCCCATCGCGTTCTACTTCGTTGGCTGGCCCTGACACGGGTACCGCTGCTCGATGTCACAACATCCCTCTACGCTGCCATTGTAGAGTATGTTCGCCAACCACTGACCATGGTCGAGGTTACCCTTTGCAATTCGGCGGTGCGCGTATTAGAGGCCCACTTGCCCTTCATATGGGCACAATACCACGAGCGAACGTCGCTCCAGCAGCAGCTCGTCCACCGCGTTGTGGCGGTTGTTTTGCACAGCTACGCCGAGGGTGGTCCGCCACCATGCTTGACGCCAGAATCAGTAGACACGGACTTGGCTTTGCGCTCCAAACCAGTTCCCACAACGCTACCGCGCGTGCGCTCTGCGTCGAGCCTTGCGTTGGATAGCCCCAGTACCCATCTTGGCAGCTTTTCCACCGCGGACAATCGACCGCGCGCCCGCAGCTTACGCTCTCAGCACGATGAGCTTGTGGGTGGACTCGAGCTGGATGTCTCTTCCCTGGCCATGTCGGCAGCGCCGTCCCCAGCCAGCAGCCCCCAGCGATCTGCTGCAGCACAGTCACCCGCAAAGTCCGTAGACGCGAGTGACCTGCAAAGCGAGCCCGGCGATGGTGTGCAAGCCGAGCCCGGTGTTGATCAGCACAGCGTGCTCCGTGTTTTTGCTTACATTTACACAGTTATGCCGGGGCCTCTGCTCACGTCATTGCGGGACTACAAGCACCAGTCCGCATCCCAACAAAAATCTCTGAACCGGTTGCTTGCCCATTTCAAGCTGAATCCGGTCTTGGCCATTTCCGGTGCAGCCGCTTACAAGCAACTTTGCGCCCTTTCCCCGGCTGAGATCATGGAGCAGGCCATGCGGCTCTCCGGCCTGCGTACTGACGGCCAAGACGGCGAGGAAGGGGATGTCATGGCCTCTCTTTCAACCCGTGATGCCCATTTGGAAAAATTGCAGGTGTGTTTGCTTGGCTAGACCGGTCGGGCTCTCTTGGCTGGCTCTTTGGGAGCTACGTGAGGCGCCGCTCTCATGGTGTGGCCTTGGCCCTTCAACTGCATGGTCGTCTGTGTGTACATTCTTGGATTCAGGATGATCAAACGGCCCTGGAGCGCGCATCAGCGTGGGAGCTGGTGGGCGCATTACGACAAGAAATTGCCAAACTACAACACGAACTGGCTGCCAAGGTTTGCTGTTCTTGCTTTGTCGAGATTCTGAGTCACCTGTGAGGTCTGGGCCTCACCTTGTACCGATTGCCAATGAAAACCATTCCCCTTTGTGTTCGTCAACAGAGTCTCGAAGGTAGTCCGCTGCACGACATGCTCGTACAGTCTGGGACCGAGATGATAGAAGTGGCCAAGTATGACAAAATGAACCTTGCGCACAAGAAGCTTGAACAGGATTTGCGCGCCAACCTCTCTGCGTAGGTCAAGTCTGCCATCTTGACTTTGTTCACCTCCATGCCCGGCACGTTATTTTCATTCCCGCCTTTGTGTGCTCGTTATCTCCTGTGACAGTGCACTGCAAGAGGCCAATGAGCTGAAACGAGAGTTGGCTCTGACACGGGAGCGCTCCTTTTCCACCTCAAGCGTGGCATCTCAGCCTGAAGCCGAGCTTTTGCGTCGAGACATCCGTGCCCTTCAAGAGACTATTGCCGATTTGCAACGCCAGCAAAAGTGTGTCCCACAAATGTTGCCACCTCATGTCCACTTGCCTGCGGCCCTGACACTGTGTCCCAATGGTGTTCCAACACCCCAAATCGTCCTCAGACAAACAGAGCCTGTGCAAGAAAGCGGGCAAATGGAGTTTCCAGCTGCTCTTGCCGAGCCAGCCCTTCGGAAACAGCTTCTTCTGCAACGCGAGGTCAGGCTCTGATTTCTGGTCCCACTCTTCTTTCTTCTCTCTCTTTCTGTTGTGCAAACTCAATTAATATGCTTTCGCTTGTATATCCAACTAGCGCTTGGATGGCGTCCAGTATTTGTTGGAAGAGCATGTCAAGGGTTTATCAGCCCGCGTGCAGAGCACGCTCGCTGCCAATTTGGCCCTGGTGTGTTGCTCAGCTCTGTTGACTGTGGGCACATGGCCTCTTGCTTATTGTTTGCGAGCAGGCTGAATGATTTTTTTTTTTGTCGCAGGAGCGCACGATCGTCGCACGCGAGGCTAGTCTAGCCCTGTCTCAGGAAACCGTTCGCAAGCTGGTGGGTCAAGATCTGCCACTCCCACAGGAGCTCTCACCTTTTCTCACAGAATTTGGGCGATTGCTGCGAGAGCACAGGAGGAGACAGTTGCAGAGCAAGAAAAGCTGCTGGATGAGAGTCGCACTCAAGCACAATACGCGCTTCATGCTGGCAAACAACGCTGTGATATGCTTGAGGTACAGGAAGTCAGCTAGTTTGTCTGTTGGGGACGGATATCATAATCCTGCATTGGTCGAGCCACTCATTTGCTTCTTGGTATACGCTAGAATATCAACGCTCAACTGGAAAACGACGTTTTGCGCTTGCAAGTGCAATTGCACGCCCACCTACCAAACCCGCATTCCGAGGCTACAACACATGAGTAGCACTTGCCTCAACCCAATGTGTGTGCGTATTCGGTTTCGTGGTACCCTGGCTAGTTTTTGGTTTGATATTGTATTGCGTTTTGCAGCCTATGAACTAACATGTAAAACACCCAGCAGGCAAGGAATCAACCTTCAACCGTTCTCTCAGGATTGCATAATCTTGTTTGTTTTTAGTGTGAGGTTGCGCACACGAAAAACTCTTGACACAACAAGGGCTCGACTACGCACAAACACAGCATGTGCACACGTGGACAAGCAGCATCGCAGATCAGGGAACACAAGCCAACAAGACATTCATTCTGTCACTCGCTGCACGACATTGGTTCGGAAAAAAATCTGAAGCTTCAGCCCCAAAAGGGGGCAAAGAGAGGATGTAAGAGGGGCGGGGCGAGAGGTCAAGAGTCACAGGCGGGCGCAAAAGCAAAACTTGATCATAGCCATGACTTAAACGACGTTCATGTCTTGCAAGTAGGAGACACGCTCCTGGAGCTCCTCACTACTGCATACTTCAACGTCCTCTTCTTCCTCGGCGCGTCGCTGGGGCTTGCGCTTGCCACCAGCGAATGACGCGCTTCGTAGACGACCACCCTGCGAACAGACAGAAGGCGTGAGTGGAGGAAAGGTCGCTTGTGCCTTCATGGAGGCCTTGCGTTGCAGAAAAGCGTTGCAGAAAATCAACAACCCGGCCTGGTAGCGTATGCAGCAGCGATGCGCAAGTCAGCAGAGCTACCTGTTCCAGTTCCTCCATCATTGAGTTGTCAAAATCATTCATAATATCTTCTTGGAAACGCATGAAATCAGGATCGTTCATCATCATGTCCAGCATGGCGACGGCCTCAGCACGGCCCTTGATGTACACTGCAGCGTCCCAGGCGCACAGAAGCGGCACCATGGTGCAATGAGTTGAAGTCTCAAGGGCAGAAGCTGCCATGATGAAACCAAATATATACCTTGTTCACCCTCATCTGTTTCCAAAACTTCATCCTTGTCCTCTTCTTTTGAATCTGCTGGCGCAGCACCGGCTGGCGGACCAGATGGCGGTGGCTGCGTCGGTGGTGCCACTGGTTTACGGAAAAGTGAAATAAGAGTCAATGCCAAAAACGTGGTTTTTGGCGGGGATGATGGAGGCGTGGAATGAGCGTGGTGGTCCGAAAGAGGGCGGGGTGTACCTGAAGGAGCAGCAACTGCTGCCGAAGGGGCGCTTGCCTTGTCCTGCGCAGCAGCTTCGGGACGGGACGCACGCGCACGCTCGCGAGCTGCAATGGCTTCTTTCTTCAACTGCTCGCGCTCATCCAAAGCCGCCTGTGCCATCCAGCGCAACAGACGAGGAGCATGGCAGCGTGAGGGATCCACTTTCAAACAAGACCAGGAAGAAAGAAGAGTCAAACCAAAGACAGACACCAAAACAGAACAAAAATCAAGAAACTATAGAGCATAAAGTTGCAAGAGTGCCCTCTTGCCAGAGGATGGCGAGGCGAGGACTTGGCCGTGGCCTACCTGAATGGCTTGTTGACGCATGGCGCGATGCTCAGGGGGTGGGTTTTCCCAATTGTGCACCGTTTGTACGTACAGGCTATGATAGCCGACGCACATGTCCAAGATACGCTGGCAAGTCTTGGCGCGATTGAAAAATACGCTGAAATCCTTTGTGGCCTTGTCATGAACCTAATAATGTCGTGTTTCGGGCAAGAATGAGGTCACTGCGAGTTGGGCATGAAAGCGAGCATGACAGGCCATGGGGTCGGGGCCCTGGGCCGGCGTTGACGCACACAAATGGTAAACTTTTTGTCGGCAAACGCCAGTTCGCTACATTCGGCCCAACTAAAAGTGACCACCGGTTTTTGCATGTTGTTCAGACGAAAGACGTAGAGACCGCGAGGGCTGACGCCCAGAACAAGGGGTGTTCCATTCTTGTTCTTGATGTCGTAGCGAAGCATAGCAAATTGGGGGTGCTTCTGCACCACCTGCATGTATTTGAGGACGGCAAGATGGCGGAGGATGCCGCGAAGGGTTTTCCAGACGCGGATGACCTCTTCGGCCCAGAAGGTCTGCATGTTGGCGACGTTGATGTTGCTGGTACGAATAATGTCGTCCTTGTTGGCCTCAGGGATGAGCTGTTCCTTGGCCATGAATTCTGGGGTGTGCTTGGTTTCATCGTAATCGCCTAGCACAGCCTGCAGCGCCAGGGATGCGAGGGTGAAGGCATCCTTGTTGGTGATTTCCAGCTCTCCTTTGATGACCGATTGTCGACTAGACAAAAAAGTCTGGTACAGGGTAACGTATTGCAGGACCTGACAGCGTTGCGAGCCAGCCAAGCCGTGAGATAGAAGCCAAAAAGAGAGGAGGGAGAGCATTCATATTCAAAGTACAAAGGGCGGCGGCATACGTGGGTGACGTCAACGGGGAAGAAGCGGATGCGAAACTCCAGCTCATAGTGGTCGGCGTCGGCTGGGCGGGGGATGTCCTGTTTCAAAAACTTTTTCTTCAAGTCCACCCAAACCATTTCGTTCTTTTGATCGTAGTACATCAGACCAAAATAGTACTTTTCAAACATCTTGATAGGCAGAGCAGCGCAGGGCCAGTGAGGGTCCACGACCACTGGACGAGAAGGTCAACGGGAAGATGAAAAGGCATGCGGGAAAGGAAAAGTATCGACCCACCTTGAGCATAGTGCAAATTTGGTTGAGAAAGTCGTCACCCGTGGTCGAGGGCTCAGCGTACAGCTGAAGGGTTTCGCCGTCGAGGAGCTTGACGAGTACGAGAGCGGGCCCGCTCTTGGAGCTGCGAGTGGCTTTGGTGCGTTTGACAAAGTCGGGCATGCTGACCTTGTTGAGCGGGTTGTCGAGGCGATCACCCGCCACGCCCCCGGCCCGAGCCTGAGCGCGGTGTTGCATTAGTTCGAGCTCCGAGTCGTTCTCTTGTGTCAAGGCCTGGGGTTGGCTCGTGTTTTTTTGCATTGAGGCACGACCGGTGCCAAAGGCGATAGAAGCCAAAGACATGACATTCATCCACGTTTTCATGTCTCGTTCGTCATCAGCTGCAAACAAGTAGGTCCGGGCCCCAGATTGTTGTCGGTTGAAGACCTGGGATGCAGAGGGCAGGCAGGTGCAAGAGTAGGTCAAAACACACATGGCAATGAGGGATACCAGCCATCACATCGACTCGGGCCCTTTTAGAGTTGCCAAGTGGCTGGAGTCACGAGGGTTGACGCGTTGTCTGGCCACCTGGTGCTCAGGTGTGAGAGTGTTGATTGGGGTGGTAGGGCGTGACAGCAAGGCGCGCGCTGACCTTGAAGGCCCAGGGGCGATTGGATTCTGTCTTGGTGGCGCGAGTGACGGTATAACTGGGGAGAAGGATCATGCCAAGAGCGGACATGTCCTTGGGTCCCTTGAAATAGTAGAGGCAGTTGTCGTCGGTCAGCACAAAATAGCGCTTTTTCCAGTTTTTGACAAAGTTAGCACTACCAGTTTTGTACAGCCAGCCCATGGTAACGGCTGAATTGGCCAGGTCGGCCACGGCTTTGGTGCGCGCGGCGACACGGAGTGGGTCATTCTTCTTGTCCACACGGGCCTTTGACCTTTTGGCCGCGTCAAGTGTCATGGTCGGTGTTGGGCCAGTGCTGGTGGCAAGGGCGGGGGCAGGGGCGCTGGCCGACGCTGCGGGAGAAGCGTCAGCGTCATCGCCATCGTCCTCGTCGTCCTCTGAAACATAGGCTTCAGCGCCGGTACTGCCTTCGGTGGAGAGCTGTTTGATGCCCTGGGGAGAGCGTGGTAAGAATGAGTTGGGGGGGGGGGGGGGGGGGGGGGGAAAGGAAAAGGAACTTTTGTTTA
>NW_001865039.1:926737-934244 GCF_000002865.3 Monosiga brevicollis MX1 | reverse complement strand
AAATTTGGGGGGGGGGGGGAGGGGAAGGGGACGTTGGGATGAGGAACACAGACGCCAGTATTGATGTCCCCTTGATGTTCAAATACCGGGGGCTGATGCCTTGGTGCAGCAATCAAGGGCACCGACCTCAAGAAGTTTAGTGGCATCCTCGGGCGAGAGATTCATTTCAGCCACGAGCTCCTCGTTGAGGTCGACCAGGACGGCACCGTTGATGTCATTCTCTGTGACACGATCGATGAGCCGCGAGCACCCATGAGGAGTGCGGCAGCTGAGCGGATGCATCCCACTTGTGCAGAGCACCCATCAACCAACCGTGAAAAGCCTCAATGACGGCTTCGCTGACATCAAGGACCTTGAGGTAGGCCACGACGTTTTCCAGATCCCATTCTTCGACCTCTACCAGGGTGTTAGGGAAGCGTGATGATGAGAGCCCGAGGTTCAGCAATTGTGCCCGAGGGCAGGCGACAAAGAATGCCGGCTGAACGCAATGGAGGAAACACACTCGCCAAGAAAGAGAGGGGGCCAGGGAGAGAGGGAGATAGGAAGGGAGAGCGAGAGAGAGAGAGAGAAAGAGAGAGAGAGCGAGAGAGAGAGAGAGAGAGCGAGAGACGGAGAGAGAGAGAGCGAGAGCAAGCGGAAAACAGTGGGGTCTTGGCGACAGATGATCAGACCTTGGCGGGAGTAGGAAACACTCATGATGCCGGCTGTGCAGACACTTGGCTGCCCCGTACTCCTGAAAAGATGATAGAAGCACGCGCATCCAGCACACGGCCAGCGCGACCCATCAGCGGTGAGATATGAGCGCACGATTCATTCAAGCACGGGCCAGGCCAAAACCTGAGCTCAACCAACAACGCCCCCTTGCTTGTAGCCCCTCCTCCCCCGCTCCCGCTCAAGCAAATCTCGGAAGAAAGTAGGCAACTGCTGTCCCCCCTGCCCTTCTCGGGGCATGCAACCCACTGGCATGCACAAGGCAAAGCCCGATTGCGACTCACGCTCTCACGAAGGACAAGCACGAAGGACAAGACACAAGACACGGCCGCGGACCAGCACAGTCTTCGCCTTGTGCGATCAAGAGAAAGAAAGAAAGAAAGAATAACAGAGTGAAAGACGAAGAACTCTCTCTCTCTTCTTCTCTCTTCTCTTTGTTCACAGTTGCTGTTGTGAACAGTTGGAGGTTTCGCTTGCAAGCTGTTTGGTTGGGGGCAGAGGATGACGACGTCTGTGCGGAGACTTGCGGAGACTTGCGGAGACTCGAGAAGACTCACAAAGTTTCATGTTGAATAGGTGTCAAGGTGGTTTTTGGTGGCTGGAATGATTCCAAATTCCAGGGAGATACGCTCATCCTTACCACGCGGTCGCTTTCCGCTGAAGGCGCCCCACTCGTGGTGGTTTGGTGGCGTGCTACGTGTGCGGACGAATCGCGAGCAAGCGATGTTGTAATCGAGGGGCGCATCACCCCCGATTAGGCAATAGCGATGCAATCGCCGGGTTGTTTGGCAACTGTCCGAGCACCTGATTTATGGGTGTTTCCTCATTCTTTCGCCATCCCGTTTGTGGTGGGACTGGGTGATGCGATGTGAAGAACACGCCTTCTTGGAGGCGCCGAGACACCACGCTCATGCTAAAAACATGGCGGTGGACGCGCGCTCGCGCGCACGCGCGCGTACCTGGCAACTGGCTAGCCGTCGTGGGCTCGGCAGATGGTGACCAAACATCATCCGTCTCCAAACGACCCATCAATCACTACTCATCGCTCGTGATACCGGTCCGCCGAAACGAGTTGCTGGAGGAGTGTGCATCGTTGTACGTTTCTCCGGAGGGCTTTCTCGGCAGCAACACTTTGTCATAGAACGCATCACGGGCGCCTGCTCCTTGCGCTCGGCTCATGATACCATCCTCCCTCCACTCACCGCCTTTCTCCATGTCCCACTGACAGGTGGCGCCTCCAGCCGAACCCCCTCCGGCCCTGACCGGTGCACCAATACTGACTCGGGCAGAGAGAGATACGCAGTGTGCCCGCAGGACCTCGGTGATGGTAGGCATCCTTCACCCTCTGAGCAGCACCCTGCTGTCGAGGACGGCGCCCTTGCTTGGAACTCCTCCTCAGCAAAACACAAACAAAAAGAAACAAGAAGAAGAGGGATAAACATATGGCAGTGGGTGAATGGGCGCGTTGGATGGGTGGATGGGCAGGAGGTGGGGGGTCGTGTTTGCTCAGCTGGCAATTCAGAAGTCTGTTTCCGGTTGCCAGCTTATGGGCTTTGAGCGCCTGTCCCCAGCACACTCGCATGCCACTCGTCCCCTCTATCACCACCAGGAATGTCAAGTTGTTCCCAAACTCCTCCACTTTGATCAGGAGTGCCCTTTTGCTACCGTTGCACCCATCCGACTCCACCTTGAACACTGTTCCCGCATTGACATGGCCAACCCCACGATCCCACAAATCCCACAAATCCCACTCTTTCTACCACGTTCTTCAAATCAACTCCTCTCAACTCCTTCCCGCATAACACTTCATTATCATGTGGTTCCCACTCACACGGTCGCACGTTCAAATTGGGTCGCTGACCAAACCAAGCAGGCGCTGTTTTTCGCTCCCCTTTATTGATGTTTCGCAGCAGGATTTCCACCGTTGTCGTGTATGTTCTTCGATACACCCACATGTTTGATCGTTATACCATTCGTTGTGAATAACCAAAACATCACCCCACTTCTCTTCTCCCTCTCTTCTCCTCCTTCTTCTTCTTCTTCTTCTTCGTCTCCTTTGCTCCTCTGCTGCTTCTCCTTCCGTGATTGATGTTTTACACCACCTCCACCACACAGGAAAAAACACCAAGGAAACGTAAAGAGGGACTCAGAGGATCACGCAATCGATTTCCGATTACCCAATAGTTGTATCACAGACACCAGAAGCATCCACCCACTACTACTACTACAACGACCACATGTAGCACTAGCACTTCCCCACCACTACCACCACTTACCACTACCACCACTTACCACTCCCACCGTCGCTGCCGCCGCCGTCAGCTTCGCTTCCTCTCTTGGCGCCCGTCGCGGCCATTTGTCCCTCGTTTCCTGAATTGTGTTGGTCCACAACCCTCATTTTCTCTCGTCGTCGAGTCGTGCCATTCTGTGGCATTCAGTTGAGAACTGCTTTCTCGCGCTGCTCTTGTTCATTGCCACCGCTCGACTTCCTGTGAACACTGCCGTCCCTGCCTGCCACCACCACCACTGCCGCCGCCAACGCCGCTGCCGTTCCCATTCATCATCAGTGTCGATCTCCAACAAAAAGCAACACCACAAAGGATCTCGTGCTTGAGCTCATGTCCGAGAAGAAGAAAGACAGGTACGAACTACATCCCGTTCCGCCCCGCCATTCAGTGCATTCTTTTTGCAGCATGCCACATGCATCCACCCTCGCTCGTTCGAATTTGCCTTGCCTCGTTTTCTTCCTTCCTCCCTCGTCCGGACAAGCCTCTTGACAATCTCTTTGACAATCACATACACGCCTGCATCACCCGCTCTGGCGAGACTTTCAATCCTGGACAAACACATTCCAATAGACCAATCTTGTGTTATCCTCACCCATCCTCACTCGACGACAATCTTGGTCTCACCTCTGTCTGTCTGTCGCGCTCGCTCTCTCCACTGATCCCCCCCCCCTTCCCGCCTTGTAGAGTTTGATCTATGTCTTCTCAAGCTCAAGAATCTTTTCGGGTATTGTTGGCTCAAAGCAGCTCTCGGTCTTTCGAGTGAGCTCCTTTCTTCCCACTTGGCTTTGACGTACTTTTCCAAAGCCTTTCACCATGACGGACATTGTGGGATCCTTGGCTTCCTCTGCCCTGCTCAACTGGGACACCGAAGATGGCCTCAGTCTTGCCCTAGCTCGCGAGGCCGATCATGACAACCACGTCTTTGCCTCCACGCTCTCTGGCAGCTCAGATAGTCGCCTGGCCGACAACACCACTACGCTTCTTGAGCCCACCCTCGTGAACTTGGCAAAGGACCTGCCTTGGGGCAGTGACCTCTTTGATGAGCTGCCAACTACCAGCAACAGCAGCAGCTGCACCACATCAACAAACGCTCAAGCCGACTGGGCTTCCCCCTTTGTTGATGGTCTCTGCTTTCCTTCCTTCAAGATGCCTTCCAATCAAGCGCCCTCAAAGCTGCCCGCCACAATCGACCACGAGAGTCACACGTTGCAACCGAGTCCGCTTGCTGCTACCGCGACCTCAACTTCCTTGGGACACGGTGCCTCACCCGCCTCCACCATCAGCCTGGATCCCGAAGAGGAGAGTGCTGCCCAACCCCCAGCCAAACGCACGTGTCGCACTCGGGCGGCAGACATCTACGCTCCAGGTAGCAACATCACGCCCCACCTGACCAAGCGCGATCTCCCCCCTTCCATTCCCCACGATGGCGATTGGCCTGCCCTTTCCGTGGAACAGCTCTTGGCACAGACTACCTCCAACATGGATCACATCCCTTCCGACGTGCTTCTCTCTCTCCAAGAAGAACTCCAATCGCTGGACAACACAGCTAGTGCTAGCTTGCTTCCCACCCCTGATGCTTGGCCTGCTTTGCCCGCGAGCTCGACAACTCGCACCCCCACCTCCAGTTCAACCAGGCCCACTCACACGTCCCATGACATCCGTACCACAATCCAACCGTGCGTCATGACAGCCGAGGACATTCTGGAGCCCGTGGTACCCGAGTGCCCACCACCCAAACCATATGTCAGTGGACCCATCACCGAAGAGCACGTGGCCACCTACAGTCTGCACCTTTCCTACACAGTTGGCTTTCAAGACGGCGATGACTTTGAGGAGGAGAGCACCGGTCGAGGCAGCAAGAACAGTGCAGCCAACAGCCTCAAAGGTCGACGTGAGCAAGCCGTTATCGACTATTTTAAGATGCCGCGTGGTGCCGATGGCTCGGCTGCCAGCGAGGCTAATCGCCGCATGGTCATGAACATTCTGGAAAGGTATGTTAGCGCAGTCTTGGTCGTAAGGATTGACATGCCTCCAGCACACCACAGAGGGAGGGGGGAAAGGGGGTTCATGTCCCGGATTACATTTTGGGAGCGCCCGTCGCTTTTTCTGCACTGCCTGACTTTTGTTACCACCCCTCTTTTTTTTAATGCTTCTCTTTCTCAGAGCTCGTCGCGAGGATTTGAAACGCTGCTTTGCCCGCCTTGCATCCGTGCTGCCTCAACTGCGTGACAAGCCTGATCCAGCGAAGAAGGACGTGCTGCAGCAGGCCCGTGAGCAAATTGTGCAACTTCAAGCCGTCGAGCAAGAGTACCTTCGTCATCTCAACGAACTTCGTCAGCAGCACCGCACACTCACGCAAGCCATCGCCCACTGAGCCCAAGCAGAGCTCACGATGCGCCATGCCTCGCCGCACCATCTCTCTTTCTTTTTTTTTTCCGTTTTAAACACACCGTTTCGCCCAAGCAGGCGACAATGCTTATATCTGCTCTTTTCTCCGAACCCGATTTTTTTGTTGTACTTGTGTCTTTTCTTGACGTGTATTTTGCCCTGATTTCCCGTTGTGGTTGGATGTGGGGCCCTGGCGCTATTACAACTGATATGAATCAGGTGTTGTCCTGAGAACATACACTGATTGTGTCCTATTGCGTTCGCGTGCCAAGTGTTTTTAACCGATCCTCTTGTGTTGCTTTCTTCCCCCTTTTCTTGTCTTTCTTCTCTCGCTGAGCGGGGTGTTGATACGTTGATACGTTCCTGAAAGCCACTTTGTCTTTTGTGTGCAGCCAGGTGCACAGGCGTCAAGTTTGAATGTGAAATTCGTGTGCGTTGCTGCGTCATGATATATCAGATGATGCCATCTTTGCTTGTGTCTCCGGAAGATGGGGCATGCACGTCGCATGGCCATCCATCGCCAAACGTTATCTTTTGACAATCCTGAAGAATCAACTAACATGTACTGTCAATCGAGCCAAGCTTCATCCACATCCAATGCCCACAACCATTCACACAGTACCACCAAATACCACCAAAGCACACTGCAGCGAGTCGAGGGACGAAGGCATGCAGAGCTACGTACTTAACCCTAGAACCGCCTCACAGAAACTACTCTACACACTGGGCAAGGCATTCTTTATCCAGTGTGTAAAAAGGAAAAAGAAGAGAAAGAAGAGGAAGAAGAAGAAGAAGAAGAAGACGCCGTGTTCTCTCGATTGCACCAACACCAGGTGGTTCGCCAGCCACGTCTCAGACGTTGACCCTTGGCATCCTCGCAGTTGGTTCAGGTCGAGTTGAACTTGCGCAGGGCAACCGAGGAAGTAGCCTGTTGTCGTGATTGAGTACGACGTAGGCGAATAGCGTGCCGCATCGGGCTGGGCTGGTTACCGGTGGCCACAGGTGTCAACATGCTATCAGAGGTTGGAGGAGTTTGTGGAGGAGCAGCGGTGGCCTCAAAGCGTTCAACACGTCGATGGATCATATCGCGCCAGCGGCGATAGGCTGCGTCCAGCATGTCAAAACTTTCATCCGAGCGGCTGTAGACATAGAGCAATTTCTCAGAGAAGGCACGGGGCATCAGCATGTCGGGCATCCGGCGCTTGAGCTGAAAGCCCACGTCGGCATTGATCTTGGGGTTGTAGAATCGGATCTTGTGAATCGGGTTGTTGGCTCGGCCCCTTTCGTCTCGCGAGCCAAAGTCAATGCTGGTAAAGTGCACGAGCAGGTCGCGCTTGCAGTGCTCTTTGTTGGCGTCGGTCGGCAGCAAGGTCAAAATCTCACTCAGAATTTCCTGCTCTGTCTTGGTGCGAAGGTGCTCGTGCCCGAGGTCGGTTGGTACGGCGACCGAGAGGTACAGGCTACGCTGGCGCAGGCGAAAGAGCACATCGCGACTCTCGGCCAACGTGGGGGCGGAGCTGGCTTCAATGGCGTTGAGCAGCCAGTCACCCATGCGAGAAAAGGCCTCAACGTCATCCACAGCCTCGGATAAGCGCGAAGCGTCGCAGTTGAGGAACCCCAACGACATGAAGGGCTCATCAGCGGAGCGTAGGGCATCGCAAATCATCTCCTCAATGCAGTTGACGGTGTGGTGCTGGTAAACAAACTTGTGCAGCCAAGCACGAAGCTTGAAGAGATCAATGAGCTGTAGCGCCATCTTTTCCTCGTAGCAAATTTGATTTTGATTGTCCACGTTGATAATGCGGGAGGAACGAATGATTCGTTGAATGTCACATTGGATAGGAGGAGCTCCCATGGCACAAATACTGTCTCGCACAAAGTAGTCTATACACGTGAATATAAAATGGGGGCGGAGGGTGGGCTTGAGGAAAAAAAAAATCAAATAAAAAATAAAAGGGAATCGAACACTAGAAAAGCCACATACCGAATTTATCAACATCAAGACCGTTGCGCTTGTTGGCAACAATGTCCAAGAGGAAACGCTTGCTTTCGGGGCGACCAACCTCGTGCGCTGGCCAGGCCTTCTCGGGCTTGAGGCCACAGATCATG
Organism: Monosiga brevicollis MX1; assembly: GCF_000002865.3. Taxonomy (NCBI): domain Eukaryota; class Choanoflagellata; order Craspedida; family Salpingoecidae; genus Monosiga; species Monosiga brevicollis. The sequence continues at coordinate 926,748 of NW_001865039.1, read as the reverse complement.
AGCTTGATCAT
>NW_001865039.1:883123-926390 GCF_000002865.3 Monosiga brevicollis MX1 | reverse complement strand
AGAGAGAGAGAGAGAGAGAGAGAGAGAGAGAGAGAGAGAGAGAGAGAGAGAGAGAGAGAGAGAGAGAGAGAGAGAGAGAGAGAGAGAGAGAGAGAGAGAGAGAGAGAGAGAGAGAGAGAGAGAGAGAGAGAGAGAGAGAGAGAAAAAGTAGATATTCTAAAAATAGAGAATAAAAACCGCAACGGCCACAAAAAGAATAAAAAGTAAAATACTTTCAATGGCTAGCCGTTACAAGCCTCACCCTTCTTCTTCTTCTTCTTCATTATTCTTTGTGTGTACATCTGAGCGAGCCGACGAACAGGCGAGCGAGCCCTGACGCCTCGGCCATCTGGAGCGCAGGCGGATATCGCTCGTGACCGAACGCTCATTGCACAGAAGCCGACTGCCGCAATTCAACTTTCAAAAGGAGTGCGCGAGTAGAAGAGCCTTTTGAGGCCACCTACACTGCCCCATGACCTGAATTTGGAGCAGCCCTTGCTGCGGTTGTCCCCATCCTGCCCGCTCTAACGCTGGATGCGGGTGGCTCTTGGCTGGTCAAAGTGCCCTCGATCACTGCTTGAAGGGGCAGGGGCAACTGCCCTTTTTTGGCGACCAGGCATTTCTCAGCTAGCGCCATGGATCTCGATCCCCCTGCGCCCGGCTCCGCCGCCATGACCCCAGAACTGGGTTCGGTGAATCTCTCCACCATCTCCGCAGCCAGCCCTGATGTTGGCGGTGCAGCCACATCCGAACCGGAAACGAGTGCATCCTTGGACAGCCGCCTCACTCAGCGCGCCCACACAACGACGGCTGATTTGTCTGAAGGTTGGTTTGACGACCCTACTTCTGCTGCTCGCCGTGGTGTCAGTGACTGTCATTGCCATGCCTCGGCCTCTCTGGCAGTGTCACCTGTTCGCGTGGCTTGCCATGCTCACTCGCATGCGTACTTGCTTACCCATAATTAGAGGTGGTGTTGCACGCCATTCTCCAATATCTGGAGAATACTCCTTTTACAAAGGCCTTCCATAGCCTTCAACAGGAGGTCAACTCTTTTGACGTACGTGATCGTCCCTTCCGTCGTACGCTCGTCAAAGTCGCACAAATAACGCACAGCTTCTTTTCTCTCTGCTCCATTCGTAGCGCGGCTTGCGCGAGTACGACTATACTGGTGCACGGCGTCACCTGTCTTATGCAGATGCGGTGTGTAGCTTCTGCCCAGGAATTTGCGTGCCAATTCACTCAAACTGATCCTCGCCCTCTTGCTTCTGTGGTGCTTTCACCAGCGACGTAAAGAAGCGGGTCCGCCAATGTCTTCGCGTCTCTTGTCAAATCTCTTGGAAGGACATCATCATCGTCTCTTTCAGGTCCGTTCAGTGACTACGCCCCGAGATCTTTTGTCTGGGATCACTGATGTTGACGAGTCAAGCAAACCTCTCCGCCGCGTAGGCCATGCGCCGAGACCGACATGTTCAACGCAAACGCCCATGCAGCACGTGTACGTTGTGGGCGAAGTTACAGATGCTTTTAAAAAAAGAGGGGTCTTGTCTGTTCCGACACAGCTGCGGATGCGAGGAAAAAGCCCGCCATTGACGCAATGTGGACAGCCGCCTCACCCACGCCTTCTCTCACACCCCATCCCTCATGCTATGCTTTGAAATTCTGCTATAAATCGCGCAATCTATATGCGTAGTGGCTGCGGTTTTCGCGCAACGGCGCTGCGCTCGACTGGGCCCGCCCCGCAGCTTACCCTTACCAACCCAGTTTGCTGATTGGACAACTGTAAGTTCCAGCAAGCACGCCCGGCTCTGCTCAACATGCCTCAAATATTGCATGTGCAATGTTGCCACGAACAAGGGATTCTCGATCTCAGACCTCATGTGACCATTATTTGGTGCTGCCATCTGTCATGCGGGGGTTCGACTTGGCGTGTGTGCAGACAAGTACGGTCATAGGGCACGGCCGGACAGGCTATTGCCTCGAGGTAGAGCCTTCCGCAGGCATTGTCATCACGGTACGTAGAGCCCCTTGGCTTGATCTTGATGTGATCGCCGCTTCATCGGTCATGGATATGGTGGATGCTTTTGCTCTTCTGGCGTATCCATTGATCTGGATAGGGGGCTGATGATAGCAACATCAAAGTGTGGCGCAGTGCCGACTCCCGATTGCTTGCCACCCTGCGTGGCCACAAGAGCGAACTCTCCGATCTTAGCGTAGACGCCACAGGTCGCTATTTGGCCAGTGGTGATATGGCGGGAGTAAGTCCCATGACATGCTGCCGCGTGCTTACATGTCGCCGTGTGCATCAATCTCTTGGAATCTCAACCTGCTTTTGAGCTTTTATTTTATTTTATTTATTTATTTTTTTTTCCTTCTGCGGGGCCTCATGGTCACATCCTGTGCTTCTTGTTTACACCTCAGGTCTTGCGCATCTGGGACCTCCACAAGGGCGTGTGTATCGAAACACACCAGCCGCACCGCGGTGCCATCTGTGGCGTGCATTTTAGCCCCAACGCTGACAGCCGCCTTCTAGTGACGGCTGCCAAAGTATGTCTGCTCGTCAGCGCTTTTAGTGCTTTGTTCAAATTCAGCAAGCAACGAAGGAAGCCACGCTGCGGAATCCATCTCAGACAACAACGTGCCGTTTTTGTATCACTGTAGGATTCTTCCATTACCTTTTGGACGTATGACGAAGTGGCCGATGCAAACACTTCCGTCATGTTCCGCGCCATCCTCTCCTTCTCAGCGCGCCTCCCGACACGATCTGGTGTGCACTATAAGTGCCGGTGCCGGCCTGGAAGTTGCGAATGTTGTCTTCAGTTTGGTTGCTTTTCTCCTGGCGGTAACCTTTTTGCTGCCGCCCTGACCAACGCTGCGGTCCAGGTAGGCCCGTACCTGCAGAGGTTGGCAAGTCCACGTTTATTCTTGCGCGAGCCAACCCACGGGCGGCGGTTTATTGCAAGGACCTCTTGATCTTTCTCCAGCATCTTGCGCTCAGACCACCACCATGTTGTTGGCCACCCTTAGATTTACCGTATTCATGACGAGCGTCAACACGTGGAACTTGTACACGAGGATGTGGCTCATGATTCGACTGTGGAGTTTGTGGCCTTTTGCCCCGATGCAACGGCCGTCATCTCAGGAGGAAACGACGCCCAGGTGTTTTTGCGCCGCTATCAGGATGGCTGGTGTCCTCGCCGGCTTGACACACCCTTTGCATCGGGCACCAAGAAAGTGTGCATGAACTGGGGAGCCTGGACAAGCGATGGCAGGTATGCAGCCGCTGTCTTTGTGAATCGCGCCTTGGAACCGGCTGTGTCACACCTTCTGGTGTGGGACAGTCGCACCTTGGAGCGGCGTCACAAAATTCAAGCCCACACCTTTGAAGTGACGGGCCTAGTGTGCCATCCAACGCAAGCCCATGTTCTCGTCTCTGCGGGCCATGATGGTCGCCTCGTCATCTGGAACGTGGCTGACGGCGTCAAGCTAGCAGAAATGCAGGTTCGCCACGAGTTTGAGGGTCAGCTTCAGCCGGTTGACATTATGATCACGCAGGTCCATCCCCGTGGGCACCAAATATGGGCGCTTGATGTATGGGGAGGGCTCTCCTGTTTCAGTCAACGACGGCCGCGGGCAGAGAACGTCCCGGCACCTCCAGCTTCCCAGTTTCTTGATTATGAGTTTCACGGCTTTATTGAGTATGTGCATCGCCATTGCTTGTGCCAACCATTGTCGTTGTCGAGCAAGCATCCTCGCCGCAGCAAAATTTCATCTGCACTCCTTGCCATGTCCGATTTGCCTCAATTAGAACACCCGAGGGAGTGATCTTGGATGACCTGGCGCATGTGCCTGTCAACGTCGTGGCCCACCGCTTAGTATCACGGGATACTTTTCCATATCCGGAGGAACTCCAGGATCATTCCACCGTTTTGAGTCGCCTGCAGCCTAGGCAATCCACGGTGCTGGCCAGTCAAGTAGCCAGACGACTCAGTTCTCAACGCCATGCCAGCGAAGCGCAACTTTTACAGGCCACAAAGGTTACTCTGCGACAGCCCGCCGAGATGACGGCACTCACTGCTCATGAGGGCATGGGCTCAAGTCAACCCGTTGAAAACATGGGTAGTGCTGCTCGTCCACGCCTCACTGCTGAAGAGCGCCGCCAGCGCCGCGAACAACGTGACCAAGAATTTCAAAACGAGCTTCAGCGCGATTATGAACGACTCGACCAACAGCTTGACGAACAGGACGAAGATTATGTCGAGTCAGAGCATGCCACTTCCGAGTCAGACTCTGACTACTCCGACTGGGAGGCCATGGAGGCCATGCATCGTCGATCGGCGCAGCGCGCCACGACTAGCTCGCGTGGTCGCTTGCTGCGTCGTCGCCACGCGTATGATGATGACAGCAATTCTGATGAAGAGGATATGGAGGAACAAGAAGAGGCGAGGGGCAGGCGCTCTGCCTCCTCTGCTGCGACAGCGCAAAGCTCACGTGATGCAGGCGCGCGCGATCGGAACTCGCGCAAGAGCAAAAGCATGCGGGCCTATCGTCGTGGCCCGATTCCTCTGGAAGACTATCTGCCTTCAGCTTGGATTTGCAGCGTGACGCTCGACAGTCCTTACTTGCCACAGGTCCATGATCAGATCGTTTGGATCCGCCAAGGGCACGAAGAGTACTTGCAAGCCGCTCAAGAAACGGGCTGGTTCAACACAAGGTTTGTTTTCAGCAATGGGGCCGAGCGCGAGCACTCCGCGATCCCAGCACGACGCGCCATATCTTTTATGACCACCGCTCTGCCTGCCTGCCTGCCTGCCTGCCTCCCTTTGACGCCTTTGAACCGATTACTTCTCACGATATTATTTTGTACCCAGCGCAACGCGGCCGCCTTGGGCTCGGCGCGAGCTGCGCTCGTTGGAAATGTGCACCATCGAGAATCTTGGGTTCGAAAGCTATCCGCCCGCTGTCGCTGTCGCGCGCGTCCGCATCGAAGGCGGCGCCGGCGATGGAGGCCGCCAAGACTTTTTCTCCTTTCGTTGGTGTGATCTGGGTATGTGTGCATGCGCAATCACTTGCCCGAGCTAGTCGTCAGGCAGGCATGCAAGGTATTCTCAGGCTCATTATATCGTTGAACCTTTGGAACGATCCTGACTGCCCCCACCTATACAGAGGATATTCCGGACTTTGTCGTTCTGCGTGGTCGCTACGAGAATGCCGTGGCCACTCAATGGCAACCAGGTCATAGGTTCTCGGCAACCATCGATGGCGAGCAGTGGTATGGCACAGTGCTTGAAGTGAGTCCAAGTGACCCGCAGCGTTTTCCGGACAGCCCATGGCGCTGCTGCGTGGTACGCTGGGATGTTGATGGCACCGGAGAAGCATGGCCAGATGAACGGCTGAATCCATGGGAGATGACACCATTGGCCCCCGACGATGCCAACTTTGAGCCGCCTCCAGAGAGTTTGGAGCTGGCCGTGGATGGCGATGGCGAGTCAGTGCGCCCTCTACCTGCTTTGATCCGCCGCATGCCGACCAAGGATGACAACGTCGCCTTCCATCGCGACCACCAGCTTGAAGAGAGCACACGGTCGCGTGTTTTGGCTGCCGTCACGACGATTCGCCGGAGCACCGTGGGGTGGTGGCACAAGGTGAAGGTACCCTTTGAGACTTATCCAAACTATTGCAAAACCGTACGTCTGGATCCAGTTCCTTGGTGTTGACCCACTCAGATCTCCCTGTGAGCTTCTTGCACCACTTCACTCCATCCGCACGCATGCAAACCTGATTGTCTGAGCTTAGATTGCTTATCCGATCGATTTGGGAATGATCGAGCAGCGACTGGCCAACGGTTTCTATCGCCGTGCGGAAGCCATCATGTGGGATGTAGAGTTGATGACCACCAACACAATCATCTTCAATCAACGCACGAGTGCAATCGTGCGCGCAGCTGAAATCATTCAAACTGTGCTGCGTCGCGTTGTGAACGGTCAGGTCCTTGGTACATGCGCCTTCCCACTCACTCGCCTAGGCGCCCATAGCCTGCTCACTTTTCGTATCGCAATTGGTTGTTTGACAGAACCGGATTTGCTTGATGTCATTCATCAGTGTCCCGAGGTGCAAAATCCTCCGTTTGAGGCGGCGGAATTGGCCCATCTGCAGGCTTTGGTGGCCGAGGAGAACGAGGCGGCGAGCGGCGCCCACCCTCGCGTACCGTCACGTGATGTGTCCAACACCGCTTCTCCGGCACGACGTCGGCCATCCAGCAACGCGGGCCCCACTGCCAGTTCAGGCACGGCCCGCGGTCGTGGTCGTGGTGGGCGGCGCACTTCATCGGGACGGGGCCGAGTAGCCCGTCGCCTGTCGACATCTAGTGCTCACGTCAAGGCAGAGGCACGTGCAACTGACGAGCCCAGGGGCAAGGCATTTCATGCCGCGACTTTGTCGCCCAGCGAAGAAGCCGCTGCAGATACTTCAGCGAAGACTATTCGAGGGGCACGAACCCACTCAGATAGTTGGCGGCAGTGTTGCCTCACCATCCATCACAAATTGTGTGAGGTAGAGGTTACCGAATTCTTGCTAGATCCCGTTGATCCAAACGTGCTCGAAGACTACACCGACTTTGTTGAGCAGCCCATTTGTCTCCGGGAGATTGAAGACAACCTTGTCAACAAGCAATACCAGACAGCAGAGGATTACGTGCGAGCGATTCAGCACTTGCTGGAAAACGCGTTCTGCTACAACATGTTCAACCCAGGGTATGATATGCGAATTCTTTTTGCTTTGTGTTTCTGCCACTCACCCTCTGTTGATTGACCTTGCCGCCCCAGCCCTCCCGCTTATGGCCGGATGCTTTCTCACGACACAGTCTTGCATCTCACATCCTTTCGGCCTTCCTGCTGGGCCCGCGACACGCCTTTAGATTTGTCAGCGATCTGACGGCCATGGAGGCACGATTTAATGAGCTACAACGCGAGCATTTGGGCACCGTGCTGTATCAGGGAGGCGGGGAGCGCATGACGGCGGCGCTGCGAGCCGATTGTCAAGCCATCTTGGACGTCTTGCAACAACAGGAGGACGCTGCAGAGTTTGTCATGCCTCTGGACGAGCAGGCCGAGTGGTACCCCGCCTATGTCGAAAAGATTGGGCAGCCCCTTTGGTTGCAAGCCGTGGCAGAGCGCCTTGCAGCCGGAGAGTATCGCACGCTGCGATCTTTCGCCAACGATGCCGTGCGCGTATTTGCAAATGCCCTACGCTTCAACGAAGCCACGACTGACTTTAGCTGCGCTGCTGAACGGTACGTTTGACTCGCACTGACTCATTGACTTTTGTACAACTATACAGTGAAATAGATGGTACAGATCTGTTGCTTATTATGGCTCTCGATGCGCGGTGTGTGTTTGTTCTCGCGATAGACTTTTGGGTTTGCTGGTGCAAGAACTGGAGCGACGCACGCGCTTTCGGGTCGCCAACACTTTTGTCAATCCAATCTTGCAGCAGGCGTCCCAAGTGGATGCGCACGGTCCATTTCCCGTGTCTGACACGGTGGCCATGATTCGGGAGCTGATACAGATGCAGCGTGTTGCTACACCTCATCGGGGCCGGGGTGTAGCAGCGGCGCCTGTACCTGAAGAAATGCTGCCGCTGCAGGAGGTTTTGCGCGAGCTGGAGACTGGTCAACTGCGTGGTTGGCGAGCGCTCTATACGCGTGTGAGATCCCTTGTTGTTTTGGCCTGGTACCGAGCTCGTGGGGATGAAGGTGTTCGTCAGACGTTGATGAAAGTGCATGAAAGGTTTTACGACTCTTTCATGACTCACCTGGAAGATCGCCTTGATCAAGCCAGCGCTGGCGCAAGTGGTAGCAGACGCGGGCGTGGTCGGTCAGCGCGGCGCGGCGCCCGTGGTGGCAGCGGGCGTGGCAGGGGGCGAGGCCGGCCTGCTCGGCGAAGGCCTCAATGGGGTCATTCAAGTGATGAGGATGAGGATGAGGAGGACGACGTTGAAGAGGAGGAGGACGACGATCACTACGAAGAAGACGATGCCTCGGAGGATGATCACGAAAGCTCCTTCGGCTCTGAAGATGATGCCGATGATGACGGCGCACCGGCTCGGAAACGGGCCAGACGTTCGCGGCGAACATTGCGCAACTAGCACTGAACAACCTGTTGAGCAAAGCGGTCGTCTGGCCTTTGCGTCGAGTTTATGCTTGTGCATGTCCGCCTGCGCTCCCTCTGTACATGTCATGGTTGGACGCGAGTGTCTCCAGTACATGCGGAATTGAGTGATACAATAGAATAAAAATGTTATGTACTCGACAGCTGGATAATTCATACTGCAAAAAGGGGGTGTATCGGATATATGTAAACGTGTGTGTGTGTGTGTGTGTGTGAAGAGAGAAAAGAGCTCAAGTTGATTTTCTCGATGATATTCTCATCACAGAAGTGAATTGGTGATGGCCGCAGCCAGAGCAAGCCAGTAGGTGCTAGGTTTAAGCCAAGAGAGGAAACTGCTTAGTTGGTCCACTCCTCACCGCCGGCAGCAGCCCAGTCACCACCGGTGGTGGCGCCCCAGTTGCCATCAGCGGGGGCAGCGGCGAAGTTGCCGGTGCCGGTAGCAGACCAGTCGGCGTCGAGCTGACCACCACCAATGGAGGTGATGCCAGCAGCGGCGGCGGCAGCAGCGGCGGCGGCAGCAGGGTCAACGGTGGCATCGACGGTCACGGCAGCATCATCCCACTGGGTGGTGTAGCCGGTGTCATCCTCAGCCTCCTTGGCGGCGGCGGCGGCCTCCTCCTCCTTCTTGATCTCTTCAGGGTCACGGAAGAAGTACAGATCGGGCATGACGTCCCACTCGGCATCGCGGGGGAGGGTGCCGCGGAGGCGGAGGACCTCACGGGCAAGCATCCACCAGACGATACCAATGGCGTGGGGGGACTTGTTGTTGCAGGGGATGACAACGTCCACGTAACGCAGAGGAGCATCAACGTCGCAGAGCGAGATGATGGGGATGTTGACGTACGAGGCCTCACGGACGGCCTGGTGGTCGACAAGGGGGTCGGTCAAGACGAGCAGACGGGGCTCCTGGAAGGCCTTCTGGATCTGGTTGGTGAAGGCACCGGGGGTGAAGCGACCAGCAATGGGGAAAGCGCCACCAATGTGGTTGCAGAACTTGAGGATGGCACGCTGACCAAAGTTGCGGCCGGAGATGGCGCAGACGTTGGCGGGAGAGTCGACGGCAGCGATGATGCGAGCGGCCAAAACAATCTTCTCGTAGGTCTTGTTCAGGTCAATCACGTTGACACCATCCGAGCGGCGCTTGTACACGTACTTGCTCATGGCGGTGGTGCAGTTGGAAGCGCCCAAGTGCACCTTGGCCATCAGCAGCTTCTGGATGTCAGCCTCGGTGGGCTTGAGAATATCAAATCCCTCAGACATTGCGGCGGTCTTTGGAGTTACGGTAAGACACCTGCCGAGCAACAGAGCAACGGAGCGAGACACCGTATCAGACATGGCCGCCGAAAGCTATGAATTTTTCGAGGGCTCGACGATTGTGCATCAGCCATGTGCTCGTCGGAATACCAGGCTGCTCAGACATGAAACCACGATCAATCGTGCTTCTTTCGAGACAACCCTCCCAAAGACCTGAAGAGGAAACGCTTGAAACCCGACATGCGGTTTTCGGTTCCGACTTTAGGACGTGGCTGCCGTTTGGCACCAACCAGGGCAGATGCAGATCCCAAGCCACACACCACATACAGCACACAGCACACAGCAACAGTAGACAAACCTCAATGAAGGAACGTGAAGAAAAGTGCATGCGGTTCCACAATTTCAATAGTTGAAACGATAAAAATCATGCTTGTGTCCATACAAGAATTACCTTCTGCTTTCTTGTGGTCTCGTGTTCATGCATTGTCAGATTGTCAGATTTTCAATTCGAGCGCCCTTGGAGAGGCGAAGTGGTTTTCTCGCGTCGTCCCCCGGCATCGGGCCTCCCTGCTTCGCGCTAGGGGTGTGAGTGAGTCCAAGGGTGTGGCCCCTCCCATTGCAGCTTTGGCAAGGTGCCTTTGGGTGTGTCGGCAGTGTTTTGGCTTTGCCAGTGGAACTGGTGGTTCGGTTAGCCAGCATATGCCACACCATGTCGTTCAAGGCCTTCGTGTCTGCGGACGAGGTCGAGGAGGTGCGCCGGAAGCGACAGGAAGAGTGGGAAAAGATTCGCAAGCCCAGTGACCCGCTCCGTACGTACACCGCTTCTTTGCTTTGGCTGAAAAGGTGTCCAACACTCTCACTTCCATTGAGCTCCCCTCAGAGCGCCCCGAGCAACCGTATGAGCACCGTTCCCTCTTCGAGCAGCTTCAAGCCAACAAGGCGCAGAAGGAGGAGGAGCGATTGGAGGCCCTCAAGCCCAAGAATCAGATCTACCAAGGCCTGGATGACGAGGAGTATGGCTATCTTGAAGAGCTAAATCGCAAGGAGATTGAGGCCGAAGATCAGCGCTGGGAGGAGGAAGGTCGTGCCTTGCGAGAGTTTCGCCAAAAGGCCCAAGAAGCCGCCGTCAAGCCCGTCGAGACTACTGATGCAGATGCCGCCCCCGCCACTGGAGAATCCCACCCAGCACCAGGCATTGTTGCAAGATCCACACTGATCACCGCCAAGGCCCAGAAAAAGAAGGTGGGTGCGCGACGCGGGCCTCGAAATGTCGATCCCTGAGTCTCTATCTGTCCCGTGGCAGAATCCAGAACGCCCTGACGCGAACTGTGTGCGAATGTTGTGTCGGTACCAGGCTTTGTCCGGACTGGTCCGCCGCAAATCAGAACAAGAGCCGTCGGCTGTGCAAGATCGCAGCGCCAAGCCTGCCTCACACAACGAGCCCGAGACGAAGAAAGCCAAGGCCCAAACACCGACGCCTGCCGCTACGACCACGACCCCTGCTGGATCTTCTCTGGCCGGACTTGTCGGTTATGGCAGTGATTCGGACTCGGACTAACCACCAGGTGAAGCATCAGGCTGCGCCGACGTGCTTTTTACCTTCGCCGGGAGCGCGCCTGATCGTCCGCCAGGCCAATGATACATGCATGTGACACTTGTACCAAAGTGAAGGCACCGCACACGATGAACGGTGTCAGCTATGCTACTACTAATCGAGTCGAATGGAAGATTTCGAGACCAACGGTCTTTGATTGTGATATTTCTAAATTTTGGTTTTGTCTTTGCTGCTTAAAAAAAAACCCCCCGGCCCCGGTCCTTGTTTCAAGACCGTTCCTCTGGACCCATGTACCTCAGTCGATCATTTCTGCGCCATGGCGCAAAGCGCGTCATATCGCCCGGCGAAGAGAAGCTTGGCAGAAGAGACATGGCCAAAGAAGAGGGAGGCACCCTTTATCAACCAAACCGTGTTTGAGTACATGCCTTCAAGTCCTTGAAGCTCCAGTAACCCCATGCTCCTACTTGCTTTCCAAGACTTTGTACATGTCCTTTTGTGCTTCGTACACAGCCGCCTTGTGCTGGGCCAGGGCCGAGGCCAAGGCATCCTGCAGCAGAGCGACGGGACATGAGGAGCAGGCCAAATAAAGCACCAAAGTGCAGTCATGGCGCCGGGCCAGGTACCGGCCAGGGATCAAGGCCAACCACATTGTCCAAAAAGCCGGTGTCATCAACTCACCTTTTCCTGTTCAAAGCTCTCTTGCACAGCAGCAAGCTGTTGACGGTAGGCCACGCTTGCCTCAAGCTGCGCCAGCTGGGCCTCAATGTTGTCAATACGCTGCAGCCCACCTGCCAACTACGCAGCAACGCAGGGTCAGACTCATCCGCTGAGTGTGGTGCTGCCATTTCTGGGTCTGCGTATCTGGTGTGCTGATCCGAGAGTGGCTTGGGCAAGATGGGATGCGATGCTGGCCGCTCACCTTCTGCATGTTGGTTTCCAGTGCTGAGATGCCTGTATCGAGACGCGTGGTGGCCCGCTCAATGTCCTCCGTGAGCAGCGTGTAGGCAAAGCCACAGGACGTAGTGACGCCAGCCAAAAATCCAAAGAACCTGATGTGCGTAATGAGAAGGATTGCCAAGCATTGTGAGGTCTGTGAGAGCAGCCGGCTCTCCTCGGCAAGACAGGCCAGCCAGCCAGGCAGCTGGCCAGCCATGATCGAGCTGGTACAGGAATGAATTGTCTCTTACACGGCGCGAATGCGTGAAGGAGGCTTTTTGGTCGTCTCCAAAAGAGGGCTGGCAGGCTGCGCCGTAGTCGAAGTGGCGGCCTGGCGCCATGCCGAGGTCGAGAGGCGGCGAACCCCCGCCGCAACAAGACGATGTGCACCACTCATCCTACTGATTCCAAAAAAGAGAGAAGAAGAGAGACACAGACACAGAGAGCGAGAGAGAGCGAGAGAGAGAGAGAGCGAGAGAGAGAGAGAGATTTGAATTGGTTTGGTCGGTTTGCAAAGACACAAAGGAAAAGCACAACTACCACATGTAACAACAACAAGAGAGAGAGAGAGAGAGAGAGAGAGAGAGAGAGAGAGAGAGAGAGAGAGAGAGAGAGAGAGAGAGAGAGAGAGAGAGAGAGAGAGAGAGAGAGAGAGAGAGAGAGAGAGATAAACAGCAAAGACACAAAGGAAGAGCACAACAACAGAGAAGAGAGAGCAAATGTGTTTAAAACACGTGTTTTGATGGCCACTGACACTTGGTTACCATCGCGGGTGAGAGACGGTGATGGCTGTTCCATGGCTGATGGCTGGGGTGGTGTTGGTTGAAACGGCAGCGCAGGATCCCGATTCACCTGTGCCTGTTGCTACTGATCCTTTGTGGTATTCAAGACATTTACCTAGCTCATGCCCCGCCTTGTTTTTATGTGCCCCTCCTTTAACCTGTGCGCCGCAACTTTTTAGTTCTAGCTGCATCTCACTTCATCCAAGCGCTTTGAGCAACCGCCTCCCCGTCAGAATGGTGCGTCGTCGTTCGACGATGCTCGACAAGGCTGCTCAGCGCAGCCTCTGCCGTATCGCATTCGATGCAGCTTCTCCCGTTTCCCACCGCTCTTCGTCTGCTTGTTTTGTTTTGTTTTTGTTTCAAATGCTTGATCCACGCCGGAATTTTTTTTTTTTTTTTTTTTTGGGGGGGGGGTTATCTCATCGATGCTTCACTCGTATTTCACAGGCCACCGTCCCCGTCAACCCCAAGCCTTTCTTGGCTGGCCTCACCGGCAAGCCCATCTTGGTCAAGCTCAAGTGGGGCATGGAGTACAAGGGTGTTTTGAAGGCTTCGGATCAGTACATGAACCTGCAGGTCCGCTATCCCCCCGGTCGACCACAAACATCGTCCGCACTCGCAGGCACTAACGCTCGATCAAGAGCAGTCTCCTCGCGCCACGCAGTGGCGAGCTGGTCTGGCTCGCTTTGTGTCGCTTTGTGCTTTGTTTTCTCACCCTTGCCTCTTCCACCACATCAAACTGTTTAGCTGCTGAACACGGAGGAGTATGTTGATGGATCGATGACCGGCGCTCTTGGCGAGGTTCTGATCCGGTACGACAAAGATTCAATGCCTTGCCTTTGGCTCCGTACAGGAAACAATGCGATCAGTTTTTTCTTTTCAGTCTCACACCGCCTCTTCTTGTGGGCCCGATAGCTGTAACAACGTCCTGTACATTCGCAGTGCGGACGCCGCACAACAGAGCTAGCTTCTTGTGACACTTTCTCTTCTCGGTGATTCAGCTGTTGACTCAGCCCGCACCGGCATGTCTTGTTTGCTGGGCGAGTGTCTCAATGGCAGTCCCCCTGTGCTTGTCGTGCAATCATGGTGCCGACCAAACTACTTGCCATTGATCACGGCCTGCGTTTTGTATCTTGTTTTTGTTTTTGCCTCCTACCGGTTTTTTTTTTTCCCTTGGTTCGCAACTCTTCGTTCCTGTCAGGAACTTCTTGATGCACCAGCACCTCCAGAGGAGGTGTGGGCTCAGCAAGCTTGGCGGCCTGATCGCTTTCATAACCTCAGCTCAGCCGATGCGCATTGACATCACGTGCTGGCCCCGACTAGGGTCGAGGAGAAAGCACCCAAAATGGCATCGCAGCCACCACCCCCATTGCGAATGCCTTTGCCAAAATTGAAAAAAATTGAACTTTTTTGATCATTGTGCCAATGAGCCTAAAAACTTGTGCGTCGATTATATATGGGTGAGGAATGGGGATCGCAAGGGCCACAAGAGTCCAAGCTTACAAATCGGCTATCAGTCTGTTCCGTCACAGCAGCACAGGAGGAAAAGGGCCCCTGCGGCCGAAGACTCATTGCTGACACGGACAGCCAGCGAGGGCCCTTAAGAAAACTCCACAAAAAAGGACACGGCCTTTGGCACACGCACTTGCTCAAACAAGCGACGAGCTGCACAGATACAGACACGCGCATGCGCACGCGGATGGAGAAAGATGATGCAACGACGTTGGATCTGCACAGTCAATGCTCATAAGCAGTGCAAGTGGCCTCGTGCCATGTGTGCCAGGTTGTGTCTGGAGGCATGGGCATCTATGAAGCCGTCGCATCGAGAGGAGGAAGTCGTCCAGTCGAACCAGGCCGCACCGAGGCCGTCAGCTCCATGTCACGCACGGCATCCCGAAGTCGTCTGATTGGATGCGCCCACCAGTTGTGAAGGTGAGCTGAGACGGCATTTTTTTTGTTGTTTTTAGAGCGCGTTGCTGTCAGGGCAATGACCCCAACCCTCAGCACCAGAGACAACGACAACGACAACGACAACAAACAAACAAACAAACAAACAAATACAAAAAAGTAAATGAAAACAATCCCAAGCGAGGAGAAAGTGACAGGGTAAAAATTCGTACCGTATCTCGTCGCGCTGCATTTCAACCATGCGCTCCATTTGCTGTGCGTCGTGAGCCTGAGTCACTGTGTTGCCGAGAGTACCAGACATGCGCAGGGTGTCGGCCTTGGAAGGCAGAGTCTGTCCTCGCATTTCTGCCAATGTTCGTGTGGTTTTGAGTGTGCCCTCCAGCTGCTTCACCTCTGTCTGTGATGTTTGCAGCTCCTTGCGTAGCAAATTGATCTCGCGAATCAAGGCTACGTTCTCCTTGATAATGCGATCCATTTCTGACTTGTGCATGTCCGCACCCTTGTTCAGCTTCTTTTTGAGACTGGCAATCGTTTTTTCCAAGAATTGGCGTTGACGGTTGTACTCAGTCTGTGCATCCTCATCCAAGGGGGCGGCATAATCAGCAGCCTCGACACAGTGCTTCTTGTGCAGTTGTCGTACCTGGCTCACCAGGCCCTTGGGGTCTTGGAGGTGAGCCATGGCAGATTGAATGTCTGCCCGAATGCGGGTCAGCATGTTGGTCATCATGGTGACGCGCCGACGCTCGGCTTGAGCGTCACCATCCACGGCCCGTAGCTTGGACGTCATTTCCTGCGCTTGCAGATCCTGCGTCGTGGTTTGCTCATGATATTGAGCCAGCTCGCGGTCCATGGCAGCCATCTGATCCTTCATGCTGCGAATCTGTTGTTCACGCGGTTCCATCTGCTTCTTCAGCTCTTTGATCTTGTAATCCAGAACAAACTTAAACTTTTCCAACTCCTGGTTCTTCTTCTTGAGGTCGTAAATGCGTTTCTCCTTGTCCTGAATTGTTTCGTCACGCTCCGCAACTTCCTTTTTACAGCTCGCAATCTCGCGTTCGAGCGCACGGATGTGCGCATGCAGCTTGTCCTGCTCGGCCTGCATCTCCCGTCGACGCACGTGTTCGGCATCAATGTCCTTTTGAAGGCTCTTGAGCTTCTTGCCTAGCACGCCATTGTCGCCCTAGAGAGCGGCAACGCAACATTGCCAAGGTCGGTGAGAAAGTAGCAGCAACCACCGCAACAACAGTGGCAGTTGCCATGATGCGACCAAAGCACACGGACAGAACGACACTTTGAAAAAAGAAAAAAAGAAAACAACAGCACGACAATAAACGCAACGGCGCTTTTCATCACTGCCGAGCACAACGGTCCTGGGCCGCTGCTTGATGAAAAGAGTACATCCGCAGTACAACCATACTCGACGCACCTTCAGGCGGCCAGAGGTCTCCTTCTCCTCCTTGAGCTGCTTCTCGTAACGCAGCTTCATTCGCAAGATTTCCTGATCGGCATCAATCTCAATCTGGCGGATCATTTCCTCCGCCTCGCGCTGCTGCTCCGAGGCGGTGCTGTTTGCCGTATCAAGTTGGCGCGTTTGACGCTTGAGTTTGTTCTGTTCTCAATCGACAACAAGCAAAGCAGGCAGTTTGCCATCCAATGCCAACGAGCGATGAGCCAAACGAAGAACGGATCAAGTCAACCATAGCGGAGTGAAATACAACACAAAATACTCGAAGCGTGGCACACGAACCTCCCAACTCTCGGTCAAATCATGAAGTGCTTGTTCCTTGGCCTCTTCCATACGCTGCAGCTGCTCCTCGTAGCGCTCTTGCATGGCCTGGCTGGCGGCTTGCAGTTCTTGATACTTCTCGTACTCGGCCATCAAGCGCTTGTTGTGGTGCTGCTCAAGCTCCTGGATCTCGGAAATGTGACTATCAATGCCAGCTGTAGTCTCCTCCTCGTGACGAGCCAGGTCTTTCTCGCGCTCCGCCTTGAGCTGCTGGAGCTGTCGCTTGAGTTCTTCCTTCTCCTGAACAAACTTGTCCGTCATTTCCTTGAGTTTCTCGTTGTGATTCATGTCCTTCAAGCGCAGCTGGTATTCCGAGGCCATTTGAAGCTCGTCCACGCGACGCTGGAGATCTTGAACAAGCTGCTCCTTATCCGTGAGGTCGACGCCCGTGATGAGAACCTCATCAGCCCATTCCACGGGCTTGGCTTGACTGTGGCGGCCCTCCTTGTCCGTAATCGTGTAAATGAAGAGCGTTCCATCCTGGCCAGCCGAAAAGAGTTGCTGCCCCAGGCGATCAATGCAGAGGCGCGTAATGTTGCCGTGGTGTGCCGGCACGGAGGCCCACTCGGCTGGGTTGGTCAAGGGGTACTGAAATGAGCGCACGGTACCGTGACCCGTTGCGGCAAAGACCATGGTGCCGTTGCCAGCGACGGCGAGCTGGGTGAGGACAGCGTCAGCGACTACATCGTCGCCGGCTGGCGCCTCGAGGCTAACCTCACCACCGCGCAGCTCCTTGATGGTTTTGTCCGAGCCAACTGCATAGATAGCGTCACCGTCTGATGCAAAGACGGCTGAGGTGTAACTACAAGACTTGAGCACGTTCTCGCTGATGCGTGTGCGAGTAGCCACGTCCCATTCGTACACGGCGCCGTCAATGCCGCAAGTCAAGAGGCGAGCATCGTCAGCCGACCAGAAGATGGAGCGCACGCGGCCATTGTGACCCTTGAGGTTGCCCACGTGCTCAAAGGTGTAGGTCGAGTAGAGTTGCACGACGGCGCCTTGAGCGGCGGCAAAGAGGTGGCCACCTCGGCTAAAACGGCATTCACCGCACTCACGAATGGAGAAGGCGTGGATGGGTCGAATATCATTGACCAGCAGGTTCATCAGTCGCAGCTTGTCACCAAAGCCAGCCAACAGGAGATGGCCCGAAGGGTGCAGCGCCACCGAGAGGATCTCGTCCTGAAAGACCTTGGACGACTCCAGCTTGTGGTCCTCGTAATTCCTTGATGCGGTTCAAAGCCAAGTATAAGTACCGTGAGAGATATTGCGACAGAGCGGGGAAAAGAAAAGGCTTCTTGAACGAGCGACCGGGTGTGGGCATGGGCATACCAGATGCGAATGGAACAATCACTGCTTGTCGTGGCAACCACGGGTTTGCGCACCGCCACGTCAAGGCCAGTAATGGTATCTGAGTGAAAGCTCTGCACCAAGAGGTGGGCCTGGGGCTGAGGTGTACCACGAAGTACATCGCTGTCGACATCGGTCAGAGCGACGGTGTAGAGCTGAGCACGTGATGTGGTGGCCACCAGACGTTCCTCCGCAGGGCTGATGGCAATATGGTGCACGCCATGGACCATGGCGGCCGACTCCTCCTCTCCGAGGGTGAGCTCACGAACTTTGGTGTACTGATGCGCCTCGTGGCGCTCATAGACGGCAATGAGGCCGGTGGCAGTACCGCACACAAAGCCGGTTGTGAGAGAGGCCAGTGCGGTAATGCGCTCGGGAAGGGTCACCTCAGACACGAGTTCATTGCCGGCGTAGACGAGAAGTTTGCCGGCTTCGGTACCACACACGATGGCATCGCGGCTGAGCCAGACTTGATGCAAATAGTTTTGGCCTTCCACCTTGGGAAAGGCTAGCTGTTTGAAGGTGCCTTCAGTGTAGCGATACATTTTTAGGATGTTTTTACCCGTGACGCAGAGCTGAGTGTTGTCCTGCGGGTTGAAGGAGGCTCGGTACACGGGTACGGCTGGATCCAGGGAGCATTTGACTGTGGCCATTAGGCCATGGGAACGCTCCCACGCCCAATACTGCATCATCCAATCGGGTCCACCTCCCACGGTGACGAGATACTTGCTATCGGGGCTGAACACGAGGCAGACAACCTCTGTGCAGTTGGGTTCTTCCAAGCTCAAAAACTAGGTTTTGGTGCACCGCGAAGAGAAGCACGCAGCGGAGAGGTGAGGGGAGGGAGGGAGGGAGGGAGGGCAGGGGAGAGCAAGCGCACGCTGGGAGCAACCCAAGGGGTGGGAGGGCAATCGAGAAAGAGCCAA
The DNA here is from genome assembly GCF_000002865.3 of Monosiga brevicollis MX1. Classification (NCBI taxonomy): domain Eukaryota; class Choanoflagellata; order Craspedida; family Salpingoecidae; genus Monosiga; species Monosiga brevicollis. The sequence continues at coordinate 907,752 of NW_001865039.1, read as the reverse complement.
GTGAAAGCGGGACAGGGGGGTAGGTAAATGGTCTCACTTTGCGTTTCTTGAGCGAGTGAAGATCGTAAATGGTAACAGAGGCCGTTTCACCGCGCTCAGCCACGGCAATGTAGCGGCGATTCGGGCTGACGGCCATGGCGGAGAAGCCATCGCGACCCTCGGTACTGTGAATGAAACGCTGACTTTTTTGATCGGCATTGTAGACCACAATGCTGCCACCGGCAGGGTAGACCACATTCTGCTCGTCCAGATAGCAGGCGTTGTCCACCACCGCGGCACGGAGGCCAAAGGCGTACTTGGGTTCGATCAGGGGTGGTGACATGGTGGTGGTGGTGGTGGCTCACAACCAATTCAGCGCGCGTCATGCAACGAAGAACCACGAGCGGCTAAACGCACGACCGTGCCTTTGAGAGCAAAAGCGACAGGCCAGTGCTAAATTAATGGAGCACAGTGCTGTGAGCCTGGCCTCGCACTATCGCACTATGAGAGGGTGTCGTGAGACACCTTTGCTGGGGCGTGACACGGGGAGGCGGAGCGAGCCACCCACAGCCAGCCAGCCAGCCTCCTGCCTGCCCCAAATGCAAAGCAGGGCGGTCACAGAACTGCCAGCGGTTCTGGCCTGTCACCCCTTGACTGTGTGAGAGCAAGAGAGAGAAAGAGATAGAGAGAGAGAGAGAGAGAGAGAGAGAGAGAGAGAGAGAGAGAGAGAGAGAGAGAGAGAGAGAGAGAGAGAGAGAGAGAGAGAGAGAGAGAGAGAGAGAGAGAGAGGAAGGAGCCGGAGGAGAGGGAGCGAGCACGCGCGCACGGGCAAAAGCGCGGAAATGTGTGTGCCACCGCAGAAAATGGTGTTGATCGCGGCGTTGGTGTCTTTGGCGACCGAGCTATCGGCCCGGGGCGTTGCTAACCTCCTCAAACTTGTGTATAAGCGTACGAGCAAAAGCTGATGCAAAACAATTGTCCAAAACCAATAGTCAGCATCCAGAACAGGCCGCTACTTAGCGTCATTATTGTTACTTGAAACTGTGACAAAGATTACGTTAGTGTTGTAATGTGATCAATGTCACAGTAGGATCTTCTCCACTAATGTCTGACGTTTTTTTTTTTTGATGGCGCTCGAGCGGTTTGAGACGGTTGCTGTGACGTCACAGCCGTTGCCGCTTAAGCTCCTTTTTCAAAATTTTTCATCGCCACCAATGACATGTGCAGAATCCTGCGGACACAAGTATTGCGGTCCTGTGAACAATACCCACATCCAACCCACATACAAAAGCAGTGAGTGACCTCTTTCTCATACACCAAACACCCTTAACGTCACGTAACGCACAAGCACCAAGCAAGCTTTAAGCTTTGAACCTGAAAGTCAAAACGCCAAACAGCTGTCGAGGGGTCAAGGCTTCCCATCTATATTATGATTTTGACCAGTTCAGGTTTGGAAACGGCAGCCCGGGGGAAGAGCTGGTCGGTTGGATGCTGCGCCAATGGTACCAACGGTGTAATCGGGATGAAGGAGAGGGAGGCAAGGATGTAAAAAAAAGCAGACTGCAATGTACCGAGGCGAGCAAGGCGAAGAAATGCATCGAGGCGCCACAAGGCGAAACCGTGTCCATGGGTAAATGTGTGTGTAGGGTTGTGGGATGCACTTGATGCATGTGTGCAACGTCGTTGAGGTTTTTGGTTTTTTTACTTTACCTTTTGGCTTGGTGATGGTGTCTGGTGGCGCACGCGCGTCGAGCACCGGATACGTGCATTCAATGCATTTCAGTGGGATGAGCGATCATCCGCACAGCAGAGCATCTGCTTCATCACCAGGCACTTTGTTCGTTGAGCACTGAGCGGACGAACGTGCTAGCGGAGCGCTGTGCTGTGGACGACCACCAGCCACACGGGCGCCCGAGCTGTATCCCACACAACTCACACACAACACACACGCCTGTGCTGTATAGGCCTCGAGATTGACTGAACACGGACGGTTACGCATTGTTTGCGCTCGCACCGCACGCCACCGCCGCCTCCCAGAGGATTTTCAAAGAGAACACATCATCGGATCCGGCCTGCGCTGGCAATGAGCGACCCCTATGCGCACAGTCATCGAGGCACCAAGACGAAAATACTAGTTGCAGCGCGCCGAGCGTGGCTTTTCGGCAGCATCTTCCATACTTTTTGAACCCAACGCTGCAGTGCCGGGAGCTCTCCTCGAGCATGGAGCAACGAAACGCTCCCATCAAGCAAGCCCGCCCCGGTAGGAACTCGGCCCCGCATGTGTCCTGCCCTTATTTTCCTTTTGTTGTCTCGCGCCTGATCGTATATCGCCATCGCCTGTATTGATAGCCGCGCGTGGCAAGGGCATGTTGCGCCTGCTCCGACGAACGCGTCGCAACTCAGAGTCACCGCAGCCGTCCTACACTCCAGAGTTACAGCGCAAATTCGCCGACCTCGACGGCGTCGAGCGCCTGTCTCGCAGTCACGGGGCCTCTCCGGAAGCCGGTGTCAACAAGCCCAGCAAGCGCCGGACCTCCCCGCCCAAGCTCACCCGCCTCAATACAAACCCCGTCCTGAGCAGCGTTGCCGCCTCCAGCTCCGAGGCTAGCCCCGAATCGGGCATCCCACCCATTGAACCAGCGCGCCAATCCAGCGCCGCTCGCCTTGTCGTTCCTGCCTCCTTTCTTCCCGGCCTTGGCACGCCGCAAGAAGCTGCTGCTCGGGCCCGCCAAGCGGCTTTGGCAGCACAGGCGGCAGCACAAGTTATGGCCTCTGCTGCCCGTGCCCCTGATCTCAATCAACCTCACCTGTCCAGCCGCACAGCCCCCTTGCGTCATTCCGAAGCCTCGGACCGCTCCTCGGGCTACGAAGAGCGATTGCGAGATCCGCGCCAGCAGGCCGAAAGCGGCTTCCAGCTTGTTCTGCCCCCGACCTCGCCTCGCAAATTTGTTCACTCCTCGCTCTATGAAGATGAGGATGAGGACGATCTCGACTACGATGGCAGTGATGTGGACAGTGATGGCTTTGAAGACCTGAAAAACGGTGGGGGCTATGCCCTGGTTACGGCCCGAACCTCACACATGAGCAGCGCCGATGACCCGAGGGCCTCTCACATCAGCGGCCCCCGTCCACCTTCTGGTCAGAGTGACCCCGTGTACGATCTGGCCACCAGCGTCAACTCACGGCCTTCCCACCCAACCGGAAACGAACATCTGGCCCGCAACTTGCACACGCATGCCAAACCCGCCATTGCACGCTCCGATGGCTTTTCACGGCTCTCCATCGCCCAGCGTCCTGGTCAACGCCGCTCCCTTGGGCCTTCGGGGCCGGGACTATCACGTCGAGACTCCATGCCCGTTCACGGCAACCTGATCAAGCGCCTTCAGTCAGTCCTCACCAAGCAAACCAAGGCCACGGCCCGCCTTCCTCGCGCAGATTACCTTCATGCTGCTGATGACGATGACAACGCGGAAGCTCATCGCTTGGATACCCTGGCCAAATCAGCTCTGGCGCATGCAGCCTACAGCGCGCCCATTACTCGCCGCGATGTCCCCGTCTCTCTGGAGCAGTCGCGACGCTTTCCCGATCGTACTGCTTGCACCAATCTGGTGGAGATTTTGGCGTGGCAGTGTGAACAAAATCCCAAGGGCACTGCCCTCCACGTATTGGCAGCTACTGGCCACGCGTCTATGGCCCTGACCTGGACCAATCTTCATGCCCGGGCCCGCAAGATTGGTGAGGCCCTCCTTCAGGCCGACAGCCCCAGTGATCCAGACGCAGCCATTCTCCTACTCTTCAAGGCCAGTAGTGCCCGCTGCGTTTTTCATTTTTGGGAAGCTCTGCTCGGCTGTCTGGCCGCCGGGATCACGGCCATCCCACTCTTGCTGGCTGAGGACGACTCGAGTTGGCGCAACGCCGAACGTCTCCAGAATATGCTTCGCATGTGTAACGTGTACAAGGTCGCTTGCAACAAGGAGACCCTCAAGAGTTTGAGCTCTGCTGGCCGGGCTGCCGTGGAACGTCTCGACGTGCTCCGGCTTGATACCCTCCCCTCTATCGACAAGAGCCGCCAGCACCCCCTTTTTGCGGGTCAACTTCATGCCAATGCCCTTGTGCTACCAATCTTTGATGCCTCCAATAACTGCCTGCCGCTGTGCGTGACGCATGGCTCGCTTTTGCATCACCTTGGTGCTGCCGAGAAGGCGCTGGGCTACCAATGTACGCATAGCATCTTTTCTGCACTCCTCCCCACCACTTATGGTTTCTTGTGGCATGGACTGCTTGCTTTCTTCGCGGGCGCCAGTCACACGGTCGTTGTGGCCGGTGCCACCATACACATGGCCAGTGCACTGCTGGCGGCACTCGCCAAGCAACGCCATCTTAGCGAAGCTCGAGCCGTGTATGTCGATCATGCGGTTTTTGATGCCATGGGCGAATACGAGTTGGAGACGGCCACCCGCAAGGCCAACCTGCACGACGCTGCTTGGTTTGGTATTGTTGCTCCCCAAGCTCACAGCCCCAGCCTTCGTGGCAACATTGCTCATTTGCGCAACCTTGGACTCGCACAGGAGGTATGCCTTGATGCTATGGCCCAGCATATTGTTCTGCCCGAGACTTTTGGCCCTCTTTGAGCCTGACGCAAGCTCACGGGCCTTTCGAATTAGGTGGTCTACCTCGTCTCCTGTAGTGATCTGGTTGGCTTTGTTGCTGTGGCATCGTATGATGCTGTTGCTTCCACCCAAGCCAATGTGGACCCCGAGCTGTTGGCTCGAGGCGTTGTGGCTGAAGCCGCTCAGCGCAGCCCCACCAGCAACCTCCTCGGCGCGGGCATGCCCTTACCTGGTTTGGCCACATGCCTTGTTCCTGTTCGCCTGCTCCTCCCGTTTGCCCCTCTCTCCGTGCAGGGTTGTTCAAACCCAACCCAACCCAACCCCTCCCTCTACACGCACACGCACGCACACTCATGTCTGCACTTTCTCTATCTCACTCCGATTCGATCTTGCAGGATCGGCCTTTGTTGTGTTGGATCTGGAGCACCCAAGCCCAAGTCGCATGGGTGAGATTGGTGAAATTGCCGTTCGGCATACCCTGGCTGTTGCGACAGGATGGGCCGGGCCTCTTGGTGACAAAGCTCAAGGCGACTTCGACTTTGTGCTTGATGAGGACCGCAACGAACGCAAGAGCAAGACATACACCCGAACTGGCCTCTATGGCACAGTTTTGCAGGGCCAAGGCGAGCAGCTCTTTATTGTTGGTGATCGAGAGACACTTCTTCATGTCGAGCAAACCTGGGTGTTGGCAGACCAGGTCAAGAGTTCTCTAGCTGCCATTGCCAAGGTACCGTATTTTATCGGGCATGATTCATACAAGGCATGCGCCTCAGCACTTTGCAGGCTATTCATTTGACACAACTGTCCTCTGTGTGTAGAGTCATGCGCGTACGAGTCGTTTGACAGCTGCCCAAATGAACTTGGTATACTTTTCCGTACGCCGGAAGCAACTGGCCATTTTGATCTCGCTTGAGCGACAAGAGAGCGAAGACATGCAGCTGGTATGTACCCACAAACGGGGGGCCGCGCTATTGCAACCAAGGTTGTGGATGCTGTCGGGATTGTGACCAGGATTGCAAATCCAGGCTGTGATTAACGTACCCAGACTGAGATTCACGTGTGTGTACTCCTATCATATTGACGGCGCGCAGTTGGACTCGCTTTTAAGCAATATGCTGCTGGAGGTGACACGCCGCCATCGCGTGGCGCCTGTTTTGATTGGCCTGATTCAAGACTCAGATCTTCCCACCACAGGGCTCGGTAGGTCTGGATCAACGCGCCGAATGCCCATTCTCTTGGTGGTCTTTCTTGATGGACTGTGAGCCCATGTCGTGTCCATACTACACGTCCGCTTGGTCATACCTCATGCTTTGGTTGTCTTGGGCGCCTTTTGGGGGTGTTAGGCTCGGTTGACCTCCCCTTGGTCACTCATCTGCTTGAAAGGGGCCAGCTGCCACTCTGGCATTTGGTCTTGGACCCACACGCCGTGCCGTCGGCTCGCTCAAGGCGCCCCACACGATTTGCCCAGACCCCTCTCACGCAGATGGCCGGTCAAGATCTTCGTCACAGCGAGGCTACTGGCGTGCAACTTCACCTTTCGGACGTATGTATTCGCTTCGGGTTGACCTCGAGACGAGTGATTCGTTGTGCAGTGCTTTTTGCCACATCTAGCTAAACTTGCTAAAGCATTCTCGCTGCCCCCTCCTCCAAGAGTGAAGGCCTTGGTTACCAACTTTCGATCATTTTCACCTCGTTCCCCTCAACCCTCTGCCATGTCTCCTCTCAGGCGGTCCAAGCAGCGCGAACTGCCATGAGCCTGCTCGTGAAATTGGCGGCAAAGGATGGTTCGAGCCCCAGCCGCAACCTGTACCGCATTTGGGATGATCATCAACAAGTCAAGGCTCTCTCCGCGTCGGACCTGCTCAGCTACATCCGACGCACTGCTGAGACTTTGAACAAGAAGGGTCTCGGCAAAGGAGACCGTGCTATACTTATGCTTCCCATGTCAGCCGCCAAGGTCAGCCGCAGCGTAATGGGCGCTTTTGCGTTTTTTGTGACTGGTGCCGCGGGCGCGTTTTTCTTTCTTTTTTTTTTTTTCTTTTTTTTTTTTTTTTTTCTTTTTTTTTTTTCTTTTTTTTCCTTGCTGACACTCTACCGACACATGCGCTGGGACCACATACGATGCAGGTCGCTGCTTTCCATGCGTGCCTATTGCTCGGTGTCATACCCATCACCATGCCCTTTGTTTACGATTCCAGCCAGCTAGCGCGCTGGCTCGATGTTTTGCGCGAGGTGTCACGAAATGCAAACGCCACTTTTGTGTTGACAAGCGACAAAGGTGTCAAACAGCTCCGCAAGGCTGATCGCGACATTCGCCGCACGCGTACGTGTTGCCTCGTTTAGCCATCTGCAGTGCGGTAGCGTGAAGAGCTGAGTGGGCGCAGTAGGTACATGGTGCTGGCACTCACGTGTGCGTGTTTGTATTCATTTTTTGTTGTTAGTGGGTATCAAAAGCATGATCTCGCTAAGCAAACTTTCTCCTCGCGAGCACTATGGCATTGTCGTACCTCATTCGCGTGCGGAGACGGCCTATGTGGAATATACCATCTCCAATACCGGCGTACTCTCGGGCGTCGAGGTGGGCCTTGGTCGCGTGCACTGCTGGCCTTTCTTGTGCCTGACGGCTGCCTCTCACTAGCATTGATTGTGTTTTGTCATTGTAAAGTTTTCGCACCAGCATATGCTCACCATTGGCCAAGCTATCACGGTATATTTCTTGTTCTGTTTGCGTCGTGGCGGAGACCCTCGCTTTGTGTCCCTAAGTGCACGCGAGCTTTGAAACCAGGATGGGGTTCTCATGGTCGTACGTCGAAATGTTGTAGAGTCATTATGACTTGGAGTCGGCATCCCGCGTCTTGGTCAACGCGGATGCGAGCACGGGTGTTGCCCATGCCTGGCTTTATTATGTACCCTTGTTTTCTGCCAAGGCCGAGTTTCTCTGCGTCGATCCTCAAACACTAGAAGCGCCCCAGCAATGGCTTGAGCTTGCTTCGCGCGAACAAGGTCAGGCGTGTGACAACGAGAAGCTTGGGCAGGAAAGGCGCACGGGAAGAAGGAGACTTGAAAAGAGGCATTTTTTTTTCTGTCATTTTGGCCCTTCACTGTATGCTGCACGCTTGTAGTGGACACGGCGCTCGTGGACTACCGTGCGCTCATGTCCTGCTTGGAAAGCATTGAGGATGAGCGTGTGGCCTCGGCCATCAATGCCTGCGATTGCACTCGCTTGGTGCGCTGCCTCGTGGTAACTCAGGAGCGCCCTTGGCAGACCGTCCTGGAGAATTTCCGCCGCCTTACCTCAGCGACTGGCATGCCTTCGACGGCGCTGCAAACTGTTCTCGAAAACCGCATCAACCCCTTCCTTGCTGGCACGATGGGAGGCAAAGAGCCCAACCAGCCAGTTTATGTTGATGCTCGCCTTCTCCAAGAAGATAAGCTGCAAATCTTGGCGAAGGGGTCCCCTATGGGCGTGCCCATCTTTCCACTTGGTCGGCTAGCCCCTGCAGTGCAGGCCGTGGTTGTGAATACCAAGACTGAAGCCAAATGCACGGCGGACGGCATTGGAGAACTGTGGTTTTCTTCGGTGAACAACATTCGGTCTTTCGTGGGTTTGACAGACTCGGAGGTGCAAGCCCAGGTGCAGCATGAACTACTCGAACGCCAGGTAAGCCTGTGCCATCCTTCACCGGGGCAATGTGTATTTTTTTTTTTTTGGCTTTTTTTTTAACGCTTCATAAACGGTAGCTCATGCGTTGCGTGTTGTTGCATCGCATTGCAGGTGACGGGGCATGATTCCACGTATGCACGATCTGGCCTACTGGGGTTCTTGCATGAGCACCGCGTTTACGTCACTGGGCACCTAGAAGACTGCCTGCTTGTGGACGACCGTCGGTTCAACCCACTTGACTTGGAGGAAGCCGTGGAGCGCTGCCATCCTTCGCTCACCCTCGGCACTTGCGTTGTGTGGCACACACCTGCATCGGGCTTGGTCGTGGCCGTTGAGGAGAATGAGCCGGGCCGGGGCTTGGCTTTGGCACCCCTCGTCATGCGAGCCTTGCTCGAAAAGCACGATGTAAGTGAATTTTTATTCTTCTCGGGCAGGGGACACGGTTTACGTTTATTTGATCTGCTCTCGGCTCATGTGCCTGATAATGCGCCTTGCGTACTTCTCACATCCACCTTTGCCTTAGTTGCAAGTGGACGCCATTGTAGTGCTCGAGAGCAATGTGATTCCGATTGAGGCACGCGGTCGGAAGCAGCGTGCTGCTTTGCGACGCCAGTTAATGGACGGAACCATGCAATCTCATGCCATTATCATGTGCAATGCCCCAGCGGTTCAGCTATAAGTTGCTCAGCGCATCTCTTTGTGACCACGCCAGCGCACATCTTTTTGGCCGCTTGGGCGTGGCATGGCAACTGTTTGTTTTTTCCCTTTTGTAAGCGTTTTGTATGATCGACAGACTATTCATGGGAACGGGCCGCGCCCGTTTTTCTTAAAAATTTTGCTCTTGTTCGTCCGTGGCATTGTTTTCCTTCTTGTGACCTTCCGCGTATGTTTTTATCACTCCGGCTTTACACCAGCTTGATTCGCTTTGCCGTCCAGGACAAGCGCTTGTTAGGCGAGTAACACTCTGACCAGACACTCACCCACCTATCAACGTAATTGACTCGAATGCAAGATTTCATGAGTGGTGCCAGCGCTGGGGAAATACTACGTGTTGCTCTTGAAAGATATGTCCACTTTGATCATGCAGGACAACCCTGGAAGCCTTGCTCGACATGTGCTCGTTTTCTCAACCCCTCCCCCGCGCCCTTTCGAGATACCGTCTCCATTTCGGCGGCAGGCAAAGTAGATTGCCTTGGCCGTGTACATTTGCCGAAACGCTTGACTTCTGAATTCACAATCGAGAAAAAAAATGCGCTCACACCAAAAAGAACAAAAAAAAACTGGAAGTGAGCGCAACCACCCGACCCGGTCGGGGGCAACGCCAGAAAAAAAAGGAGGCCGTCGGCCTTATTCGGCATCCACTAGTGTCTCGTCTGCCGTTGTATCAAGAGCCGATCCATCCGTGGCACGCTCGTCGGCTTTGTCGTCTTTCTTGTCACTTTTCCGTGCTCGCTTCGCCGCCTTGCTGGCGTGATACTCTGTGACGACAAATCCACGTTAAGTTGAGGGTGTGCAAACACACCATGCCTTCACGAGAGGCGGAAATAGCAAGAGCGAGCACGCACCTTCTTTGGCTCTTTGTAGCTCAGGGACAAACTGGGGAAACTCAATCTCTTCCATGCTATCCACGATATCTTGTCCACTGATGGTCTTGCGCCCCTTCTCACGTGCAATGTCATTCGCCCTATGCAATGACAACACAGGCCCCAGCCCCAAAGAAAAGATGAGAACAAGTGTAAAAGGCGGTCCAAAGCGTGTGAAGCACGCCACGCAGTGCCCTAGGGGCGCTGTCGTCCATCCCCGCCTGTTGATGCCCCATTGCAGAGGCAACAAGGGAGAGGTGCATTAAGAGCACTTCAAACAAGTCGGGTTTGGGATACGAACATGGCTGTGACATAGGACACAAACACACGAGCCGCGACGGTAGTCGCTAGTCGTGCATCGCGTGAGATGGCAATGCCATCTGGAAGCTATGGCGACAGGCCGACACCATGATGAGAGCGTCGAAGCCACAATGCTGGCGAGGTCCACGTTTGTGCGGGAGCTTACAGATCGTTTGATGATGCGGTTCACAACGGCGCGTGGAAGCTAAGCATTAGAGCCCATGGAGGTCATGGCAACATCTCATAGTGAGTCGCTCACGGGCAAACTGCCGAGGTCAGCGCAGAAGAAGACAAGCCGGCCATCATCACACCTCAAGATCGTCCGCCATGATAATGTTAAAAAAAAAAAAAACGAGTGGGGCAGCAACTCTTCCTGGAACAGGAACAACAGTCGTCAAGAGTCTGAGATTGCCCACGACAACGTGTTCGACTCAGCCTCAGCCTGGTCCGCCACCAACCAGTTGCACGCTGGAGCAAACTTGTGTTAAGATCATACGCTCACTCCTCAAGTCACAACCGACGCTGTTTTGTCCGTGAGGCTGCCCACTTACAAAAAGAGAACGTAACGGTCAAGTGCAGTCCAAACACACACAACAAAGTTTCTGCTTGATGTGATGTTGCCTTCTCTTTTTCGTAAGCTTTGCTTTTGACATGTGAACGTGAAGGATCAATGCTAGGGTCGCTTAAATCAATTTCAATCATCACTTCATAACTTCATCAATGTAAATGCCCGGCGCCAGCTCCGTACATGCCCACGAACACGCACACACACGGACAGTTTGCCTGGCCATCCAAATCTTAACATGCATGCCAGCGCTAGGCGATATCCTGTCTCCAACCATCATCAAAGTGCGCCGCACCAGCAAAACAACAAGGTAACGCTAAAACTCATACTTTTTGATGCGCGGCTTGTTGCCAACGTGCATGCAAGCGCACGAGCCGGAGGTTGGCCATGACTGCCAGTGCAGCTGTGCGAAAGCGGGCTACGCCGCGGGATTTTGTACCATCTGTCTTGGCCTCTCCTGTGGCCTGTGAACGAGAGTGACTGCCAATTCGAGCAAGCTCGCGCAGAGTCAGAGCCTGACAGTCCTGAAAACCGCCAAGCAGCAAGAGAAGGTACTGTTTCTGAAAGACAAGTGCCTTCCTAAAGCTCTCGGCTCGATGAAACTTTAAGAAGTACTCGCGAAGCTGGCGCGTCAACGCCTCTTGCTTTTGAGCCGAAGGGTCGGCTCCTGTCAGACCGCTCGTACTAGATGGCATCTGGTTGTGTCGAGTATTTTCCACGGCTTGAAGCCGGTGACGTAGCTCATCGGCGTTACGGCGCTCCGTGGCCAGCTCATCCAAAGCATGATCAAGAGCCCGCTCCAACCGCCTGGCTTCCTCCCAAAGTTCAGTGACAGTGGTAGGGTTGCGTCCCCACTCTGTGCCAGCCGGTTGAGGTGCAGTGGCCTGTACCGATGTCTGCGCCTGCTGCTCCAACTCAGCCACCCTTGAAGTGGCATGACGCAGATCGCATTGCATCTGAGCAGCCGCAGCGGTTGCTTGGGCATGCTCTCGCGTGGCCTTGGCCTCGAGCTTATGCAGCGCAAGCTCCAACTCACGCTCCCGTTCAGTCGATCCCGTGGCCATCGCAGAGGTGTGGGCAGAGACCGTCGCCAGTTGCAAACGTAGGGAGCTGCACTCATGTTCAACCCGACTCAAGGCTTGCGTTGCAGTTTCCAAGCGCTGGACAGTGCCTGCAAGCTCGGCATCCCTATCCGCGAGACGCTGGGTACAGGCACTCAGCTCATGGTCTCGCGCCACCAAGCGATGCTCGGCATCCATCGTGCTCTGTTCTTGTGCGGCAAGGCGTGTTGATAGGTCGGACAACGCCTGGGCATCACAGTTACAGCCACCAAGCACATTCATGAGAGGCTGTCAGGACAAAGAAGAGAGACAGTCGAGACAAAGAAGAGAGACAGACAAGTCGATAACTCATGTGAGGCTTTGATAGCCTCCAGCAATAGTGGTATGCACACAATTCGGGGCTTACCTTGACCAGTTGTTCGTTGCGTGCTAGAAGCTGTTGCATGGTCTCGCCGTGCAAGTGGGTCTGGGACGCGGTCAAACCAACAGACTCTCCAGAGTCACCGCGCTGCTGGCGACGAAGTGCAGCCAAAAGTTGTTGTGCATCACGAGCCTCGTGCACGACGGTGTCTAAAAGATTTGCAACCGGCCACCCCGTACTGGTTGCCGTCACATCAACTGGGCGTGTCGAATCCACAAACACTCGTGGATGCCTGTCTGCATCCGTGTAATTTGTGACCTCTTGGGAGCCACCAGGGGGCACGACGGGGTTGGACTCGTGTGCATCATTCAGCAGGCGAACGATGATCGCTGCCTGACGATTGGTGGTGCTGCTGAGTTCTTCAAAAATGCGTTCGTAGCGCGAGAGCTCGGCCCGAACGGGGCGAACATCACTCGACTGCAGCTGTGAAGCCGTCAATTGCTCGTCCTGGCCCCGCACAAACTCCTCAAGTGTTGGCATGCGCAATTGGGCCGCCTCGTCCGGCAAGACCTGTTGCAGATTTTCTGCGACAGCAAGCGGTTTTGCCAGGCGAGTGCGCACCTGACAGCGTATGTCGGCCAGCTCGGCTTTGAGCGCTGCCAGCTCTTGATGCCGCCGTTGCAACTGAGCCACCTGTTCCATGGCTTCGTCGCGCTCTCTTCGAACGCTGGCTAGCTCCTTTGCCAACTTTGTGGCTGGTTCCGAAACGTCGGCCCCACTTGACCTTGGGCCTTGTGTCTTCAGCGATTCAAGTTCATGACGCTGAAGTTCGATCGTGCGCAGCCAGTCTCGTTGATCCTCTTGCTGACTCGACAATGCAGCGACCAGCAGGCGGCTGCCCTCATGGCAAGCTACTCCCAACATGCAAGCAAAGGCGATCCCGTCAAAGGATTCCAAAAATATGAGTAAAAAATAAAAGAATGAACAAAACATAATTGTGGATGAGCAGCATACAAAAGCAGGCGTGAATGGTCAGCCGCGATAGAAAGGAGAGGAAAAAAAGAAGAGAAAACAACCGGGGGCGGGGCAGAAAGGAAAATGGGGTAACACACACACACACACACACACACACACAAGCGAGCATCAGCCGCAAATGAGCAACATCCAGCAAATGCCAAGTAACTCACCGCCAACGAGCGACTGCACCAAAGCACGTGGGTCGCTATCAGAGGGCTCTGGCGCCAGACCCAACTCTTGCAAATCGGCGTCCATCACCAATTGCAGCATTTTGTGAAGCGCAGTCAGCTGTTTTTGCAGTGCTTCAAGGAGCATGGCTCGATCCTCGGCCACACACGCCAACTCCATGTCCAAGCCCTCAATGGTGGCCAGCATGTCATCCAGCTGAAGCTGGCGCTCCTGGCCCGTTCGCCGGCCCCGGCTGTCCTGCAGATTTTGCACTCGTGAGGCAGTCTCTTGAGCTTCCAGAGCTGTTGCTCTAGCACTTGTGGCGTCCCGTTGCGCCTCCAGCGCCGCACGCTGTCGCTGTTCCGCAAGGTATGTCTGATCATGCACACGCTGAAGCAAACCTTCAAGCTCTGTCTCAAGCTGGCGCCGTGCAATCTCAAACTGGAGGCGATTGTGCGCAATTTTACCCATTATCTCATCTTCAGGCAGCCCATGCACAGCCTCGACTTCGGTCAGTACAGCCCGCATGGCGGGCATAAGATGCAGTAGAGCCTGGAAGGGTTCTTCCGGCGGCAAGTCCTGCAGCACAAGCGCCAGTGGCTCCTCCAAAGCAGCACAAGTTCGCAGGGACTCGGCGAGGCTCCGCAACACAGCGCGTGTTCGCTGTGCTTCGTCACGAGTGTCATGCAATTCATTTTCAGCATGCCTGAGAGCCGTCTGAGCATCATGCAACTCTTGCAAAAGGCTCTGCACTTGCACGTGGCTCTCCGCGATAATAGCTTGCACCTGAGACACGTCTAGATCTGGCATGGCTGCTTGGGCGGCTAGCTGATGAAGTGCTGATTCGTGTGCGTCGCGGAGCGCCTGGTATGCTAGTCGCAGTTCGTTTGCCTGGTCGCTACAGCGGCGGTTATCTGACCGCAGGGTGTCCACACGAGCGCGCTCCTCCGCCAGGGCCAAACGAAGCGTCTTGCACTCGCCCTGTGTGCTCTCCAAGGCTCTCTGGGCGTCGACCAATGCTTCAGAGAACGGCTGGCCGGCTTTTATATTCGCAAGACCTTGGGTGGACAAAGCCTCACTTTCACCACGGCTCTGTGCCTGCTCCAAGGCCGTGTACCGCTCTTGCATCTCCACCAGCTCACGCTGATGCTGACGAGCAACGTCATTGCTTGCGCTTTCCAAAAGACTCAACTCCTGACGCATGACGTCCCTTTCCTTTCGAATGTCTGCGATCTGCTGGGCATGCTGGTGGACGGTCTCTGTAGCGTCTGCCAGCTGAGACTCGAGATCCGCAATCTGCGCCCGTTGCGCCTTTTCCAGTACAACCTGGTTGGATAGTTCCTCGCGAGTGTTCTCGAGGTCCTGCTGTGCGCTTTGAAGCTTGGCCTCAAACTCAGAGCGGGTTGATTGCAGCGCCATTCGAGCCGCCTCGAGCTCCTTTTGCAGACCTTCAACTCGATGCCTTTCCCTGTCAACCGCTGCAGTAGTGGCCGCGGAAGCTGCTTCTTCTTGTTGCAACAAGATGTTGTCCCTTTGGGCTTGCTGTTGCTGTAAGTGGGCTAGCTCCTGCTCGGCTGTGCGGCGGGCCAGCTTTTCCTCTGTCAAAATTGCTTGCACCTTCTCCATCTTTTGTTGTTGGTCTTGCAATTCGCCAAAAGTGCGCTCCTGGGCTTCGGTGGCCTTGATCGTCCGACTTTCCAGGTCCATGAGGTGCTGTTTGTACTTTTCTTTTTTGGTGAGGCACACCTTGAGATCGTGGCGCAAAGACCGCTCAGTCTCTTTCTGTGCCTCCTGCTCTTCACGCAGTTTTGCAATTTGCTTGTTGCCAATGGCTTGAGCATGGCCCAGCAGCACTTGCAGGGCTGGCACAGAAACGTGCTGGAGACCCACCACCAGTGTCTGCGGAATCAAGCCTTGATCCGTGGCCGTGCGTGCCTGAAAGAAACCATCCGCATCCGCGTCGCCGACGAGCAAAAATATGTCACCCACACGAAATGTGAGCTCACGCTCGGCGCCATCGCGATTGCGAGACTCAACCTCGGGCGTGTAGTCGGCTAGCGCAATGCAAAATTGTGAGTGCTGAAAACTAAACTCCATTTCCTCCTCAAGTGATTTCAGGCGAGCTTCGGTATTGTGTAGCCGCTCACGCAGCTCCTGCACACTTTCATGGTCGACCAGCGTGGGCCTCGGCTCTGCTTGATCTATGGTGCCAAGCGCCTCGAGAGATGGTGCTGCTGCCTCCTTGAGTCGAGACTCCTCCAAGGCCTTTTTCAACGCTGCCTCGGTGACCTCATGTTCCTTTAACAAGGTTGACTGCTCATGAACCCGACTGCGCAGCTGCTGCAGCTCGTTGGGTCGTTCTGCGCCGCTGAGGGCCGATGCGCTCGTTGCAGCTCGAGCCCACGCTGCGAGCACCCCTGCCACACGGGCCGCCACAGACATCGCACCGGCCGCATCGGATCCGACCTGGTCAGCAGCAGGTCCATCGGATGTGATCTCAGCTTCAGATTGCATTTCGCTTGCACTTGCAGTCGAGGGTGGTAGATGAGGACAGGGCCACTGATCCAGAGAAATCACAATGGCATTGAGCTGCTCTTGTGCATTCTTCAGCTCCTGCTGCTCTTTTGCCCGTTCCTTTTCAAGCATTGCATATTGGTGCTGAGTTTGGTCATGGGCCAGCTCGGCTGCATGTGCTACTTGCTTCAGGTTTGCACATTGTTTCTCCAAGGCAACAAGATCCGCTTCTCGGGCCTTGAGGTGTGCCTCCAATTGCACTGTGCTCGCCTGTGCGTCTTGCATTTGAGCCCGCAGCTCCTGATGAGTGGCTTCCTTGGCTCGGATCATCGTGTTAATGTCCTGGATTTGCTGATACAGATCACGTTGTGTGTTCACCGAGTGGTCGAGTTGGACCTGCAGTGAGTTATTTTCACGCTTTGCCTGCTCCAGCTCACCAAGACGAGCGTTCAAGAGGCTCTGGGAGTCTTCAAGGCGCAGCTGGAGCTCCTCTATCCTGACATTGGACCCCTGAGCTGCCGCGGCCAACTCCTCCAGATGACGCTTTTGCTTGATAAGGCGGGCTACCTCGTTGTCAAGGCTCTCGTTTTGCTCAAGTAAACTTTGGAGTTGTGTTCGATGCACTTGCTCGAGTGCCTGCATCGTTCGAATGCTCCCGTCCAGCTCCGAACGCGCCTCGGCCAGCCGTCGCACAAGAATTGATGAATGCTCCAACTCAGCACCCCGCTTCGCCCGACGCGCAGCGTCCAAGTCCAAGCCAACCACCACATGATCCTTGAGCTCGTCTTGATGCTTGGCACGCGCCGAGTGGCTTTCCACCAATGTAGCATGTCGCTGTTGCAGCTCGGCATGTTTGTGCTCGAGCGTGAAGAGTTTAACTTTGAAGCTCTCCAAGGAAGCTGTCAAGTCATCACGCTCGCGGGCCGCCTGACTAGCTTCAAAAGCCAAACGTTGGAGCTCAGCCTGCTCTTCCCCCGCACTTGTCGACGCCTCGAGCGCCGAGCGAAGCTTCTCAGCCTCAAGTGTGGCCTTTTTCGTGGTGTCCTCGGCGTCCTCTAGTTGCCTTTGAAGCTGCACAGACGATTGTTGTTCCCGCTGCAATTGCTGGCTTAATTGCTGTATGTTGGCTTCCATTTCTGTCAATGTAGATTGTGCTTGCCCTTGAAAATTTTCAAGCTCGTTGCAGGTGGCAGTCAACACCGATACTTTTGCCAACTTGTCCGCATTATCAGCCCTCATTTCTTCAAGATCCTCCCTCAGCTGCTCGATTTCGAGATGGGCCGTGTCGTTGTCGCGGCGCAATGCCTTTTCGCGCTGGTCGGCACTCTGTTGATCCAACAACAACTCGGCCAGGCGTGCCTTAAAGTCCTCGATCTGGCGCTCCAAGTCAGCTTGGTGATCCCGAGAACGAGAGAGGGAGTCGAATAACTGCCCATTTTCGTTTTGGACTTGCACCAGATCGAGGCGACTGCTCTCGGCGTCATGATCATGCTCGTCCAATGCTGATTCTAGCTTTGCGTAGCGATCATGTGATGCAGCAAGACGAGCCTGAAGCTCGCTGTTTGCCTTTCGTAATGACTCGACCTCATCAAGAAGTGACTGAGACAAATCGCTGTCGGCGATGGCTTGAGGGCCACGCGAAACATGGAGCGGTGCGTGATGATGGCTCTTGTGATGACGATACTTGAGATGCCGTGCAAAGTCCTCCAAATCGAGACCGGAGAGCTGTTTCCGATTGAGGGCTGTGAACAAGCTTGTCGCGTCAGCGGAGGGCAGTTCGCGTAGAGTCGGCAGCTGCTTCAGAAGATGAGCAAACTCCCCCTGATCCAAAAGACCATCATCATTGCCATCGAAGCGCGCAAAAACGTCTCGAGCACGCATTTTCTCTTCAGCCATAAGATCCATGACAGCCTCGAGCCAAGCCTCCATGAGGTCAAGAGTATGATCTCGATCAGCGCCTTCCAAGTCTTGATCGGCAACCAATAACAATGACCGGTCAATCAGAGGGGGTGCGTGCGACGAGGGTGCTGAAATGTGTGACGTGTGGGCGCGATGGCCCTTGGGGTTGCTCTCAGCAACGCCCGAGACATCGTCAACTCTCGATCTGCCCTCATTCATCAAATGAGACTTGACCTGCTCGTGTGCCTCGCGCAGTTGAACATGTAATTGCTCTTTGGCGCGGAGTGCCTCATCCACCTCACGTTGAGACGCCAATGTTGCTTCTTGGGCTTGAGCCAAAGCGATCCCATGGTCGAATAGCTTGCTCTCTGCAATGTCCAGTCGTCCACGGAGATTGCGTAGTTCATCACTTGCAGCAATGGCTTGCGCATCACGAAGTTGATCCTTGGCATGAGCATCACTCAGCTCGCTCTGCAGACGCGACACCTCGCTCTCCAGCACGGACGTTGCATTGCCGTGTTGTGTGCGGGCCGCATCCAGCTCACTCTGCAGTCGCAACACCTCGCCTTCCAGCTCCGCCTTGGCCGTCTCCAGCTCGGACGTTGCTTGCCGTGTTGTGTGCGGGCCGCATCCAGCTCACTCTGCAGTCGCAACACCTCGCCTTCCAGCTCCGCCTTGGCCGTCTCCAGCTCGGACGTTGTTTCGCCGTGTTGCGCGCGGGCCGCATCCAGCTCGCTCTGCAGTCGCGACACCTCGCTCTCCAGCTCCGCCTTGGCTGTCTCCAGCTCGGACGTTGCATTGCCATGTTGTGTGCGGGCCGCATCCAGCTCACTCTGCAGTCGCAACACCTCGCCTTCCAGCTCCGCCTTGGCCGTCTCCAGCTCGGACGTTGTTTCGCCGTGTTGCGTGCGGGCCGCATCCAGCTCACTCTGCAGTCGCAACACCTCGCCTTCCAGCTTCGCCTTGGCCGTCTCCAGCTCGGACGTTGTTTCGCCGTGTTGCGCGCGGGCCGCATCCAGCTCGCTCTGCAGTCGCGACACCTCGCTCTCCAGCTCCGCCTTGGCTGTCTCCAGCTCGGACGTTGCATTGCCATGTTGTGTGCGGGCCGCATCCAGCTCACTCTGCAGTCGCAACACCTCGCCTTCCAGCTTCGCCTTGGCCGTCTCCAGCTCGGACGTTGATGCGCCATGTTGCGCGCGGGCCGCATCCAGCTCACTCTGCAGTCGCAACACCTCGCCTTCCAGCTTCGCCTTGGCCGTCTCCAGCTCGGACGTTGTTTCGCCGTGTTGCGCGCGGGCCGCATCCAGCTCGCTCTGCAGTCGAGACACCTCGCTCTCTAGCTCGGACGTTGATGCGCCATGTTGCGTGCGGGCCGCATCCAGCTCGCTCTGCAGTCGCGACACCTCGCCTCCAGCTCCGCCTTGGCCGTCTCCAGCTCGGACGTTGATGCGCCATGTTGCGCGCGGGCCGCATCCAGCTCGCTCTGCAGTCGCGACACCTCGCCTTCCAGCTCCGCCTTGGCCGTCTCCAGCTCGGACGTTGTTTCGCCGTGTTGCGCGCGGGCCGCATCCAGCTCGCTCTGCAGTCGAGACACCTCGCTCTCTAGCTCGGACGTTGATGCGCCATGTTGCGTGCGGGCCGCATCCAGCTCGCTCTGCAGTCGCGACACCTCGCTCTCCAGCTCCGCCTTGGCCGTCTCCAGCTCGGACGTTGATGCGCCATGTTGCGCGCGGGCCGCATCCAGCTCGCTCTGCAGTCGCGACACCTCGCTCTCCAGCTCCGCCTTGGCCGTCTCCAGCTCGGACGTTGATGCGCCATGTTGCGCGCGGGCCGCATCCAGCTCGCTCTGCAGTCGCGACACCTCGCCTTCCAGCCCCGCCTTGGCATCTTCAAATCCATGCTCAGCACCTGCCATTGCTGTGCGAAGTTGGCGAATTTCTTCCTCATACTGTGCAGCGCTGGCGACGCTCGCTGTTTTAGACTCTTCCAGCTCGCGTTGCAACTCATGCACCTCCGTTTCGTATTTCTGAGATTGCTCTGAGACATTCAACTCAAGCCTCTTAAGTTGTGCCTCAAAAGCCTCAGACTCCCTCTTCAAGTGTTCGTTGCTCTTCGTCAGACCATGCGCGTCTGATTGAGCAGCTTGCAACTCCTCCTGCAGAAGGGCACGCTCAGCTGTGACTTCTTCCAAATCGGCATTTGCTTGTTCCAAAGCACTTCGCGTTGCTTCCAAATCACTTGTGAGAGACTCAGAGTGTTCGACATATGGCACATGGGCTTGCCACTGCTCTAAATAGTCGCGGAGGAGGTTCATAGCATCTTGCCGAAGACGCTCCACCTGCTCGTCTTTGACAGCCTCTAGGTCAGTATCAACCTCTGTGCGCTCCGCTACCAAGTGAATTTGTGCATGAACCCCCTCGATGGCATCACGGAGCTCTGAAATCTCATCACGGAGCTCATCCAGAGTTGATTCATAGGCCTGCAACTCGTCGCCCGCCAAAGCAAGCTCACGATCGGATGTTGTGGCCAGACGCAACCGCATGCTCTTGGCCTCCTGTCGCAACTCATCGCGTTCCGAATGAAGAGATTGACAGTACAGGGCCAGCTGTCGAATATCGTCTGAGCTAGCCGTGCGCAAAGCAGCATCGGTCAGCATCTCCAGCCGCTGCAGACCATGACTGTCGGGAGTTGCCAGAACACCACGTGCTGGATTTGGCAAGCTCGCCCATTCCCCGGGATTTCCGGGGGTGCCAGGTGCTGAATTGGCAGATAAAACTTGCTGCACGTGAGCGGGAAGTGCACGCATGGGTGTTTGCGGTGGCTCGGGCCCTGTGGCGCCCTCAACGGTGACTGGGACCATAGAATCTTGCGGTGTTGCACCTGCACTGGCGTCCATGTCAGATGACCAGTCATCGTCCTGGCGTGCCTCCTCAATGAGGGATTTAATGTGCCCAATAATGAGTTTGCAGTGCTCATGTTGCTCCTTCGCCTCATCCGCCGGAGCACCCTGGCCCTCGAGCGCCTTAATAATCCGATATGTTGCCTTAAAGCGACGGCGTTCTTCCTCTAACGCTTCAGAAAGCTCGGCCAAAGACTTAAAAGGCAGCTCATCCAGGCGTTGCAACTCCTACAATTTGCACGACCAGCAGGGCAAGAAGATGTGGTCCGAGCTGGAATGAGACAAGACCTCAGAACAAAAATGGTCCAGAATACCTGACGCTATGCAGCACAAAGTTGCAAAGGCTGGGCCTAGCAAAGAGCAAACGCACTTTGGCATGCATTTTTGCACGCAAGGATGCAAAGCGCTGCCGGTCGGTCACTTCCTCGCGAGCGTCCTTGCTTGAGACCTGATTGCATGACGATGACATTGGAGCTGGTGAGAGTACATGATATCATCAACAAAACACCAAAATGCTTTGAGATGGGACGCCTGAATACGACGCACAGTTTTCATCGCAAAGGCAGCATCGCTAATGCGTTCCTCGCGCAGCTGATCAGATTGAAGCCGTCGCAGCACTTGCTCTGTCATACGTTCAGACTAAAGACACGTCAATGAGCGGAAGCATTAATCGAGCGCATGATCCTTCGCGTGCTTTGATTTTGAGAAGCAAGGCGGGCAGGCAACAAATTCCCTCTCGCCCCTGTCTTCATGTACATGGAACTGAGGCGCAACAAGGAATTGGCAATGAAATACCGTGTAGCTGTCTGCATCAGGCGAAGAGGGACCGGACTCTCTCTCACTACCCGGTCCTGAGAGGGCATCATTGTCGGCGCTGTGTGGCTTGGTGGGTATGGCATCCACGTTCATGTACTCGTGGTATGCCGAGTGATCAGATGCTGCCGAGCTTGAGTCAGGGTATGCGGGATCAGCATCGCTATCCTGTGTAGCTGATCCCGCGTCTGACTGATAATGACCACTGCTGCCCGCTGGTGACCCCTCGGGGGTAGCATAAGCCGATGAGTTGTGATCGCCCGAGGGTTCCGCAGGCACGCCCTCACTCAGTTGAGCTGAAGGCTTCTTGGTGCGCGCACGGGTCTTGTTGCGAAACTTTTTCAGCCGCTGTGCGCCCGCCGCCTTGGCGGCAGCCTTTGCAGCTGCGTCAAGATCGTCGGACATGCCCACGAGTGTTCCTCAACACTGAATCAAAGGCCCATGCCCCCTGCAGGATGCCGTCTGTGGGATGATCGGGGAGCCGAGCGAGCGCGAATGTTGAGGCTGAAAATTCAGCAGGTCGGCCACTGAAAAAGGGAGGGCAACAAAGGGCGAAGATGAAATTGAGCAAAGTACGAGCAACAGTAAGCTTTGAGACTTGGATATGATCGGTCGTATTGGGAGGGGCAGGGATGGCAGGCAACCGCACAGTCGCACAAGGTCCATGGGGTCTGAAGAAGCGGTTGGGACGGGGGTCGATCGGCCCCAGATCATTGGGATAATCAAAAACCTACCATGAGAAAACCAAGCTTTGACTTGACCAACGCCCTTGGCATTGAAGCGGGCCCCTGTACCCGGGGCCCAGCCAATTGACGCTGCCCAGCCGACCGGAAAAGATGAGAGCCCGCCGCCACAGCAGGAGGTGCGGAGAGAAGAAAGAAAGCAAAAAGTGTGAGAGAGAGAAAAAAAAAAAAAAAAACGGGCAGCGGTTCAGAGAGGAGGACAGGGCGTGAAACAAAGGACTGGGATATTTGACTCGAAACCAAGGGAATTCAGAGGCTTGAAAGAACGCGCTTGCAAACTATTTTGGGAAGAAAAGAGAAAAAACTGATGTTGTGTGAACAAGTGTTGTCAACAATTTACACCAACAGAGAGCTCCCAAAGGAAGGCTTTGGTTCGTTTTGGATAGGCGGGGGGCGAGCGGGGATGGGAACAGGAAGCGAGAGCGGGCCGAGTTCTTCAACAACAATTGAGACTTGATGATGGATGATACATGGATTGACAAGACCAGGATTTGCATAAAAACACTGTTTGGGCAGCTCTGCTTGCCCCAAAGCAGGTCAATAAGCTTGGGCGTACAGTCTACATGAAATCCACGGCACGGGGTCGGGGCCGAGCCTGTTGAGCAGTGGAGGAAGGCGCCGACGTTTCTTTGGGTACGGGAGGGCGGGCAGGAGCCGATTCCGAGTGAGGAGAACGTCTGCCTTGAAGAGCTGCCACACCGCCTGCGTTGCGCAATTTTTCTAGCAGGAGGCGATCCTGAGCACGTGAGGTGGCCTCATCCTCGCTTTCTGAGCTCTCATGATTGGTACTAGCGGCCCTTCGGCGGCTGCTTTTGCCACTTTTGTGTCGCTCATGGCGGTGGCGGTGGCTGCGATCGTCGTCCTTGTGCTTCTTGGACTTTTTGCTCTTGCGCTCACGTTTATCCTTGCTTTTCTTGAGTTTGTGGAGAAGATCCTCGCGCGGCGCTTCAACCCAATCATCCTCGTCGTGTGTGCCGAGGTGCTGCAAACTGATTTCCAATTTGTCGGAGGTGGCTCGGACCACAGGCACAGCGAGGCCTGTAGCTAAGGGGTGGTGGGACTGCAGCGTCAACCGCGGCGCCTCCTGGGCGGCACGCCGCTGCGAGGCTTTGACGTAGACGGGTTTACTGGCGTCTGGGTCGGCGCGAGCCTCAGGAGCGGTTGGAGGTGGGGTGATCCCTAGATTTGGTGACCCATGACCAAGCTTAGAAGGTGCTGAACTAGTGCTGGGAGCAATTGCAGTCACCTCTAGGCCTTGTCCCCCTCCACCGCTGGCCGCTTGCTGTGCCGAAGGTTGAGCTGCCGCTGGTGCCTGAACCTGTGCCTGCGATTCCACTTGTGGCTGTTCCAATTCATTGCCCTTTGCTTCAGTTACAGTGTCCTCGTCATCATCCTCATCCTCATCGGAGCTGGCATCGAAGACAGCAGCAAAAAGATCGACCGCGGGCCGAGGTGGCAAGCGCTCGAGCTCTGCCTGGGCTTCGTGTTCGATGGCCTCTCGCTCGGCAGTTGAGGAGAGTGCCGCGGCACGAGCCGGCTGCGGAGGGGCTTCGCGCATTTGAGCCTGCTGCGCCGTCTGATCTTGACGCACATCGGCCTGCGCTTGCCGAGTCTGCTCGGCTGAGGCTGCTGCGGTCAAGCCGGCAGCGACCAACGTGTCCGCATCCAAACGGCCGACATCATCCCATCGACTCTTTCGGCGATTTCCACGGTCCTGGTCCTCTGCAACGACACCAACAATGCCAGACTATCGGGCAGTGTGCGAGGGTGATGCACCCAAATGGCCGAGTTCCAGCATTAGCATCTAGAAATGGCTTGCCCAAATGCTAACCCAGAACAGGGGCAATGTCTGGGCGATGAAAGGCAGAATCTTACCTTGGGATAGGGGTCTGCCAAGTTGAAACGGCGGCAGAGAAGGCGATGGGGATGCCACTCAACCTCACGCCGGGTGAGCTTCCCAAACATCTTCATTTTTGCCTGAGGGTCCCAACAAGCAGCGCGTCGTGACCAATACGCCGCTTGTCACAAGGTATGTTGACATCGGGAAACCTACGGCTGTTTGGCGATCGCTTTGTTGTTGACTTTCTTCTGCCTCGCGCTCGGCCAGCTCTTCGCGTGCACTGCCTAATTCTCCCACGATCAGATCAGAGCGCAAACAAGGCCCGCCGCCACATGAGCCCATTGCCAATTCAAAGCATAATCTGTTTCCGGCCGAAGATGCTTGGGGAAAACTAGGCTGACCTGGCTCAGTGTTCTTGGTCGCAGGTTGGAATCGAAGAGCCATCACGCGAGATAGGGGTTTGTAGAGACGTTTGGCTTGTTGAAATTCACGCAATTCATTGTCGTGGTCAATGGCGCTGTGGTGCCGTGCACGCACGGGATGCCCTCGCATATAGGCTTCATACCGCCGCTGTTTGTTTGTTTGTTTCGGGGGGGGGGGGGGGGGGGTTTTA